>NC_136739.1:30482699-31082699 GCF_936440315.1 Barbus barbus | reverse complement strand
GTTTTTAATTATAATTTTATGTTGCAATAATTTCACATTCAATCTTCAAACTAATGTAGAAACAACATTAAGAAAGTATATTTTTAATATTTGTTTAATGCCATCTTTTTTATGACTGAAGGCGAGTATCACTGATACCAATTCTACTGATGTCTCTATGAATGTTTTTCCTAACATTTAACCATTAACTATAGCCATTCAACATTACAGTATGATTGAGAGCTATCAATTTAACATTTATTAGACATATAATAAACAATCTTCACATAAACTCATTATAATAAATGTCATAGGACCTGTGCCGTTCAGCAAGAAAATATAGCCTAAAGTTATCAAGAACTAAATTCTAAATTAAATAAAGATAAAGCTTAAAACTACAGAAGTTATTGATTTCCTCTTTTTAATTTTGTTCTTTGATTAACAGATATCACAGAAGCTGGTTATTACTATATTTTGACTGCTGCTTTAAGAGCTGCCGCTGCTGAACATGACGCGGATCTGACACTGCTTTAAATGTGACTCATAAATAATTAATACAATAATTAATTGCGTTTAACGTGTTAAACTGAAAAAATGTATCGCCTGCAACATGCTAATTTTGACACCACTAAAATATACACATCTATAGTATAGATTTTTATATCTATGATGTAATATTGGTAATACTGTATATGTGCGTGCTCTTTTGCAGGGTCTGAGTAAGAAGACCGGTGTGTCGTCCAGTGTTCTTCAAGCCTTATGGATCAGCTGTAGTACTGATGGTCTTTCTGCTGCTTTGGCTTCCCTTAGGAACATCTACACACCCAATGTCAAGGTCAGCACATAAAGGCCCCGATATACTTCAAACGAAATCGAAGAACCAACTGATATGACGTCATTTCGAACAAAATCAGGCCGAAACTAAGTTCGTTTTGGCAGTTCGATACAGCTCACCAAAGCGAACTTTCTGGGGGAGTTCGTTTTGGCTCCTAAACACCTTTGAGCTACCATTGATCCGTGGCGATTATGCAATCGGTGGGTGTGTTCTGGAGCTCCACCTTTTTTCTCCCGGTTCGTTTCTCATTCAACAAAGGTCAGGCAGAAGAACAACATCTCCAAGTCACTAGCAACATAAATACACTGTGTCGAATAACTGAACTGCCACAAATATATCTGCACCTGTACAATCGCTCGCAGAAAGACTTTAAAGATTCAGAGAAAGCATTTAATTCTTAGAAAGAAATTGCAATGAAGCTTGGTGTCAACGAATCAGAGTTATGCAAAAAGCGACGTAGAGAAACATCAGATACAAGTTTTCCAAAGCCATGAAAAGAATGAAAGGAAAGAGTAAAGATATAAGGTAGAAAGTACCAAATACATTAATCTACAGCCCGCCTCCAGCAGCGCGGGGGTGTCTGAATGTTCGAAAACAGTATACCGCCGCTCAGCCTTTGCTTCCAGATGTTTTTCCCCATTCATTTTCTCCATAGACATTTCAAAATGTCACTTTTAGACTGTCTGTAGCTGTCTTCCTCATATAATACCTGCTGCTGATGTGTAACTGTATCAAAGTATACTTATGACTCATAGAGAACCAATTAGAATGTAGTTTCTCACTGACCTTTGACCCCTTCGAGGAGTCCTGCTGTCTGTTGAATGACATTACAGCTCCCTGTGCAAGCGTTTATAATGAGATGTCATCATTAGGACTGCTGACGTCCAGCGTTCAGACACATCACTTCATTTATTCAGTAATATGTGTGTATGATAAACGTGAATGAATTTCATTGACTTCCTGTATTTAATGAACAGGAAATGACCCGGAAAAGACCATTGAGGACAGTTTCTCATTACTGTAATGCAAGACAGTGTTATGATTATGTCTGTATTGATCAAACATTTAAAATCCGCTGTTAATTGTCAGATTAGTGCTGCATATTTTCACTCCATCGATTTGATGGCATTTTAAGTGATTATCAAACTCTTAGATTTAGTGTTAATTTAATAATCTAAAGGTCATTTTAAAGAGTAAAGTCGTTCAGATGATTCCTCTGAGCTGGACTTGTGTAATACAGAACTACTGTACTGAGACTCCAGAGCAATTATCAACTGAAATGATGGATTTTAGCTTAAAACAAAAGTGATTTGATTTTCATCCCGGTCTATTAACATTCATAACATCTTCTACTTGTCCTTCGTGGTTTTCCTCGCAGCACAGTTTGATGCGCTGCCTCTTTTGAACGCTGAGGATTGAAAACACACATTGCTCACGATGACAAATACACTGACTGAACACTTAATTCAATTCAATACATTTACATTTATGCATTTAGCAGACGCTTTTATCCAAAGCGACTTACATTGCATTTAAGTTACAGTTTCTACATTTTATCAGCTCATGCTTTCCCTGGGAATCGAACCCATGATCTTGGCGTTGCTAGCACCATGCTCTACAATATGAGCTATAGGAAAGCTCATATTGGTGCAATTGGTGGTATTGGTTACAGTGGTGGAAAATTCAATAGGTGCTTTATTGGCATGACAATTGTTAAAATTTATTGCCAAAGCATAGTGTTTACATTGAATCTAGAACAGATATATATGCAACAAAAACATGCATATTTAAAAAGTAGAACAAATCAACATTTTAGAATTCTATGAACATTTAAAAATTCTGTGTGTGTGTGTGTGTGCATGTTTATGTGGTTTATGAGGACACAAATTTGTATAATGACATGGGTATGACAGAGGTATTACAATATGAAGGTGGTTTATGAGGACACTGCCTATGTCCCCGTAATTCAAAAGGCTTAAAAAACATACTAAATGGTGTTTTTTTGAAAATCTAAAAATGCACAAAGTCTCCTGTGAGGGCTAAGTTTAGGTGTAGGGTTGGTGTAGGGCAATAGCACACACAGTTTGTTCAGTATAAAAACCATTACGCCTATGGAGAGTCCCCATAAACCAACGTGTGTGTGTGTGTGCGCGCGCGCGTTTGTGTGTGTGTCCGTGTGTGTGTGTGTGTGTGTTTGTGTGTGTGTGTTTGTTCGTGGGCGCATCACTGATTTGTTTGACTCCCTCTTTTTGTGACAGGCATCAATGTATCTTGCTGCTAGTGAGATACAATCTTGTTTTTCCACTAATAAATATTGAAGTTGTGTTTTCTTGTTTAACATTTTAAAGTCAGGGTAAAGTATTTCAAATTTAGGATAAAATTTCTATCTGTTTTTCTCTATCCCTTTTTTCAAATTTTTTATATATATTTTTGGCCTCCATCCAGATCACATTTCACCACTAAATTAACAGAAAATAATTTAATAAATAATACATGTATTTATTTATTTCACTCCAAAATCAACACTAAAAAGGAAATAAAAATAAGAAAAAATATTTATTTATTCAGAATTTATTTCACTCAAAAATGAACAGAAAAAGTAGAAAACTAATAAATAAATGTTTGTTTGTTTGTTTGTTTTAGAAACATTATATTTATTTGGCATTTCACTCCAAGAAGATTATTTTGGGGTGAATTAAGATAAGATTTGCATTATAACATTTTCATAATAATTAAGCACATTTACCCTACAAATCAGAATTGCAATAATCTGTCCACTTTTTTGAGTTTTAAATGAATAAATCTACTGTAAAACAATGTTTTATATGAATCACCATAAATGAAAGGCGGTACAGTAGATACTATTATATGTAGAAATATTATAAATACAAATATTTGTAGGATTTCTTTGTGTGTTACAGTTCTGTATGTGTTACATGTTAAAAGTATTTGCGGTTCTGTATTGTTTTTATTTGGAATTTTGGAGAGAAACATTCTACAAAAATAATCATTTTTAGTGCTATAAATAATTAATTTATGCAAAATTATATAACATAGTAAAACTCTCTACTGCCACAATCAGCTAAAATTTAATTATTTAATTATTTATTTATTTATTTATTTTCCTTCCGGGGCCAGTCATGAATAAGCAGCTATGGATGGATGGATGTATTTTTTGGCTCATAACCTTTGAACGAATTATTTTCTCTCCTCATCTTGTGTTGATTAAACATGGTGTTTTCACCTTCTGCTAACTCACTTTATACAAACAGTTAACAGTTTTTCCTCTTTTCTCAGTGTAAATAAGTCGTCCTTGAACTCGTAAAAAGCTCTCAGTGAATGTTAGTCGAGTTTAACCCTGCATACAGCTGTATTTTGTATCCATCTCTCTCTCTATCTTCCTGAAGGTGGTATCTAAACATTCTCATGTGGTTTTGGTAAATAAAACCAATTTAATTTCCAGGCGCTCTGGGGCCGTGTAGCCGCTGCTGATTAAACGTTTGTTATTCATACGCTTATCAAAAGCAGAATCCAGGCTGATTAATGACTGGGACACAATGTGCCGCCGCGCACTGGAGCACTTAATGAGCCCGTGAATTGTGATCTACATGCTTTACCAACCAGCAGTTGGTTCTTAGTGAACTTTAAACACAGGATGAGGCATTGTTTTACAAAGAAAGACACAATGTGAGGGCTGGAGGAAGATAAATGACAAGCGACAGCTCTAAACGACAGTTCAAATGCTGCAAATCACTCTCGATTTAAGGGGTTTTGGTTTGGTTTTGTGAATCGTGAAGGATGTCTCTTGTTCTTGATTCAGACACAGTTTGAGCTCTCTAGAATCGTTTGTCAGTCTCTGAACTGTCTCGTGTGTGTCTGTAGGTGAGCCGTCTGCTGATGCTGGGTGGAGCGAATGTCAACTATCGTACGGAGGTGTTGAACAACGCTCCGGTCCTCTGCGTCCAGGCTCACCTGGGCCATCAGGAAATGGTCAGCCTGCTGCTGGAGTTCGGAGCGAACGTGGACGTGGTTTCAGAGAACGGCATGAGTTCCTTGTGTTACTCAGCAGCCGCTGGTCATCTGGGGCTGGTCAGGCTTCTCTGTAAGAGAGAAGCCAAGGTCAGTGCAGATATATAAATTTTTTTATTTTTGGACTCTCTGATATCTTTTTTCAGGATTCTTTGATGAGTAAAAAGTTAAAAAGAACAGCATTTATTTAAAATAAAAATATTTTATATATATATACACTACCATTCAAAAGTTTGGGGTCAGTACATGTTTTTCTTTCTTTTTTTGAAAGAAATTAATACTTTTATTTGCCAAGAATATGTGACATTGATTAAAAAAAAACATTTTGATGCTGTTTATTCATCAAAGAATCTTGAAAAAATATCACAAATTCCCAAATAAATAAATTAAGCAGCACATCTGTTTCCAACATTGATGATAAATATTATTATAATGATTTCTGAAGGACCATGTGACACAGAAGACTGGAGTAATGATACTGAAAATTCAGTTTTGATCACAGGAATAAATTAAATTTTAATATATATATATATTCACATAGAAAATAGTTTTTTTTTAATTGTAAAAAATGTTCACATTTTACTGTTATTTTTTTAATCAAATACATTTAGCCTTGCTGATCAGAAGGCATTGGAAATAATATGCACCAATAAAACAATAACATGTATAAAGCAGTGTTATTTCTGTATAATTTAAATACTATTGTAGTTTTTGTTAATATTTTGAATTAGATTTACGTTTTCTGTTTTCACTTTATTTGGCATTTAAAGTTTTAGTAATTTTGTTCTGTGTTTTGTAATTTTTATATATAATATAAATGTCTGTATGGTTTTTATTAATTGTTATTTAATAGTATATTTTATTACTTCAAGTTAAACTAAACAAAAATGAGAAATATTGCCTTGGCAACTAGCTGAAATCAAATAAGTTTCATTTTTTTAATATATATTTAGTTTATCAGTTAATGTTGATTTTATTTCAAGTTATGGAAATATGATTTTAGTTTTAGTATTAAGGATCTTGGTTTTGGTCAATCTTTTCAGTTTTTGATGTTGTGGTTTGTGGTCAGGTGGATCACGTGGATAAGAGCGGCCAGTGTGCGATGGTGCATGCGGCCCTGCGGGGTCATTCAGAGGTCATCGAGTGTCTGCTGGAGCTGAGCTGGAGCACTGAGGGTCAACAGGACCTGAGTCTGAAGAACAAAGCCCTGCAGCAGGGGCTCATCGCGGCCTGCAGTATGGGACACATTCATGTGAGCTCACACACACACACACACTTTTTCTATTATGGTGCAATATTTACAGGGCATTTTTAACTTTTATGAGGGCAATTTGTTTTTCTAACCACCTAAAAATGTGTAGTGTCTCACAATTTTGTGTCAAATGCTTCAGTTGAGTTAATAATAAATAATCTGAAAAATTGCATCTGGTACTTATACAATCAAATCTTCATCACATACAAAAGCAGCTGTAAATAATGCACAATAAATCATCTGTTAGAATGCAGTTTATTATGAACATACAGCTCTATACTGTCAATATATAGCAGTAAATTAGATTTATTCACTTTTTGGGAGTTGTTGTGGATGATCTCTTTACATTTCAGTATTTTTAGAGATGATTTTAGTTTGTGTTTTTTCCACTTTAACTGTCTAACAGTAGCATGCACGAAAACAACCACAGTATTATTAAAATTGATATATTACAAAATATGTCAAATGTTGTTGTTTTTTTAAACCCATAGGAATTTATTCTAATATCTGAGACATTTCTATCACCATCGATGTCTTTTGGGGTTCAGCCTTGGTTATTTTCTGATCCTAGTGCATCCACTTACACAGGCTCACATATTTGCACACATAAAAGGACTTTCTGTGGATGTATGTTCAGTGAACACAAGAATCAGGCCTTGAAGTAAAATAAATCTTATGGATGTTGTAAGGATGCGGTTGCCGTGGGAGAACAGCCATAGCAACACGCTGGTCTCTAAGGTCAAGCTGTTTGAGCCTTAAAAGTAATGGATGGAAGAAGCTCTTGTGTTTGATTTTGCGTTAATATTGTTCCAGCACCAGCGCTTCAGTCTGAACTTATTTATTCAACTTCCTGTTGATCGACCCAGATAGTCTCATTGTTGCAGTCGAGAGTTATTGTTAGTCTTGCCAGGAGTGGGTGAAATGAGAAAATGAACCAGCCATGAAACTTAGTTTTATTAAATATATTTATTTGTCCTTATGACAGTATTTCAATGTTTTCCTTGCATTTTTCTTTTTTTGTACACAACATAAATGTTTTTCATTTAAATAACTTTAGCAACGGCAGTGTTATTTTAGAAACATTGATATACTGTTATAGTTTTTATATTTTCAGTTTTCTCTATAATTTGTTTAATTTACATTTTGTTTGTCATTTTTAGTAAGATTTTTTATAATTTGACCAGTTTTTATTTAAGTATGAAAATAAAATGTTGCCTAGGCAAATAGCTGAAATAAAAGTTTAAGTTTTATATATATTTTATTTCAGTTAATGATTTTGTTTCAAGTAACAACAATGTTGTTTTATGGTTTAGTTTTAGTTACGATCGTCAGACTCTCATTCTTAAAATCAATTTTAATCATGTAACATGTTGTAGTTGCTCATTACATTCCCAGCCACTGCAGAGTAACTTCAGCAAAGCCAATTTTTACCCACATATGGAGTTTAATGTTCCTGGTTTCAGCCCGTATCAGATTCTTCATTTGCTGTTCTGTGCTATTATTGCACTTGATTGATGTGAGCTGGTGTTTTGGCAGGTGCTGGAAGGCTTGTTGATGTTGAATAATGAACTGGAGGTGCAGATTGATGCCCACGACACACTGTGGGGCGAAACAGGTACGTTCAGGTCTTCTTCATGTTTGTATCTCTCGTCTCTCTCATTATCTCGTCATTATTTCTGTTCCATTAGGAGTCAGAATTGCAGTCGGTGGGAAGCTTACAGTAAATTGTGGGTGCCTGTAGATGTTTCTTAGAAAATAAATCATCAGACACAAGCTATGGGATAAGGCTGCACGATCTTAGTATTTTACTTTTTTTTTATTTTATTCCCATCACATCTTTTCAAGTAGGGCTCGCTGCAGTCCACAAGATCCAGGGGGCGTGGTTGGATCCACATCTAGGGGGTGGAGATTGGTAGGTTTAGGGGTGGAGATGGGGTGAGTTCAGGGATCAGGGGGGTGGAGATGGGGTGGGTTTAGGGATCAGGGGGTGGAGATTAGTAGGTTTAGGGGTGGGTTTA
Source organism: Barbus barbus (assembly GCF_936440315.1). Classification (NCBI taxonomy): domain Eukaryota; kingdom Metazoa; phylum Chordata; class Actinopteri; order Cypriniformes; family Cyprinidae; genus Barbus; species Barbus barbus. The sequence continues at coordinate 31,074,586 of NC_136739.1, read as the reverse complement.
GGGATCAGGGGGTGGAGATTGGTAGGTTTAGGGGTGGAGATGGGGTGGGTTTAGGGATCAGGGGGTGGAGATTGGTAGGTTTAGGGGTGGAGATGGGGTGGGTTTAGGGATCAGGGGGTGGAGATTGGTAGGTTTAGGGATCAGGGGGTGGAGATTGGTAGGTTTAGGGGTGGAGATGGGGTGGGTTTAGGGATCAGGGGGTGGAGATTGGTAGGTTTAGGGGTGGAGATGGGGTGGGTTTAGGGATCAGGGGGTGGAGATTGGTAGGTTTAGGGGTGGAGATGGGGTGAGTTCAGGGATCAGGGGGTGGAGATTAGTAGGTTTAGGGGTGGAGATGGGGTGAGTTCAGGGATCAGGGGGTGGAGATTAGTAGGTTTAGGGATCAGGGGGTGGAGATTGGTAGGTTTAGGGGTGGAGATGGGGTGGGTTTAGGGATCAGGGGGTGGAGATTGGTAGGTTTAGGGATCAGGGGGTGGAGATTGGTAGGTTTAGGGGTGGAGATGGGGTGGGTTTAGGGATCAGGGGGTGGAGATTGGTAGGTTTAGGGATCAGGGGGTGGAGATTGGTAGGTTTAGGGGTGGAGATGGGGTGGGTTTAGGGATCAGGGGGTGGAGATTGGTAGGTTTAGGGGTGGAGATGGGGTGGGTTTAGGGATCAGGGGGTGGAGATTGGTAGGTTTAGGGGTGGAGATGGGGTGAGTTCAGGGATCAGGGGGTGGAGATTAGTAGGTTTAGGGGTGGAGATGGGGTGGGTTTAGGGATCAGGGTGTGGAGATTGGTAGGTTTAGGGATCAGGGGGTGGAGATTGGTTAGTTTAGGGGTGGAGATGGGGTGGGTTTAAGGATCAGGGGGTGGAGATTGGTAGGTTTAGGGGTGGAGATGGGGTGGGTTTAGGGATCAGGGGGTGGAGATTGGTAGGTTTAGGGCTGGAGATGGGGTGGGTTTAGGGATCAGGGGGTGGAGATTAGTAGGTTTAGGGGTGGAGATGGGGTGAGTTCAGGGATCAGGGGGTGGAGATTGGTAGGTTTAGGGGTGGGTTTAGGGATGGGGGGTGGAGATTGGTAGGTTTAGGGGTGGAGATGGGGTGGGTTTAGGGATCAGGGGGTGGAGATTGGTAGGTTTAGGTAAATGTAAGGTAGGAGGAGTTGGATCTGGATCCAACCACGCCCCCTGGATCTTGTGGGCTGCAGCGAGACGCTCCTCCATATTTCAGTAATCACTGAAGATTAAAAGCTTAAAACAAATCAAAATTCATCCTGTTAAAACTATTTTAAAATAAGACATTGCATGACCATGGAAATAGTACTTAAAATATTTTAGTGGGTGGTGTCAAATGTCAAAGTACAAATTTTACTACAATATTTACAATCAAAAGTGATGACACTGTCAGAATAATCCAGTAGTGTGGGTTTTCCAGCATGTACTCACTGGACCTCTGTTTCTCGTAAATACTGCTGTGTATTGTGCACATTATTTTTTGACAGACATCCATGTTGTGATATTGAAATGATGTTGATTTTGAAAAAAATGAATTGTAAGTTAATTATTTACATCTAAGCCAGCAAGTATTCAGTAGAGTGATTGATGCCCATGAGTGTTATGTCGGACAGCCAGACTAAGTTTTTGACAGACATGTTTGATTTTAGGCTATTGTTAATGTACTTTATATAAGAGTGAAGAGTGATAAATCTAACACTGGCCTCAAAACTTCTCTAGTGATAAATCATTAGTGATTTATATACTCTCTTTAGGTTAAGTATTGTAAATCACTAAAATTGCAGCTTTTGTGAGCAGACGTCTCAGTGCAAGATAAGCTGTTATTGTCGTCTCTGGTGCTGTTTGAAGGGGTTTGAGACAGACTAGCGCTGTGACGAGTGACTCAGCGGTCTTCATTAGTGCGTGTGCAGTCTGATGCAGCTCTACATTATGATTATTCGATGCAGTGTAAGGTTTGTCTGCTGTAGATTGTGAGTTTGAGATGTGGCTGCAGTCACAAGTCTATTAACCCTTGTGCATCAATAAAACGTAGGTCCATAGTGGACAGAAATGTCCATGTCAAAAAAACGGTCTTAAAAATTTGAAGCTTGCGAGCAGAGACTTAAGTGTGGTCTCATTTTAAAGAAGACCCATGGCAGATTATTGTTGAAGTAAAAAGTTTAAAAAGTGAAACCAAAAAAAAGTTATACAGGTTTAAGTTTATGAAAATTATTGATGAACAATATTTTATATTTTATTTTATTAAAATTTTATATATGAAACATGTTGAACTCTAAACCTGCTAGAAAATAAAAGCCATACATCTAAACAAGTTGTGTTCCAAATTTGAGGTTGATATTTCAAAAAATGAGCTTTCAGTAAGATTTTGTTTGGACGCAGTACCACATTTTCCCCATTAGATGCCAGCAAAACTCTGCTGGTGCACACAGTGCTTGGATTTGTGATTTAGAGTTTTTCTTTCTCAAATATTACAAGCACACACTCAATTTTTTTTGACACACATACAAACCACACTCTGACATCCATACCAACACACCTACACAATTATAGCTGCATTATATATCAATTGGCTCTATAATACGCAGAAGCAGAAAACAGGAATAAAGCGAGTATTTGCTTTATAGACCAAACCTGAAAAAATAGCACCATCTGGTAAAAAATGTAATTTTGAAACCTTGCCTCATTTTACAGTTAAACGGCACTGCGATTAAAATAGCAGTTTTAATGGGTTTCAATGGGGTCATTTTTGTCCAAAAGATGTAACAATTTGTGTATATAGTGTAACAATTTTGTAAATAGATTTATTAAAGGAAATGAGGGTGGAATATTAAAATTCCAATAAAAATACTCACCTGAGCCTAAATTTATTTATCTCATTTAATTACACAGCTCCGCATCCGGTGTGACCTTCACTGGCTTTATGTGCCGCTGTAAAGGAAGAGAAACTGCTGTATTGTGTGTATTGTGAGATGGAGGGAGAAATTAAGTGAATTATCCAGAAGGCTGGATACTTTTGACTCTTCAAAAACTATGTGCATCTCAGCAGTTTAAAGACCGGCGAAAGATAAATACTAGACCTTGAGCTAATAAGTTCATCGTCACTTTAATGGCCTTTTATGATGAATGTTTTATTATTTAATTGGTACATATGGTACATTTATGGTGCAACTTGCATTGCATTTATGGTACACATACTGTATATGGGTGGTCTGGTCATGTGTTTAAATGCATTCATCCATCTGAAGTTGTAGAAGTTTGTAGTTTAGTTTCAGTAAGAGCTCTGTTTTCCCTGAGGAGGAGTTTTGAGAGCTACAGTATGATTTATCATACAGAGATGTCAAGCATATTTTGGTTCCTCATCACAAGGTCACACAGAAACACATGGATATCTCAGCATTATTTATGTGTTTGTGGTGTGTGTGTGCATGAGGAAGTCTACAGAAAGTTGAACTCAAACAGATATTCAACTGATAAGAGTGTTAAAGCAAAACAGGCCTTTCCCCAGGCAGCTGTTCACCTCCGAAAACCTGAAACAAGATGCTTTCTCAATAAACATGGGTTCTCCTTCGGCTTTCGAGAAATTATTATATCAATTATTTTAATTTGCAGGCATGGGAAATCGTGGGAAAAAAATCTTAATTGAAAATTTTTTTTTTATGAAATTGCTGTTAACATTTTAAATTGATTGAAAAAAAATTTTATACAATTTTTTTACATTTATATATATATTTTTTTTTTTTTTTTGGAAAAATGGATTTTATAAAAATGAATAAATCCATTCATTCCTTTCACGATGCATTTCCAGGCCTGGAAAAAATCATGAAAATTAATTAAAATATAAATATAAATGTAGCTCTAAAATATTTTATTGGCTAGAGATTGTTTTTTGGCAGTGCTAATCTTTGTAAAAAAATTTTTTTTTTTTAAAGTCCAGTAATAATCAACGGCTTAAAAATAATAATAAAATACAGTAGGAATCCTGAATTTGAACCCGGCTCGTTGTGGGGTTTGTGGGCATGCACAGACTCAAGATGGCTATAAAGAGAGGGCGTTCAGGCTCCTTTCTGTCCTGTTAGTTTCTCGAGCAGCAACCAAACAAGCATATGAGCTCCAATGAAAATTCTGGAGTTAAAAATGACCAAAACACCAGTCAGAAAACTGCTTTACTTTCCTGTGAGAATGACACTCTCCAATTTTGATTGGAAAACAGTAAAACACCTTAAAAACTCATGTCCTAGATTAGTTTAGGACACATCCCTTTCTGTATTTATGCTTCACTCCATGTTTCTGTGTCACTCTCTTGTGTAAATGACATAAAGCAGTGCTCTTGGGTCCAGATGGATGTCGTGCTTCTTGAAGACGTCTCTCTAATGGCTCAGGCATCTTCTCTAAATGGATGCTGTGGATGTGTAGGGTCCCGATCCTTTAATCTTGCTCAGACCGTAGAGAGCTGTTAGTCACGTGACCACTATACGACCCCGTCAGACCCCACATGAATGCTCTGGCCAGAACACAGTCTGTCCGTTATGAGGACAGAGAGATTCCTCTCTAATTACTGATCCGTCAGGGATCCAGTCAGATTTTGTGCCTTTACTATTCTTATAATTTTATTAGTGTAATTATTATTTAGTACTGTATAAAAAGTTTGGATTATAAAACTAATAGTTCCAGTGCTACATTCTGATTGGATGAAATGTAAAATGCTAATTAATACACACCTATGATACACATTGAATATTAATGCATCAAGTTGCCAACCATAAACAAAATACAGTTATGCTGTGGTCACGTTATATCGTAATTACTTTAATTATGAGATTCTTCTTAGTGCAGTTTAAGTAAATTTTTGTATTATTTAATGTTATTTTTATTTTATAATTATTATTATATTTAATATGTTAAATATTGTAAATATAAATATTTGATTTATTATTAATGATTAATGTATTGTTTTATTAGTTTATTTATAATTATTTTATTATTAATAAATTCATATTGTATTCGTTTATTTACAATGACTAAATATTATATTGATTTTATATATATATATATATATATATATATATATATATATATATATATATAATTTTAATACATAATATTAAATATGACTTTATTATTAAATGATATCTTAATGTACTAATAAAAATAATTAATAATTTTATGCACAATCAGTATCATTATTTAATATATTATTAACCGATTTATGTTGAATAATTTTGTTTATATGTATTATTTAATTATATATATATATATATATATAAATGTAGCAATGAATTTATTATTCATAATTAATAAACAATATTTATTTTATTGGTTTATTTCATTATTCATTTTATTTATTTGTACGTAGTAAATATTTTAGTATTGATTACTTATTTATATTAGTTTTCCTATAGCAATAAATAATTAATGTTCCTCTATATGCTTTTATGAAACATTTTCTAAATAAAGCACCCTGGGTGCATAATAAACTCAAAATGGTTACTGTACTTTTTTGTGAAATCACACCTGCAAAGCTCTTGCAGAACCTCCCCCAAAAATCTATAAACAAGCATTATATGTGCCACTATTTCATATTCAGTTATAATAGCATGTAACATTCAACGAATGCGTGCTTGCATTTCTCTTCATTCTCTCAGCTCTGACTGCGGCCGCAGGACGGGGGAAGATGGAGGTGTGCAGCTTCCTGCTGGAGCGGGGGGCGCAGATTCAGCAGGTGAACAGGAGAGGAGCGTGTGCTCTGTTCTGCGCGGTCCGACAGGGACACTGGCAGGTGCGACGCTGCAAAACACCTCAACTCAGACATCTTCAGAAAAGATGTTTAACGCAGGAACGTCTCTCTTTCAGATCGCAGATCTGCTGCTGCAGCATGGGGCGGATGTGAATGTAAGCGACAAACAGGGCCGGACGCTGCTGATGGTGGCCGCGTGTGAGGGGCATCTCAGCACAGCCGACTTCCTGTTGTCTAAAGGTGAGTGACATGCGCAAATGCACTTTATTTATCAGCACAATCTTTTGCAATTGTTGATATTTATAATGCATGAGGAAAAAAAGTTTCCAGCAAACATCCTCTGCTTTTCCCAGGTGCCTCTTTAGCATCGGTGGATAAGGAAGGGTTAACGCCGCTCAGCTGGGCGTGTTTAAAAGGACACAAGAACATTGTTCAGTTTTTGGTGGAGAAGGGTGCGGTTATTGACCACTCGGACAAGAATGGACGCACTCCGCTGGACCTGGCTGCTTTTTACGGAGACGCAGACATCGTGAGTCAGTAACGTATCGTAGAGCCTCACGGAGGTCAGACAGGGATCTTACAGATGTGTGAAGTCACAGGACTGATGCACAGGATCACAAGAGAGATTTTTAGCGTATTATATTCAGTAGCTTGATGCATTTGGATCGAGTTAACAAACAGGATGCAGATTTACTGTATATGAGTTTAAGGTAAGTTATGTGATGGACGTTTTGTGCTGCTGTTTGGCAAACTTAGCATCTATTTTGATGCATATTATTTATTTCTTTTACTTTGTTGAACGTGAAATTTGTGTAATCAATTGAGGAATTGAGTGCAGGAAACAACAAATCGGGACATAAATAAATGCATAATTAGTCAAAATAATTTATTCACTACCATTCAAAGGTTTGGGGTCAGAAATTTTTATTGTTTTAAATGTTTTTGAAAGAAGTGTGTTCTGCTCACCGAAGCTGCATTTATTTGATGAAAATACACTGAAAATTTTGAAATATTAATACAATTTAAAATAACCGTTTTCTTTGTGAATATACAGTAAATTTATTCTCGTGATGCAATTACTCCAGTCTTCAGTGTCACATGATCTTCAGAAATCATTCTAATATACTGATTTGCTGCTCAACAAACATTTCTGATTATTATCAATGTTGAAAACAGTTGTTTTCAACATTGCTCCCCGGGCGCTGCAGCATGGCTGCCCACTGCTCCGGGTGTGTGTTCACGGTGTGTGTGTGTGTGTGCATTTGTTCACTACTCACTGCTGTGTGTGTGCACTTGGATGGGTTAAACGCAGAGCACCAATTTCGAGTATGGGTCACCATACTTGACAATACGTCACGACTTTTGTGCTGCTTCATATTTTTGTAGAAACAGTCATTTCTTTAATAATAGAAAGTTCAAAAGAACAGCATTTACAGTATTTGAAATAGATCTCTTTTGTAACATTGTCACTTTTGACCAATTTAATTGCTGAATTTATATTTTATTATTAATTTTATTCACATAAAAATTCTGACCCCAAACTTTTGAACAGTAGTGTATTTTGAGATAAAACTACTACTTCCTGTCATTCTAGTTTCAGCTTCCTCACGGATGATTTGAGGCATGTGTGTTGTGTGTGTTTGCAGGTTCATTATCTGGTTGAGAAGGGGGCTGTGATCGAGCACGTGGACTACAGTGGCATGAGGCCGCTGGATCGAGCCATCGGCTGCAGAAACACCTCAGTGGTGCTCACCTTACTGAAGAAAGGAGCCAAACTTGGTGAGACCTGGATCATATGGAGGATAATGTTGCCTTTTGGCAATATTATCAATATTTGTGTGTTTGCTGTGAAATGAAAAGCATGATGGATTTTTTACATCAGAGACTGAATAGTTATTGTAGCTTCAAAATATTTTAATGCAAGAAGTAAAATACAGTGAAAAGAATGAAGAGTTTTGAATTAATTCACTGAAACATGTGATATTCATTAGCCAATCACATCTTTTCCTCCTGAAGCTCTTACATCACAGACCCTGCTCTCTGTGTGTGTGTGTGTGTGTTGCTGGTGTTCAGCCTTTCTCAGAACCAGCTGTTTCCACTGACTTGAGCTGATTTAATTGCACAAAAACAATCATACTGCATCATGGTCTTTGTATGTGAATCTTACTTTCAGAACTTATAACACCCAAAGTCATTTTATGCCATAACAACACTTTGATAAAAATTGAAAAGGTGATTAAAAAAGTCATAATTTACACATTTCCTTGCTGATGACAGAAACTGCATTTCAAATATAGCAATTAAAATGCATAATCAACTAATCATAATCGTTTAAATGAAAGTGGCTGAAGTAGTTTCCAGCATAGCAACAAAAAAGAAAGTGTGCAACAGCTTTTACACCAGTTTTTTTGTTTGTCTGCTGAAGCTCTTTGACGTAGCATTTAATTTCAGCTAGTTGCAATATTTCTCATTTTCAGTTAGTTTAACTTCTTGTGTTAAAATAAAAATTGACAAAACTAATAAAAAAAAAATTACAAAAGACAAAAAATAAATACTAATTCAAAATATAAAAAAAAAAAACTAAAATATTATCTTGATGCAAAAATAGCTCTGATGACATGCAGGTAAAAAAGTTTACATTTGATTTTATTTTAAAGTTATTTTAGTTTTACCAAACACAAACAGTGTGTGTGACAAAGCTAGATCGGTCTCATCAATATCAAGCAGGGTTCACCAGACTAAGGTTCATGAGGGAACTGCAGGAGACTTAAGAGCTGATGAAAAGATGAAAATGCAGCCAGTGGAAACGAGCAAAAGCTGTGTGTTGGTGTAAAAGTGAAGCACATGTGGCGTCTGGAGGCTGGTGTGTGACTGCTGTGGACGAGTGATGCTGTATTTTCTCTTTCTGCTCTGTTTCTCATTCTTCTCTCTTTTAACTGCTTTCACTAAAACCCTCGTCAGGCTACAGAACGTCACCTTATGATCGAACAGGTACACTCTTTAGGTAACTCTATTTCACGCCAATTCCATTCTTCTGCTCAGCTGTGTTTTCAGGATCAGATTGATGTAACGCTCCACCTCTCTCTCTCTCTCTCTCTCTCTCTCAAGGTAACGCAGCGTGGGCGATGGCGACCTCCAAACCCGACATCCTCATCATCCTCCTGCAGAAGCTCATGGAGGAAGGCAACCTGTTGTATAAGGTCAGGACGGGTTCAAGTTTAGCCTAATTACACAAACAAATATGAAAGGCCAAGATTGAAATTCTTTATACATATAATTACTTGATTTAATTTTAATTAATTACTATACATAATTATATATTTTCTTGCATTGAATAAATTATATTATATAATTAATTATAATTTATTGAAAACAAGACATTTAAAATGATAGAGTTAGAATTTTTTGTATAATTTTATAATTATGAATTATGCTTTTACATACGTATGTGTGTTAATAATTCATAATTATAATCAATATTCAACATGTCTCAAATATATGTGTATATAACTTTTAAAAACTATAATGTATTACTTTATATAAATATAAATTATATTTATTAAATACTAGATAATACATAATAATTATAAATATAATTTACTCACACAAGACCCAGCCAAGAGGGTGGATGGAGCAAGAGAAATGTTGATTATAATTAAGGAATAACTGACGACGGACCGAAGTCAATTATTCCGCTTATACTACAGTTGCCACACCTCAAGACATTGATAGCAGACTAATACAGTTAATAACTAAGTTATGAGGAGAGAGAGATTACCTCTGTGAGTCTGTGCGTCTCTCAAAAGTGTTCGGCAGTCAGAGTAGTGCTAACAACATTAGTGCATCTGTTAACGTGTGTACAGACTGACGAATGCCTTGAAATATATCATCTGATCAATGTCTTGAGGTGTGGCAATAAGCCGAATAATTGACTTCAGTCCGTTGAATTATCATTATTATCGTCAATTATTCCTTACTGAATATATATATATATATATATATGGGTGGATGGAGTGAGAGAAAAGTTTAGCATAATTTCAGAGATATTTGAGAGCTCAATGTTGAGACTGACTAATAATAAACAAGTATTCCAGAGATGAGTTTTGATATGTCATATTAATGTCTGAACGCTTATCAAAGCGCTGAGCTTTAATCCAGGAGAAAAGGGATTGGAAATAATGACATATTGAGTGATTGTTATCAGAGCAGAAGTGAGCAGCTGATGTGTGTGAGACATGATCTGCGTCTCTCTCTCTTTCTCTCAGAGGGGGAAGATGAAGGAAGCGGCTCAGCGGTATCAGTACGCGTTGAGGAAGTTTCCCAGAGAGGGATTCGGTGATGAACTCAAGGCCTTTAAGGAGCTGCGTGTGTCTTTGTACCTCAATCTCTCCCGCTGTCGCCGGAAAACCAACGTAAGACACCAGACACCCCTGCTCTCATTCACTTATGTCTCTTTAGTGCAGTCAGCTGGTTTTACTAACACATTTTCATATGAATTCAGCAGGAGCCAGACATAAATAATGTTCAGATTTTATTCAGCTATTAATGCTGACATCAAGGTTTTCAAATACAAGGCAGTGTTATTTTAGTATTATTTATATACTATTGTAGTATTTATTAATGTTTTAAATTATAAATATAAAATTGTACTTTTATTTAGCATTTAAATTTTTAGCTTAATTTGTAGTCATTTTTTTGTAAAATTGCCATTTTATTAGTTTTTTGTTATTTTTCTATTTAGTTTTAGATTTTTTTTTTATATTGTTTTTTTTAAGTTCGTTACCAAGGCAACATTTCTCATTTGTTTACGTTTGTTGATGTAATATTTATATTTTATTTCACATTGATATAAAATGATTAAAATTGTTTTAATAGTTTGTCAACAACAACAGTGCAGGCTGAAAATGTATTAAAAAAATAAAAATCCAGAATTTTATGTACAAATTTTAAAATGTATTTATAAAATTTAATTGCATTTGTTATTTGGACTTTCACCAATATGCTTTTTGTGATATTGACGCTAACAGTTAATTGATTCCTAATTAAATTATGGTCAACCATATAAATTTTAAACATCCCAACCCAATTATCCAGTATTTATATTTATATTTTAGATTAATTTCACTTAATAAAAACTGTTTAATAATTTTAGGTTTAGTCAAAAATAATATCATTGCAGAATGGAAATGTATAAAAAGAGGAAAATACCAATATTTAATATACAATTTAATGTAAATTTATTTATAAAATATGAAATATATTTTAAAAAATTGGACTCTTCCCATGTGCTTTTTGTGATATTGATGCTAACAGTTATTTGATCCCTAATTTAAACTCAACTATAGAAATTCTTGAAAAATGACAAATTCTCTAATAATTACCAATTATTATTATTACGCTTCATGCCAAGAGTTTGTGCCGAGGTGTGCTGGTTCTGCTTGTCTGGATCAATCAGATTGTGTTTTTTCGCTGCTCAAGATGTCAGACACTGCAAGACGAGAAAGATGCAAATTACTCTGAGGGCCTGAATTGATTTGAAGGTCTATGCAGAAGTAATAGCCCGGCTCCAAAAGGTCTCCCGACACAATACGGAGCCAATTTCCAGTCTGCACCTCTGATTGATGACACAATGAACAACAGCTGAAGAGTTCATTAATTAAATCCCCTATTATTTGGACCAATTTACAGCTATTCAGCCGTGCTGCGGTGGGAATCTAAATTCTGCAGCTCTGGCTGAGTGGATGATTGCTTCACTTAGTTTGGTTGTTCTGAGTTTTGGTACCTGATGTTCACCTCACTCTCTCTGACAGGACTTTGGCATGGCGGAGGAGTTTGCAACCAAGGCTTTGGAGCTCAAACCCAAATCGTACGAGGCGTACTATGCTAGAGCCAGAGCCAAACGCAGCAGCAGGTGAGGCCACTGGATTTCATCCACTCCGAACCTAGTGTGCCGTCTACTTAGGCAGCATTTTAAGGCTTCACTACTGCACTTTAGATGCAAAGTCTGTTCTGCTCAAGTCAGAACTGCATTAAATAACAAATTGAAATATATTGTTTTTCTTACGGTGCTAAATGTTGATTCTAATTTAAAATTCTAATATGTGTATATATATATATATATATATATATATATATATATATATATATATATGTGTGTGTATATACATAACAAATGTAATTCATTCATATCATTTGTGTATGTATATATAATTAATTTGATAAAAGACAAATGCATCTATTAAAAAAAATAACTATTAGTACAATAATTAAAATTGTTTATATCTGTGTGTGTTATGTAAATATAATTCTAAATATAATACAAGATGATGAATGGAGTGAGAGATTTCTTTTTTTAAATGTTAATTATAATTATTAATTAAATGTATTTATATAATCATATATATATATATATATATATATATATAGTCCCCTCCAAAAGTATTGGAACAGTAAAGACAAAATTGATCTGTTGGCTGTGGAGTCAAGACATTTACAAATATGATTAAAAGATGAATATGAGACAAAACTACAGAATGTCACATTTTATTATTGGGTGATTGAACAGATATATGTTTTATCAGCTAAGAAGTTCAGCACTTTTAGAGTTCATCCCTCTATCTGATGTGAGCATAAGTATTGGAGCAGTTCCCTCACAGGTCTTTCTAAGTGATCAGCTGTGTCCTGTTGCATTAATTCTTCAGATATTAAAAGCAGGGAATGTGTCGTATCAGTTATATCCATTACTTCTGTATTCTGAATCTTGCATTCGATGATGACACACACAAACCAGGATGAAGATGAGGGAACTGACTTTGAGAAAAAAGCAAGCAATTTGGATGCTAAAAGAAAAGAGGAAGTCAGTTAGAGCTCCAGCAAAAACAAAGGGCATGGAGAAATCAAGAGTTTGGAAACCACCAACAACCAACAACGACCTGATCAGCTGAGAAAACAACAGTAGTTGATGACAGACAAATCATAAAAGCTGTGAAAATGAACCCTAAAAGACGTGTCTGTAAAATCACCAACAACTTCCAGAAAGCTGGGGTGATGCTCTGACAATCTACTGTCCTCAGGAGACTTTGACACAGAATTACAGATGCTACACAGCAAGATGCAAACCTCTGACCAGCACCAAAAATAGAAAGGCAAGATTAGAGTTTGCAAAAAAAAGCACAAAGGTGAGCCAGAAGAGTTTTGGATCTGTGTTTATGGACCGATGAGACAAAGATGAACCTTTATCTAAGTGATGGGAAAGCAAAAATGTGGAGAAAAAAGGGAACTGCAATGCTTCCAAGCATACAGCCTCATCTGTAAAGCATGGTGGAGGTGGTGTCATGGCATGGGCATGCATGGCTGTCTCTGAAACAGGCCCTCTCAACTTTACTGATGACTTAATGTATGATGACAGTAGCAGAATGAATTTGGAAGGGTACAAAACCATCTTGCCTACCAATATTCAAGAAAATGCCACCAGATTCATTGGGAAGTGCTTCATATTGCATCAGGAAAATGACCCAAAACACCACTAAAGGCTGGGAAAAGTATTTCAAAGGATGAGAGCAAGAGTCTGGTGATGTCTATGGTTCACAGACTCACTGCTGTGATTGTGTGCAAGGGATCTGTAACTAAATAATAGCTTTTAATCTTTAATATCTGCCTTATGTTCAACTGTCCCAATACTTATGCTCACATCAATGAGTGGGATGAACTCTAAAAGTGTGATTAATGTTGATTATAATTACAGATTATTTAAATTGTTTGGTTTTTTTAAATGGTTGCTAATATAGAAATAACAATAAAATAATTTACAAAATGTAACTATTATCATTAGTTTTTTTAATTTATATGATTGGTTCAGTTTCCTGTCACTTGTTTGCATTTCCAGCCTCAATTATTCTTCTGATTTTCTCTCCATCTCTATCTGAACGCTCTGCTCACAGACAGTTCAGCGCAGCGTTGGCCGACCTGCACGAGGCCACGAAGCTCTGCCCCAACAACCGCGAGATCTGCCGCCTGCTGGCCCGCGTGGAGGACGAGTGCAAACAGATGCAGCACAGCCAGAGCAAACACCAGAGCCTGAGCGACCCGGAGCACACCGGTCCAGAGCGCGTCGATGATGACGAGGAGGATGACGACTCTGAGGCCTGGTCTCAAAACATCTACTCGCTAAACCGGACTTCAAACGGCCGCTCGGTTTCACCGCCTCACAGGCAAAGCCACCGACATCAGCACCAGAAGAGCCTCATCCTGCAGCCCAGCAAACAGGCGCAGATCGTCAAAACCAACCAACATCTCGGCTCCTTACAGGCGGGATCCACACGGCCAATCAACACAAAGAGCCAGTCGCAATATGCTCCATCCAGCCCAATTCCTAGCCGACATATATCCAGCATCCTAAAGGCCGGACCTGGCATTGATATCAGCCCGTTACTGCCCACAAACGACAATGCAGACGTCCAAATGCACTCGTCTAAAACTCTAGAAGGGATGGTTCTTTCTGTGACTTCTGGAGCTCAAAGTCAAGAGCTGCGAAAGGATGCCAGCATGAGAGTTTCCAGCTCCACCAGCAGCTTGGCGTCCAGCAGCAGTTTATCAGACAGCGGGAAAGCGCAAGGCCCAGACGTGCGCACCAAAACCATATCGGACAAGCCTACGATCAGCCAGACTGGCTCTGTGGAGTTCAAACCCCGTCCGTTCATGGGAATCATGGACAAAAAGGCTCGATTTCAACAACAGCTGCAGCAGCCGGTGGCCTCTCGAGGTTGGCAGAGTCACTCCACTGAAGGACTCGTCTCTTCTGCGAGTCTGACGGGTGAGATCACATACGGCAAACCGTCCGGAGCTTACTACGAGCCGCTCAAGGGTCCCGCCATGGGCGGCCTGCACAACGGGAGTCTGCATGCTAAAGAGTTCTGCCATAAAGAAAGCAAACCGGTTCTGACCATGACGCATTCATTCACAGACAGCATGAGCAAACAGCCCGGCTTAACTCGAGAAAACCCCAGCATTCATGTAGCGGCAATGAAACCAAAGAGATCTTTTATTGAGTCAAATGTTTAGGTTGTTCATATGCAACAACCCTAGAAAACACACTTCAGATGAAGGGATTCGATCTATACACACACACTACTGTCCATGCAAAACTTTTTTTAAGAAATTAATACTATTCAGAAAGGATGCATTAAACTGATCAAAAGTGACAGTAAAGACATTGTAACATTATAAAAGGATTTATATTTCAAAAATGCTTTCTATTCATCATAGGATCCTGAAAACAAAACAAAAAAATATTTAAAGCGTTTTCAACATTGATAATCAGAAATGTTACTTGAGCAGTAAATCAGTATATTAGAATGATTTCTGAAGATCATGTGACACTGAAGACTGGAGTAATGATGCTGAAAATTCAGCTTTGCATCACAAAAATAAGTTACATTTTAAAAAATATTCACATAGAAAACATTTAGTTTAATTTGCAATATTTCACAATTTTTTACCATATTTTGAATCAAATAAATGCAGCGTTGGAGACACTTCTTTCAAAAACATAAAAAAAAAAATCTTCCCCAAACTTTTGATTGGTAGTTGTATGTATATCGTAAAGCATAGATATATAAAATATATACAATCAAAAAGTCTGGACATATACTTGTTCTCCATTTTCCATATTGTAGTATAATACAGTTTCAAACTTATGAATTTCTTATGAACTTAATTAAAATGGATATGTAGGCACAAGTTATTTGTATACAACATTTCAAGCCAAATTTCAAGGTTTTAAAGATCATTAAAAGTAATATAGTGCCATATATAGTTGTATATGTATAACGAGATTTAAGGAGTGTTCACAAACGCAATATTCACTCAGAAATATATGAAAACATGAAATTTATATTCTGAAATTCAGACTTGTGTTTATTGGTTACATTATAACTGATTTCTGGGTCTGTTTCTACTCGTGGTTTCTTTAAGCCCTGTGAACATGGACAACTCCAGCATCCAGGATGATTATTTAGATTTTTTAAAGCCCTTCAAAAGGGACCGTAACGGACCATAAACGCCTGAAGCGGGGTTCGATCACTGCATCACGTACACGGCACTGAGGATCCGACTCAGAACTGAATCTGTGCACAAGGGGTTAATGTTGCCTGACATTATGACAGAGATCAGACCCTCAACAATGTACTGTAAATATTATTGTAATGTGTATTTTTCACCTTTTATGTGAAGATGGTGTATTTTGACCATTTATTTACAAAAAAGAGTGTGTTGTGTTTTTCATGCATTTTTGGTTGATGTGATGTTTGCGGTTATTAAACTTGTCCCTGGTCTGTTTGTACATCTGAATTTGCCCTACGATGTTGAAAACTATTCTTTCCTGCTTGTTATTCCTGTCTAGATTAATTTATTTACGGCGCCTCCTGCTTGGTATCTGTCAAAGCAATATATTTTATATAGTTATTTTTGCACAGCTACTTTTAAAAGAAATATGAAATGTTTTATGAATATGAAACTACAGAGGCCATCTGGGTGTGAGCGCATGCTAAAGTTTGTGAAGGAAGTGGAGAAAAATATTAAAAATAAGTTTGAGATGGGCAGATATTATATTTGAAATGTGTATATATTTTTTTTCTGCAATTGGTGCCTCATGAGTTGTGATCCGTTACTGCATTCTGTATTAATAATTAATTTCTGCCATGGTCCATTTATGGGAAATAAAAACAAAAAATCCCACTGGAAAATGTATTTATTATTAATCACTATGAAGTGTTGCAATCTAGTTAAGATTAAAAAAAATTAATTAAAATTATAATCTGGCGAACATCCTTTTTAGATTACATTTTATTTCCCATGCACATTAATAAAAACGACTACATAAAATGTATTTTTTTGATGTAAAATATATATATATATTTTTTGCACCTGGAGTCTCATGGATTATGATCGCTTATGCACTTTGTATTAAAAATAAGTTTTCCATTTCAGGAAATAAAAGTCCCACTAGAAAAAGAAACAAAACCTGTCAAAATCAAATAGATGTACACTAGCAGGCTTCAGCATACTTTACAGCCCACATTTATTATTGCGTTTTATTTCTCACACAATATTAAAGCCATAAACTGAAGTTTCCATGTGGGTTTTTTTAATTTTATTTTTATAGCCAAAATAAAAATAAAAAGTAGCACAATTTATTTGTCTGCTTAATCTGAAGCATTAAAGAAGCTTTAAAATCAAAAAGCTCATGAGAAGCAAAATCAGTCAATGTTGGTATATATGGTATATAGTGTGTTATATATTTTATTCATGAGTGTTTGGGCACTGCCATGCTAGCTTTATGATGAAAAACCATGTGGAATCAACTGGTAAAAGTTTTTCCCCGCAATGCTCAGCAATGATCTGTCCATGAGCTATTTAGAGTAAAAATACATTTACGCAGTTAAACGTCTTTCTGACCTCCATTGAACGGCTCTTTCAAATCAAGGTGCATTAGCTTGACTTCTGCAGTGCTTGTTCAACCTGAACGCCTCAAATTACCCTCGGCTGAACAACACTATTGAGGCCGTCATACAGACAGAGCTGCGTGAACTAGTAAAACAGTAACGCCGTGAACAGATGAACATGAACAGATGTTGTAGGAGAAAATCTGTTGATGTCGTACTGATACTTGGATTATTAAAGTGTCAGTTCTTGCATTTAATGTCAAGACATTTCTATCTACAATACTAAAAGTAAAAGGTTCTTTATCAGTATTCATGATTCCATGAAGAACCTTAAAGGGGTCATGAACTGAGAAATCAAAATTCCCTTTCAACTCCAAACTTTCTTGTTAGTTTAAAACAGTTTATAATAAAGGCAGTCTGTCAAAACGACAGCTTGTGGAATTTCTACTCTATGATGTAATAGTGTGGATAAGCACCGCCTCCGCAGAAGATGATCACGCCTGCTTCTACATCGCTGCCTGTTTAACCCCGCCCACCGATTTGCGCATGTAGTGTTTACGAGAGAGGTGAACGTGCAAGTCTGTACAGAAACCAAATGATAAAGATGCTCCAAAGACAAGACGACGCTGTGCAGTGTTCAATTTGTGGAAAAGCTGTGTTTGCATTGCCCTGCTTCTGATCCCAGCATTAGGAAAGAGTGGGTGAACTTTATTTTCAGTGACGTTCCAGGCGCGTCAGTAAGAACTTGTTTTTTTTTTGTTCACTTCATTGTACCGCTTATTCCTTTAGAAACAAGACGCAGAATTTTCTGAAAGATTGAAACTAAAAGACGATGCTGTCCAACTATATTGGATCCGACAGTGATCTGACAAGTGTGAGTAACTGTTTTCATTACATGATCACTAACAGATCGTTTGATATGTACTGAGCATTTCCATCTATGAAGGACATAGGCTGTCAAACTATTTTATTTGTGTATTTTTAACTATTAATTATTTGTAAAAATGGTTCTTTTAAGAACTGTTCACTAATAGGCTCTTTGGAGAACCAAAAATGGCTCTTCTATGGCATCACTGTGAAAACACCCTTTTGGAACCATACATATACATATATATATAATTTGGATCCATGTCCTGCACTGACCTACAGCGATGACGGGGTCCTTCATGCGCTCTCTGGTGATCGGACAGAGGAACATCAGAGTCCATCAGTGAAGATCTCAGATCCTTAATCTTCCTCAGGACTCGACCTTGGAGACCCACCGACTCTACAGGACAGAGAAAACAAGCTGATGTAAATCACCCAGCATATCCTGTGCATCCAAATATATCTCCAAATATATCTGGCCATCACATGTTACCAAAAAACAAATGACAAACACCGTCTGTGGGCAGAGGAATTCTCTTGAAACCTGATTACTGCGTCACCTGTCCGCTATTCTCATTTCTTCATCCTTCATATCATATAGAGTTGTTTCTCTCATAGACAGCACTGTCATTTGCAAAGAAGAGGTTGTGGATTGCACGAGAAGCTGAAGAGAGATGTGAGAATCGTGTTTTCAATCAGACGCTGGCCGGGATGCATGTGTGATCAATATGCAGTCAGACTCTCGAATCAACAGCAGCAGCAGGTTCTGATGACTGCAGCAGCTCTAAATTCATTAGCGCAGAGCTAGAGCTCCTCCTGAGGACCCCATCGGTCAACCCCGAGACTAACAATAGCATCTGATTGGCTCGAACTGCAGGCTTCATCAACCACAGGTGTCTAACTAACTCAACTAATCAATCTAATCAACCAATCAATCAATCAACCAATCAACCAATCAATCAACTCCCTACAGAGCACAGTCAGAATAAAACAAAGGCTGTTTCAGGCAGATTGAAGCATTCCGTTTTTAGGTAATAAGTTTTACTAAGTAAATTCATTAGTATTTTAATTATACATATAGACTATATACACACACACACACACACACACACACATATATATATATATATTAGTGCTGCCAAACAATTAATCGCATCCAAAATAAACGTTTATTATGTTTATACAAATACACACACATACAGCATATATTTTTTAAATATTTACATGTATTTACATGTCTATATTTATATTCATATAATTTATATTATATATATATATATATATATATATATATATATATATATATATATATATATATATATATATATATATATATATATATATGCATTTTACATTTATATTATATAAATACATATATAAATGATTAGAATTTAACTATTTAAGTTTACAGAAAATCAGTGCAAATGATAAAAAATGTATCATTAATATTTGAATAAATAAATAAAAACATTTATTTGCATAAATAATACAAATTACATTTACATAATACACCTTAACAGTACAGTACTATAGAGAATATAACAAAAATGTAATAATGTAATAGAGAGATTACATATTTTCTAAATAATACAAATATTCATAATATAATAATATTAATATATCGCTGCCTTTTAAATTTTAGAAAGGGGGTTCTTTGCTCAAGGATAATCATATTTGAGGGTCCATGGCATCTAATTTTTTTTTCTTCAGGATTAAAAGTATCATTTGAATGACTTGTGAAGAAAATATGAGTGGTGTTTTCCAATTCAAAACTCAAAGCTATACAGCCCTAGAATATTATAAGTGGTTGCCAGGGTGTTCTGAGAGGTTAAGCATGTTGCTATGCACTTTACCATGGTAATTTTATGTAATAATAATAATAATTGTAAAATAACTAATAAAACATTAGATTTGATCTCTAGAACTCATAGTAAAGCATGAAGGACATGTCTGAAACAGGTTTGTGTGTGTTTCCTCACCAGTGTTAAACTCAGTGGTCAGTGTCTCTGTGTTTAAGCTGATGAGTTGGGCCCCGTCAATGTTGTGGGCCCTAAACGTGTCCACCAGAGCTTCAAATCCTTCATCACAGAGCCACTCGCTCACATCCTCATCTGACCAGAGTTCTGGAGTAACCCAGTGTCTTCCTTCCTGTCCACACATACAAACAGGAAGAGCTTTATTATCCTCCTCAATGCTGAACATCTCTCATTATATTCCAAACAATGTGTCTTTTCCTTCCTAAACATAAACAAAGCATCTTGTGAACTATTCATATGCCTGTGTACACATTAAAAACATATGGCTTGCTTAGTTTGGCTACATCCTATATTCATTCATTTTAAATCTACAATATTTTAATTACATTTGTGTATGCAATGAATATTAAGCAAAACTGCACAAATAATTGTACAATGTTATTATAACCAAAACTGATATATTGCGCCTTATTTGATTATTAAACTAACCAAACAAATATAGTCTGCTTATGTGTTGCGTTTGTAGAATAAAGACAGCATCAAGTAACACAAATTACTACATGCTCACACATATATGAAAAAAAAAGTATTTTTATTCTAACAATCATAAAAACAAATGCTGTCAGTTCTACAGTGCTGTCAAAACTCTTCTAGCTGGTAAAATGATGTTCTTCATGGCATCTGGGATCCATGTTTGGATTGCTGCCTCTCTGATCTGGTGCTGTCCTAATGGTCGCACTGTGTGCCATCTGTCAGCATGCAGTGACCAACATGCTTGGGGTCACAGAAACACTAATTACTACATGCTCACACACACACACACACACACACACACACATATGTACAGGTACATCTAAAAAAATTAGAATATCGTGAAAAACTGAATTTTTAGTAATTTATTTCAAAAAGTGAAACGTTCATATATTTTAGATTCATTACATGCAAAGTAAAACACTTCAAAAGTTTTTTTTGTTTTAATTTTGATGATTAGAGCTTACAGCTCATGAAAGTCAAAATCCAGTATCTCAAAATATTAGAATATTTCCTAAGATCAATCAAAAAAAGGATTTGCAAAACAGAAAAGTTCAAGTTCTTTAAAGTATGTTCATTTATGCCCTCAGTACTTAGTCGGGGCTTCTTTAGCACAAACTCCAGCATCAGTGAGGAATGGCATGGAAGCGATCAGCCTGTGGCTCTGCTGAGGCACTATTGAGTCTTCAGCTCGTCTGGATTGTTGGATCCACTGTTTCTCATCTTTCTCTTGAAAATATCCCATAGATTCCATATGGGGTTCAGGTCAGGCATGTTGGCTGGCCAATCAAGCTCAGTAATATCATGGTCAGCAAACCACTTGGAAGTGGTTTTGGCAGTGTGGGCAGGTGCTAAAGTCCTGCTGCAAAAGGAAATCAGCATCTCCATAAAGCTTGTCAGCAGATGGAAGCATAAAGTGCTCCAAAACCTTCTGGACGGCTGCATTGACTTTGGACTTGATAAAACACAATGGACCAAACACCAGCAGACGTCACAGCACCCCAATCATCACTGACTGTGGAAACTTCACACTGGACTTCAAGCAGCTTGGATTCTGTGCCTCTCCACTCTTCCTCCAGACTCTAGACCTTGATTTCCAAATGAAATGCAAAATTTACTTTTATCTGAAAAGAGGACTTTGGAGCACTGAGCAACAGTCCAGTTCTTTTTCTCCACAGCCCAGGTAAGATGCTTCTGATGTTGTCTCTGGTTCAGAAGTGGCTTGGTAGCCCTTTTCCTGAAGACGTCTGAGCGTGGAGACTCTTGATGCACTGACTCCAGCTTCAGTTCACTCCTTGTGAAGCTCTCCCAAGTGTTTGAATCAGCTTTGCTTGACAGTATTCTCAAGCTTGCAGTCATCCCTGTTGCTTGTGCACCTTTTCCTACCCAAATTCTTCCTTCCAGTCAACATTTAATATGCTTTGATACAGCACTCTGTAAACAGCTTTCAGTAATGACCCTCTGTGACTTACCCTCTTTGTGGAGGGCATCAGTGTTCGTCTTCTGGATCATTGCCAAGTCAGCAGTCTTCTCCATTATTGTGGTTTCAAAGAACAAGAGATACCCAGAATTTATACTGTAGAGATGGTCATTAATTGAAACTCAAATGTAAATATTCTAATATTTTGAGAGACTGATTTTGAC
This sequence comes from Barbus barbus, assembly GCF_936440315.1. Classification (NCBI taxonomy): domain Eukaryota; kingdom Metazoa; phylum Chordata; class Actinopteri; order Cypriniformes; family Cyprinidae; genus Barbus; species Barbus barbus. Next base: position 31,052,397 of record NC_136739.1, on the reverse strand, counting down.
TTTCATGAGCTTTTAAAATGTCTTACTTTACATGTTATGAATCTAAAATATATATGAAAGTTTCACTTTTTGAAACAAGTTACACAAAAATTTAGTTTTTCACGATATTCTAATTTTTTTAGATGCACCTGTATATGAAAAAGACTCTTAATTCTTATAAATATATTTCAAATGTTAAATAAAATTAAAAAGAATACAAATATTTTTTAAATATTCACTAAAATAAAAAATTTATTATTTCTCAATCATCAAAATAAAAGTGTCAATCACTCACCGCATCGTATACGGTCACTGTAATAGAGCCAAATTAAACCCATATTTACATCATTCTGTGATGTTTGTCACCAGCATCTGAACTCTGATCAGAATCTGACACCACAGATCCACCTGCTGGTCAAACTGCATAAAATAAAACGTGCAAAATCAAATATACTGTGTAAAATCAAATCAAATAGAAATATTAGATCTTAAAAACTTAAACTTTATTTTTTTTTTAACACAAATTAGAAATGTTGCCTTGGCTGAAATAAACTGAATTCAAATTTTATGTTCAAGTACTAAAATGACTAAAAATGTGTTTCATTTTTAAAAATAATTTAAAGCTAAATAGAAACATTAAAAGAAAATAATTCAAAAAAAGATTTTTTTTTTTTTAAAGATGCTAAAATATTATGTCTCTTCACTGTGCAGAGTAAAACTCAAAAACTCTACTAAACAAAACAGAATTTAGCTGTATTCACTCTGTTCAGTAAAGTGAGCTAGTATTTGCCAGCAGCAGTGATGTGATGAGTGGGCGGGGCTTACCCAGAGACCAGCAGCTGTCCGTCAAATGAGAACGCACAGCACAGGACAGGAGAGAGTATAGAGCAGTGACATCTCATAACCTGTGCATAAACACACACACTGGAGCATTGTGGGAAAATATACCTCTTCATTTTGAAGGAAATAAATTGCTGTTTATTGACTCATGAGTTCTGTTCTGAAACCTAGTGAGCTGCCTAAGATATGCCATTTTATGATATCATAGGAGCAGTGCAAAGGATGTTTTAAAAGGCTGTGCTTTTCTTCAAGGCAGCACGTTCCTTCTTGCAAAAGGCAATCCCATAATGCATTGTGACAAAATAGACCCAATGTGCAAAAAGTGAAGCGGGGAAAACTGTTGATTACAAATATACACCATGCAATACTAAAAAAATAAAAAAAAACTGTAAATTAATTAAAACAAATTCAAATTTCACACAGAAGATCTGTTTTCTTATATATATAGAAAGTAGCCATTATAAATTTTGAAACTTGAAAAGCTCCAGCAGAAAACATAAGCAAAAGTTAAATTTTTTTATTATATACATTTATTATTTGTTTAATATATATATATATATATATATATATATATATATATATATATATATATATATATATATATATTTTTTTTTTTTTGTTTTTTGTTTTTTGTAGAATATAATAATGTAAATTTGTATTGTTATAATATAAATATAGATATTTTCAGTTCTGGCACCTAATTAAAAAAAAAAAGCTTTATTGTTTATTATTGTTATTTTTAATTGTATGATTTCATTTTAATTTTAGCTAAAATTTTAGTCATTTTGTTCTGTTATTTTAATTTTTATACATTTTTGTTTATATTAAATATATTTATATACTGTAGTTGTCATTAATCTTTATTTCAGTTTTAGTTTACATTTTTTAGTACATTAAATTTACTAAATGAAAATAAGAAATTTTGAAATAAAAAACACACATATATATATATATATATATATATATATATATATATATATATATATATATATATATATATATATTTTTTTTTTTTTTTTTTTTTTTTTTTTTTTTTCAACACTGCGACCACAGATGTTGCCAAGGACACATGCAAATTAAATCAATCACTCAGACAAGCAATATAAAGAACTCTAAAACACCAGCGAGCTGTAATCACTGATAATGTCGGTCAGAAAATTAAACATCATGCATATTCTGCCTCCACACACACACACACACACACACACAGACCAATTTCCTGCGAGACAGTGAGACACAATATCCCAGCAACCCCTGTGATTGACTGCTGCTTATCTGCATGTGCGTAAAACAAAAGTGTGCGTGAAGATTCCCAGCAGGCAGTGCATGCACATGGCAGTCAGACACGACCGCTGCCACAGCGACAGACAGACAGAGCCCACTCTGACGCCTGCTGCTGAGGATTATGGATTAAATAGCAGGTGTTCAGCAAAACTATTACAGCTAAAACAATCAATCATAACCATTCACTCACAGAACTAGTCTCAGAACTACTTCTACTATACATTCACACCAAAATTAGATCTGGTCCAAATCCAAAGTCCAAACCATGTCTTGAACACATCTTGTTTTTTTTTTTGTTTTTTTAAATGCATATTTATTTATGTATGTGTGTTACACAAAAAGTAAAAAAGACTCAATTTTTCAATTTCAATTCAAAACATAGCAATTTGACAGGGAAAAAAAAGTTGAGAAGATTGCATCTATGGATATTACTGTGGGTCATATAACATTTCTATTATGAAAGTTGTCAAATATAAAATGTTATTACACATTAATCTGACCAGGTAACTGTTCAAATGCTTAGTTTAGACAGGCAGTAGGATCTTTGGCATATTCGACTCTTTCTACTACGGGAAAAATAAATAAATAACTAAATGAATAAAAAAGTATTTGCAACCTTTTATCTCAAAATTCTGACTTTTATCTTTCAGAATTTCAAGATATAAACTCGCAATTGCTTAAAATTAAAACATAATCATGAAATAAAAAGCTGCATTTACCCTTTTTTTAATTTTTATCCTGTGTTGGAAATAAAAAGTTGCAGTTACTTCTCAACAGCTGTCTAAAGGGTACCATCAACATAAACTGATTTTACAATAAAAATAGTTCAAAGCAAATGTGTCATGTTACACATTCATCTGGTCTGATATCTGATTTTATGGCTGTTTGAGAAAAATTATTGTGATTATTATTACTCATAAGTGGTCTTTGTCTGCTTTAAGTAACATAAGTATCATTATGTTACTTTATACTTATAACACAATACATTATAAACATGAGAAATATAATCCATTGTAGTTTAGGTGGATGCAACATGTTCATTGTGTGTTATAAATCATACTCTTAAAAGCTATAACCACAAATAAGTAAATATTATAATGCATTAAAACTGTTCTTATGAATATTCATGAGATGATACACCATATTTTTTTATAATGCATTATGCATTAATTATAATAGCTTAAGAATACCCTTCTAATGTATTATAAATACAGGCTTCATAGAAAGTCTGTTTCAATTACATATGTCTGACATTAAGATTATTAGCTTATGTTAAAACTGTGTAACCTAAATGGATGGCAATTTTATATGTATTTCAAAATAATCCCTAGGTGTAAAATAATACAGAATAAAATAAAATAAACAAATTAAGAAATAAAATGGGATTATTTGCAGGGTTATTATACTTGGCTAAATCTAAAATTAAAACATGCAATCTAAAACTAATACATTTAAAAATGTGTTACTTGAAATAAAATTAATATTTTCAGCTAATTGTCAAGATTTCGTTTCTCATTTTCTTTTCATTTAACTTGACATACACAAATAGCTAAACGGGATTTTTTTTTATTTTTTACTAATAATAAAAATCGAATGGATGGACATTTTATAAGCAATTTTAAAAAAATCTTACATTTAGGCCTAAACATATTTTTTGAGTGCAGACTATTCCCCCATAATGGAAAAATTATAATTTCAAATAAGAGCAAACAAAAAATGATTTTGCTTTATTTTAATGTCAGTTAGGTGGTGTTTTTCTGTCTAAACTGGCGTTTTTGTGGCCAGATTAAGCTGCAATATGGACCAGACTTCATGTTCATAGAAAAACATCAGATTTTCCCACATCGCTGTAGGTCTGTCTCCAGCAGAGGGAGTAATAATAATCATCTACAGCAGAAGAGAGATGATATGGACTGTTACCGATGCTCATCTGAGGGCAGAAGTGGCAGCAGTTGACTCCCAGATCGTCCAGAGATGAAGTTCACCCTGACTGGAGCCTGTGATGAACATCTGTCCAGACGAGGAGAAACAGCAGGCCAGGACGCCGCTCTCACTGACTTCAGCACATCTACAGGTGACACACATCACAGCAGACAAACCCTAATCAAACACTTGATGGACCTCTGTATGTTTTCAATTCATGAAAAGAATATTATATATTACTCAACGCATAAGTGTAGCATTTGTGAAAAATAATGTAGGTGTAATAAAAAAAAAAAAAAAAAAAAAAAAAAAAAAAAATTATATATATATATATATATATATATATATATATATATATATAAGGAAAGAAACTAAAAGAAAACATCTAGGGCTTATTTTCAGGGTTATGATCCCTTACTAAATCTAAATCAATAAAACAAATGTATTGTTACTTGGAATAAAATAACTCAAATAAAGGAAAATTTATAGAAAAATGTTTAACATTTTATTTTTTTTAAACCTTTAACTTTTTAAACTTTAAATAAGTAAATCTAAAGCTGAAATAAAAAAATATTTTATATATATATATATATATATATATATATGTATATATAATGTATGTATGTGTGTGTGTACAGTATTTATATATACATATGAAATCAAACACACAAAAACTTTAACTTAAAATGAAAGGGAACAAATTATTTTTAAAGCATATTATTTATCTTATATTTATTGATTTAAAATAAACTATAGGGAACAGAAAAGACCTATGAATGCAAATATAAGGCTTGTTAATATTTTCAAGTTATATCAGCAAATCTTATAAATATGGTTTTAAACCTTTTATAAATTGGTTTCAGTTTTTATTAGCTAATGCAGTGTTCTCTTAATGTTCATTTGTGTCAGTATTTCCTCAATTCTATTTCATATTTTAATCATCTTTAATGTTGTAATGTTATGTTGCCTATGTTTGTAATGTTATTACGAAACAACATTGTTTTTTGTTTTTTTAATATATAAAAACATCATTTTTGATTAGTAATATGCATTGTTAAGAACTTCATTTGAACAACTTTAAAGGAGATTTTCTCAATATTTAGATTGTTTTGCTCCCTCAGATTCCAGATTTTCTAATAGTTGTATCTCAGACAGATATTGTCCGGAGCACGAGGCAGTTCACGATGCCATGATGATCATCTGTGAGAGGAAACACAACGGACTGGATTAAATGTGTCTGATGACAAAATTAAAATAGCCTACTATACAGTAGTCAAGACAAAGTTGTCCTACGACAAGAACGCATTTTGTTTTTAGGACAACTCTGATGATAGGTTTTGATCCACTTCAAATGTTGACTAGTGTATTCTAATATATATTTAATATCAAATACATAATTAAAATCATTTAAATCCTTTCTGTTTGAGTGCATGTTGTTCTTTTTCCATGTTCCCATCATTATATGTCTTATATTATATACTTTTAATATATATATATATATATATATATATAATAATACTTATTGCAGTATTTCTGTAATATATTTAAAATAAAAAGTAAATATTAATTTAAAAACATGATAATATATTTAAAATTCTAATATACTTTTTAAAAAATTTAATTAGTGTAATTTGTTCTTTTTTTAATATCCCACATCATCTTAATGTTATATAAAATGTTAAACTGACAATAAGTATTTTAATGAGTATATAATTATTATTAATAATAATATTTGAAATGAGTTTAATTTTTATATAGTCTAGCTATTTTATACACAACTTTTTTATAATGTGAAAAATTGACCATTTATTCATGTTTAATAGTCACACTGACCTCTTCATATAAACTAACTGTAAATCCCTCATTGAGCAATAACTAGCTGTCTGTTTTGTGAATAACCAGGTCATTATAGATATTTAGTGTTCATAGCATATCTGAACCACAAATCTGATAAACCTTTTTATATAGATACATAAAAATCTAAATTACATGTTCATTTTTTCAGGAAAGACTCACCTGATGGCAGAAGATTCACATGAAGACTGGTCTTAAAACCCTGAAAATACATCAATCTGGAAATGCACAACTTTAACACAATAACCTATATAAAACAGAGATTATACTGATATATAAAGCAAACATACACAGAGCATAATTCCTGAACCTACCTTCCAAACACTTCCTGCTGTGATACAGTGCAGGAACGTCACATGACCGAGTCTGTTGTCTGGCATACGTGATAATTCACTGTAGTCTCCACTCATAAATGCCCCTGAGGTTATCTGAGCTTTACACAACACCTGTACAAACAGAGTCACAGGCCAACCAATGAGAGACTCATATCTCTGTCGCATGGACCAACATAAAATAAAACAAAACAAAACATAAAATAACATAACATCATAAAATAACTCAAAAACAAATAATATTTTTATCATCATTATTAATAAATACATCACCAAAGGGATGGAAATATTATTTTAAATAAATGACTAGTCATAATCTACTTAACTACAAGGACTGTTTGGATAAAATAAAATATTATCAATAAGAAGAATATCACTGAAAATATTGTTTTTAATAAATGACTAGTCAATCTACTTGACTACAATGACTGTTTGGATAAAATTGGACAAAATTAATAATAAGTATTAGTATTATCAATAAATATATAAGTAAAAGGCTAAAAATATTGTGTTTTTTTCAATAAATGAGCAGTCATAATGACTACAATGACTGGATAAATTGAAATAAAAAATGATTAAAATATTGCTTTTTTTGAATAAATGAAAGTAACATAAAATATAGCTGCAAGCAGCAATTACTGGGCCAAGCATCAGATCAACTGCAGCAATGAGTAACTGAAGCCATATTAAGATTATTGTAGTCCAAATGACTGAAAAATCACATGACTATTAGTAATGACTTATCACTTTTGACCAACAGGTGGCACCGTTATGAAATCGATGTGGTGTTCTGTGTGTGGTGACCATGGCACACACAAAGTTTGTTGTCATTATGTCAAAGCTTTGCAGAGATGTAGCCTCAGAGTCATTTTGGCACCATGCCTCAAATTTGTAGTGGCGCTGTACAAAAATGGTTGTCTATCAACACAAAATCCATAATTTTTGTCAGCATGGTCTGAAGATGATATAATTAGATTTTGGTGAAAATCGGACCAAGGGTCTAGGAGGAGTTTGAAAAAGTAGGTTTATATAGAAAATCAAAATGGCAGACAGGAAGTTTGGCTGACTACGGCAACTTTGTTATCACTCAGCATGACCCAAGGGATCTATTAATACCAGTCTCATTACAATAGGCAAAATTCACAGAAAGCTATTAGCATTTACTTGACATTTCTTTATAACTTTTGACCACAAGGTGGCACTGTCTTAAAGCTTTTTGAGTACTTTCAGGTCATGGTCTCGATGGCATGTATAAAGTTTCGTAATGGTACACCAATGCATTCGTAAAATATAGCATTTTATATCATAATACTCCATAGTAGTCAATGGCAATTTCATGTTTTGTTCAATTATAGCGCCACCAAGAGGCACAATCCCACCAAATTTTTTATGTGTCCTTAGAGTGTGCCCATACATGTGTGTCAATTTTGGTGAAAATATCTCATTTTGTTTTGGAGTTTGTATACGAGTAGATGAAAATTGACTGACTGCTGACTTCGTTTGCATTTTTGTGCCACTTACTATCAAAATTTTGGCAATTGGACATTAGGGTGTAGCTGGGATGCTATGTTTCCGAATTTCGTGTCGATCGGAGTAACGGTTTCTAAGATATTGGCAAATGTTTTTTAAGCGCTAAAATGCAATGTTTACAAACCATAAGACAAAATCGGGCAAGTTTGGTATCGCTGGACTCATCAAGGATTCAGGAGTCAAAAAAGGTGATTCCCGTGAAAATAAGTCGACCACACCCAAAGTTATAAGCATGTGAATATTTGACTTTACCACTAGGTGGCGCTACCTCGAAACTTCTCAGGCTCCTTCAGGCCATCGTGCTGATGACCCATACCGAATTTTGTAACGATACATCAATGCGTTCGTAAAATATAGCATTTTACTACAAAATTCAACATGGCCGACACCAAGTTTGGTCTCAATAAGCCAAACCCTTGCGGAGATATAACCTCAGATCCATTTTTGCGTGCTTTTCGGCAAATTCGTTAGTGTGTTATTCAAGAACGCTTGAACGAATACACTTGCATTCCATAACTTTTTGCCAGCGTGGTCTGTAGATGATCTGAGCCAATCTTAGTGAAAATCGGACGAACCGTCTAGGACGAGTTCGAAAAAGTAGGTTTTACGAACAATTAAAAATAGCGAAAAAATTAACCTTACAATTTTTGAATTTTGGGCTTCATTCAGAGGATTCAGAGGAAAAAATTATTTTCATTTTGTGGCTTACAGTTCAAAAGTTATTAACATAAACATGAGTGAAACTTTGGACAAGTGGTGGCGCTAGAGAGTTTGAGTTAGAGACTCCAAATTTGCTGTGGTTACTATTAACACTATCATCTATTAGTGTGTCAAATTTGACAACTTTCCCGCAGGCGGTTCTATGGGCTGCCATAGACTTCCAGAGTGGAAGAAGAAGAATAATAAGAACGCCAATGGATACAATAGGTGCCATCGCACCTTTGGTGCTTGGCCCCTAAATATAAAAATGGACACAAGAATAAATAACCACTGAATGAACCAATGGGGAGACTCATCATAATTCCGTTGCAGGAGTAGATTTAAGAAGAGAAAGACAGAAATACAGCTGTAAGAAGTGACGCAAACTCATTAAAACAGGTAGAAATAAGATCATCTCATGAATAAAACGCAGCATCAACAGTATAAACACAACCAGGCTGCTTGAAAACATTTTATTAAATATTCGACACAAACTAGAGAAAAATAAAACTCCTACAAAACAGAACGCTACACCTTCATTGCAATATCTTCACACAGGAGAATTCAAGTATTCTGAATTTAGTACCATAAAAATCACTGCAGTTCATTACATTACTTATGTAAACTAGATTTCTGTATCGCAACAGCACTTTTGCACGCGTAGAATTTGCCGCCACGTTTCCTATGCGGTTACCAAGTCAAAAAAACTCATTCTGATTTCTAGATTCGGTTTGGAGGGTTTTTCATCCGTTTTATTGTTGCACTGTATATGAGTGATAGCAAAAAATCCAGCAAACAGTGGATGAATGCTTGTGCATCGGAATAGATGGATTGAGGTTTGAGAAGTTGTAGAAACGGTGGATTTCTGAAGGCACTGCTGTTTTCAGAAAGTGCCGTATTAAAACACACTAAAATATACAACTATTAAAAAGGCATAAACGATGCTGGAGTCTTGTGTGCACAGAATACAATATTCAGAACCGATATTAAACATTAATAGTCATGTGTCACGATGGCCTGTTTTGGAGTTTGTGACTTAAAACATACACATTTACATAAATGCAGCTTTGTAATGTAACCATAATGGATCTTCTGTTCTCTAGGAGCTCAGAATTATGTAAACACGTAATCTTTTCATATCTGATAAAGAAAACACATTCATTTAGATTTTTAAAGCAGTTTCGCCTCTTTTAACATAGAAAGTGAAGACCTGTTTAGTCATAAATAATTAAAACAAATTAAATATTCACTATAATATTAACGTTTATTTAAAAAAAACATTTACAAGATATTTTTGAAAGCACTGATGTTCTCACAGTTGTGTCCCTGTACTTGATTAGTTTGAGTGTGTGGTGTGTACATGACGCTGGTCTCAGTTACTCTCCATCATCTGAACCGGTTTCAGCGAGTTCGGTCTCAACAGCTCGGCCCATCTCCTCTGGAAAAACCGTCTCATTGCGTGTCCCGCTCGGCCGATGTCTGAATTATCCTCGTTGAATTTCTCACAGTTATCGAACACCATGTTCACGTCAATGATGAAAGTCTCAAGATTCAAGTACCTCCGATGAGAAAAGTCAAAAGCAAACATAACACACACACTAGTTATTAAATTAAACATTCACTATAATTTTGCTGGCAAATAATGAGGTTCACCAGCTAAGTATTATACTGGTGCATATACATTTTTGATTTAGTGAAACATATTGATGAAAACAGGAGAAAAAAATTAAAATAAAAGATCATTCCACTGGAAAAAAAGAGAAATATAAAAAAATATATAATAATAATAAAATTATTAAAAATAAGTATTATTATTATTATCATCAATTAATTTATTATCAAAAGCTTGAAATTGTGTTATTTAATAAATTACTTAATCTCCTTGACTCGAATGAATGTTAAAATAAAAATAATAAATATTGTTTTTTAATAAATTACTTAATCTCCTTGACTCGAATGAATGTTAAAATAAAAATAATAAATATTGTTTTTTAATAAATTACTTAATCTCCTTGACTCGAATGAATGTTAAAATAAAATAATAAATATTGTTTTTTAATAAATTACTTAATCTCCTTGACTCGAATGAATGTTAAAATAAAAATAAAATAATAAATATTGTTTTTTAATAAATTACTTAATCTACTTGACTATAATGACTGTTTGGGTAAAATTATGGTCTACAATAAAACAAAAATAAAATAAAATAAATAAAATATAAAACAATAATAAAAATATGTAATATCCTGTTGATTCCTGCATTTTGGCCCAATAATAACATATCCTCTTTCTGTTTGGCGTGCAGCTGCAAAATGATCCCACAATAATAATAAACGGCACTCTCACACTTCTCTATTTCATAATCAATCAATTTACTGACAATAAACCTTTTGTTTTTCCAGAATGGCGTGATAGAGGCATACATATTTTAGCTGATATATGGGGGGAGAATGGTCTGCGATCATTTAATGATTTGCGTACAGAATATAATCTACCAGGGACCTGCTTTTTCTTTTATTTGCGCCTGAGATCTGCAATGAGAGCATATGGGATTCCATGGGGAACTAATATTTCTTGTCTTAGTGTGCACAAAACCCTGACAATAGACGCTAGCTGTATTTGTTGTTTTTGGAAACCTCCTATAAACTTTTACCAATTTTGGACATCTGGCATAGAGATTTATATGGTACGGATACAGAAGACTGTAATATCTGTTGGGATTCAATATGGGCCAATCTTAAACTTGTTTAAAAAAATCCTAATAATCAATTAATTCACTACAAAATGGTTCATAGGATGTATCTCACTCCTAGGAAACGATATTTAATGAAGCTTTCTTCATCTTCCAATTGTAATTTCTGCTCAGGAAGCTCTATAGGCACTTATGTTTTTTATGTGCCTATATGTTTATATATGTTTTGGGATTGCCCTGATGTCAATCATTTCTGGAAACAGGCATCCACGACTCTGAAGGACATACTGGAAGTCGATATATCATGCTGTCCTAAGCTTTTGCTTTTAAATGATGACTCATCTTTCATTTTTTCTCGGTCTCAAAAAAAAAAAAAAAAAATTGTTATTCTCTGGATTAACTGCAGCTAAGGAAATGCTTGCCCTATGTTGGCAACCTCCACATTGTTTAGCTTGGTCACACTGGATGTATTCCTTCCTGGAGATTGCAAACATGGAGCTATCATTGGCTAGGATGCACGGTGCCACTCAAAAAACTATTTCAGCTTGGATAAGGGCTATATCTAAAATTAAGGACTTGTTAAAGTGACGATGTCTTTACACTATATTTGCTTTGTGGAGTTTTTGTCATTTTTGTTAGACTATTTGTGATTGTACCTAATGTGATGCAGAGGGAGTGGAAGGCGGTTTTTATTTTTTTGGTATGGTCGGGAGGTGGTATGGCATTTAAATTAGGAAATTTTAGTGTGTTGCAATTTGTTCTTATTGATGTGTCCGTTATAATTATTTTCTGTAACACAATTTTTTTTATAAAAAAATTAAAATAAAATAAAAATATGAAAAATGAAAATAAAAGTGTTTTAAATAAATGACTAGTCTCAATCTACTTGACTACAATGCTTTCAAAAAATTAAATACAAATTATCATCATCATCAATAAATATAAAATAAAAATCATGATCAATATAAATCATCGAAAAGGCTTAAATATTGTTTTTTTTTTTTACTAAGTGTCCAGCCCTACTAATAACTACAAATGACTAGTTAATAATGACTAGTTAACTAGTGATACGCACTGGCTGTTGGTGAGTTTGTCTCTGATGGTAGAGAAGTCCATGGGCTTCTTGATGATCTTGCGGTATCCCGGGACAGATTTGGGGTTGACGGGTGTCAGAAACGGCCCGGCGTCCTGATGGCTTTCCAGCTCAGCCAAGAGTATTCTGAAAAAGAGCGATCAGTGACACCTGATTCACACGCAGACTGAAGTAAAACGCATTCACAAGGTTTGCGGCTCTGGTACAGTACCTGCACAAGGCCAGGTCTTTACTGTTGTCTCTGGCTGCTTTGGGCTTCTTCTCACACGCGGGACTCTCCTGCTTTGCTGGGTTAGCAGAAGGACTCTCCTCTGTCTTACTCTTTTTCATGTCCTTTGACACTTTCCTGGGCGTGCTGTTAGCGTTTCTCAAATCCTCCTCGGAGTCTCCGGCCATAGACGTTTTCCTGTTCCTGTTCTTCAGGCCTCCGCTTGAGCGGTTCAATGCCTTCTTGGGCTTCAGGGACTGACTGCTCGCCTACACAGAGACACACGCTTTAGTGAGGAAACTAAATCTCTAAACACAGGCCAAAGACTGTGCATTACAGCCAATGAAAGAGCAAGGCATGGATTGAGGTCACCGGAAGAAAAACAACAGCAGCAACTTGGCTTAAAGAAAAGTTTTTGCACATAAAACTTGCACCGATCTATAGAATGTGTGGTAGATGCTTCGTCCTACAGAGCGTCTTTCACTCTCTTTCAAAGGCTTTTTGTCTGCTATATTTTTAAACACCAGATGGTGCTGTTTTCACACACTCGAAGCTTTGAATCTTTTCCCGAAACAGTCAGAGGAAAGCCTCATTTGGCTTTATTTGCCCATCACTACCAAACGTGGATTAGGGACCGAATAGAGTTGTTGGGTGACAGTTGTTGTCAGATCGGTTGCAGATTATTTACATAGAGTCACACAGTGTGAAAACCATAATGACTTAAAGACAGACAATCAAGTCATGTAGTCTGAACAGCACAGCGATCTGCCGATGTGTTAGGGATGATGTGTGCTTGAGAAGTGAAATCAGATGGAAGGAATGGGAAGGAATAAAATATTTATGGTTTTAAATTGTTAACAATTGCTAATCGTTAAAGCCAAATTCCCCAGTGATTTCCCAATTGGTGGTCCTAATACAAAACTAAAATAGTAAACAAAAACAAATACTGTAAACATTATTATTATAAGTTTTATTTACAAAAACAATAAATAAGAGCAGTAATAATTGATAATATTATTACCACTCAAAACTCTTCACTTCAATAATAATAATTTTATGATTTATAAAAAAATAATGATAAATGTAGTAAATAAGTAATAAAAATGTAGTAAAAATAACTTATTATAAAATCATATTATAATGTTTATTATTATTTAAAACTCTGACCTAATAAGAGTTATAATAAAGTATACATTTTATTACTACATTCATTATTTATGTTTTTATCTTATTATAATTTTATTGTTGATGATAATTTTTATTTATAAAAATAACAAAAATGTAGCAATAATATTTATAATTTTATTATTATTACTGTGGTTGTCAGTGTCATAAAAAATAAATAACATTTTGAATTTATCATCATTATTATTATTGTTGTCAGTGTGCTTAGTATTAGTAGTAGTAATAATAATAATAATAATAATAACAATTGTTCTTGGATAGAAAGATGACATCAATGTGTTGTGTCAGATGTGACAATCAGAATTAACAAGTCATTATTATACTTGCATGGTGTTTTTGGTCAATATGAACTGACATTTTGTGAAAATATTCTTCGGAAATTCCATGATGACAAAAAAACAAAAACAGCATTTAAGTTTGGAACGAGATGATTGAGAGTGTTAATGAACTATTAAAGTGCTCCACCTGGGATATGCAGGCCGGGCAGAACCAGTCTCCGTCTGGTATGGTGGTGATCTTGGGTTTATGGCAGTACGTGTGGCAGCCTCGATCACATCCATCACACAGCAGCAGCAGCTCCTCGTTGTCTCCCTTACAGCAGATCTGACAGTACTGAGCGATAAACACATCTGGATTACTTCACTTCCACTGCCAGAGTCTAAGAAACTAACCAAGATCTATAAACCACCACACAGATCTGAACTATAACTAACACACATTCAACCTGAAAGCCCTGCAAATCAATTCCCATCAAACTACACAAGCTGCAGACTCACAGCACTCACCACTTTCATGATAGACTTCTCCCAGGCGATGGACTTGTGCAGCTGCTGTAGACACAGAGAGAGCTGACTGGCACTGCGCACCTCGCCGAGAGCTTTACGCCACTGTCTCAGTCCTGGAGCCAGCTCCTCCTCAGCCCTGCCACAGACAGACAGATTACAGTACTGCACACAGGGGGAAAATATACATCATCAAATATAATAACATTAATAAATACAAATAAACTACAATTTATAATAAAATAAAATGTTAGAATTCAACAAAATACTAAACAATAAAATTTAAATATTGTATAATAAAATTAAAATTGCATAAAATATTTTAATATTTTTTTTAATAAATAAGACTAAATTTATAAATAAATAAGGTCCAAAATGTACTTTTTGCCACTCCTGCCAGTTGTGAGAGCATTTATTACATTTACAGGTCATACATATTTCTTATTGGCCATGAAACTGTATTTTTATTTTAGTTTTTTATTCAAAATAATAATCCTTGTCATACCCGTCAACCCTCCTGTTTTTCATGGGATTCTCCCGTATTTTACCATTCTATCCCTCTGGGCGTATTTTATATGTTTGCTACATTCACCTCCCGTAATTTGTATGGCCCAAACCTCATTATATGAATAATCACATCAATATATTCCAAGGTTGTGCGGTTGCCAGATCTTGTATGAAACGCATCCTTCTCACACAGTCAACACATACAAATTTCATCCCATTTGTCCCGTCAACTTGGCAACTTTACAACCCAGTGATGCTTTTGATATCTGCGCAGTAGTGATGTGCGGATGGGTGCGGGTGGATAAGATAAATCATTAATGATGCAAATATTAACTACATTTTCTAAAATATGAACGTGTTTTAAATATATTTTTTCATCAGGCGTACGATTTCGTTTGTGTGTGTGTTCGTCTGTTCGGGAAGTTGCAGTGACAGAAACGGTTCACTGGTAGAAATGGGAGGAGAAGACTTGGGTGCTGCTTCGGTAAAAAAACTAAACTATACATGCAAATGGAGATATAGCTCACACTTCAAAAGGCTATGGTTTAATTGATTAAACATGAGCGCTGCAAGTTTCAAAGTCAGGTGCTGTGCTGCTTTGTTTAATGCGGTTACCGGGGAAACGGCTATATTCCTGGCAAAAGACTCTGCCCCCTTCCCCCATAGACATGCCCCCCCGGTCTCCCGTATTGTGGTACCCAAATGTTGACAGGTATGGTCCTTGTAACAATGCAATTATTTCGCTTTTTTTTTTCTTTTTTCTTTTTTGCATCAGCGATGTTCTTCTGTATCTTTCAAATAAAATAAAAACGAATATATATAAAATTGCAATACATTTTTTTTATAATAAAATATTAATAAATAAATATGACCAGGGTCCAAAATTAACTTTGTCACTTCTGCCAATTGTGAGAGAAATTAGTACATTTAGAGGTCATAAACATTCTTACTGGCCACGAAGATATTTTGCATTTGCAATTTTTTCTTAAATAAAAATACAAAAAAATTTATCTGTATATTTGTCCTCAAGACAGTGCAATTAATTAGCATTTTTCGTTGCATCAGTGATGGTCAGATACTTTTGAATCTTACAAATTTGTAAGTGAATGGCAATTTTTATTCTGATTTGGTGCATGTTAATTTTGGAGCCTGGATATGTCCCCATTTCATAAAAACATGACATGGTCAATAACCCACATTCATGCTGATAATAACCACAGTGCACAAACTGAATGAGCACACAGACAGCAATCAGATTCAACCGTGTTTTGCCACTTTCCACAAATACGGTACATTATTTTTTAAATAGCATTAAGAGGCACAATTTGTGTTTTTCAAATGTTTTTTTTTTTTCTCAAAAACTTGCAAGATGTTGGTCTATAAACCCTTCTATTTATTCTAATTCACATAATATTATTTAAATAATTATTTATTTATACAATATTATTTATATAGTATTTTATGGGAAATACAATTTGATCAGCAACTACAAACCAACATTTGGTCAAAAAACTATCTATCCCCTACTCAGTGATGGCTTCATTTTGGCTAAATTTGCAACCTCGTTGTTAGTATTGTTATTATTATTATTATTAGCTAATTTTTATTATTACTCAGAACTCTGACCTCTAGACTGACCAACGAAATGATATTTATTTTGTTCTTTTTTTGAGACCTATTAGATGTTAGTTTGCAAACTCTAATGTAATTTTTCAGTTTACCAAGGAATATCATTCCTTTTATCTCTGACCATTTGTTAAAATAAGTAAATACATAATTATACAGTATATTATAATTACCAATAGCATTATTATTATTATTATTATTATTTTTAACAAAATCAATAATTAATAATGTAAACTAATAATAAAACTAATAACAATAATAAAAATATTATTAAATTAGTTATAATTGTATTAAATTATTCTAATTAAAGTCACATTATTGTTATCACCAATAGATATTTTGTATTAATTAATAATAAAAAAGCAGCAACAAATAATTTACACTGAATAAAATTATTCAAATTAAATTATAAATTTTATTGTTTGCTTATTATTGTTATTTATTTATTTATTTAGAAGAACTTCAGGCTCTATTTAGTACCCATTTTGTGGCAGCCTCTTCAAGAAGCGGTTGCTTGTGGAAGGCAGATGACAGGATGCAGTGAGGCTGTGGTTATTGTAGATGTAGACAGTGCCTCATGCGCATGCTTCACAAGCCAAAAAGTGAAGGTTGCAGTGTAAATGGGAAACAAGCACCACAGCCATAAACCCACAGATGCACACAGCCAAAGTGAAGCGTGAAGAGCGGCAGACGGGCTTGAGGAGCGTATGAATATGGATGACCTACCCGTCACCATCAGCTCTAGCAGGTGATGGCGCAGGGGCCGGTACTGAGACCGTTCCCACGTTATCCAATCTGATCTGAATGGTGCTGCTTAAAGGGCTCTTCAGGTACCTTCGCTCGATGTTCCTCTCCAGCTCCGCCAGACGCGTCACTGCTATATCCAGAGGGTTGTTCGCTCGACGCACGATGCCACTGCCGCTTTTGTCTTTGCAGATTTGCACGAGAGGTTTGTGCTCGTAATACACCAGGTCTTCACTCTGTGACTGTGGCACTGGATGCATCCAGCCCTGTCAAACAAACATAATGCTTTCATACTGTTTTATATACTGCAGTTCAAATCAAAGGCCGTGTTGAAACATTAACGCTCTTAACCTGGATCTTGATCCTACTTCATCTTACCTAAGCTCCAGCAATTCTATGTCTTACTTTTGGCCTTTTTCATGTCAATTTCTGATATTGTTCTCTTTCATTTTAAACCATGCCCCCTAGTGGCATTATTTGGACTTAATGTCAATGTTGATGTTGCTAAAAGGCTTATACAAATAAACTGGAAAAAGCCTTTCCTTCCAACTACTCTCATTGGATGCATGACATGTTACAGTTAATTAAAATAGAAAAAAAAGGATTCACAATGCTTGTTGATGCAGAAAATGTTATAGTATTTGGCAACCCTTTCTATGCTATGTGTATGTGTGTGTAAACATACGTTAAAATTAAATAGAATTAATCAATGATATTATTCATAATATCGGCAACTATTATTTTATCTCAACAGTATATATATTTATTGTTTTTTTTTTATCTGTCTTGTTGAAAAGCATCAATTTAAAAAAAAAAGATAATAAAACACGAACGCTCTCACAGGCACAGACAAGAAAAGAAGGTTATGTATAATAATGTTGATTAAAATCCAGATTTCCTACCTTAACCTGCAGACTGGCTGAGGTGACTTTGTGTTCCAGTTGCTCCACCTGTTGCAGGACACCGATGTCCATGTCCATGGCCTGTTCTTCCACACACCAGCTCTGGACGGTGTCCTCAGAGACCTGATTCTCCTCCAGCTCAGAGACGTCGATCACAGTCACTGGACAAAGAGTGCAGACTAAGAGTGCTGTCCTCGAAGTATTTCAAACAGTGTTTAAAGAGACACAACGAGCACCTACCATCTCTGGTCCTGCTGCAGACCTGCCCGATGTAAACCATGTGTTTCTGCAGCTGTTTCTGCAGCTGTTTCTCTCGGATCCCACGGGAATGGCACGCTTTCTCTATGGATCGTAACTCCTCAACGTCTGTCACCTTCCACCAGCCAGTCAACATCTCTACAACATAAAAACACAGGTTTGTTGGGCCAGGTTCGAAAATATACTATCTATATATACACTAGCTACTATATATATCTCCATATTTTAAATTTTTCAATAGACTATGGAGATGACAAATTAGAGTTATCATCATTTCAATGACACTCACAGTCACTGGAATAAAAAAAAGTAGATTTAAAATATTTAATGTAATAAAATACAGTAAAATCTAACCTTTTTTATTTACACACACATTTTATATTTAAATAACTCATACATTAAATTATTATTATATATTAATTTATAATATACTATCATTCAAAAGTATGGAGTCAGAAATTAGAAATTAATACTTCTATTCAGCAAGGATGCATTAAATTGACAATTCACAAATTCACAAGTGACAAGTAAAGACATTTATAATGTTACAGAAGATTTATATTTCAAATAAATGCTGTTCTTTTGAACTTTATTCATTAAGGATTCCTGAAAATAAAAATATATCAAGGTTTCTACCAAAAT
The DNA here is from genome assembly GCF_936440315.1 of Barbus barbus. NCBI lineage: Eukaryota > Metazoa > Chordata > Actinopteri > Cypriniformes > Cyprinidae > Barbus > Barbus barbus. The sequence goes on along the minus strand of NC_136739.1, from coordinate 31,033,317 downwards.
ATTAAGCAGCAGTTTTCATAATAATAATAATTCTGAAGGATCATGTGACACTGAAGACTGGAGTAATGATGTCCGAAAATTCAGCTTTGATCACAGCAATAAATTTAAAATTGTAATATTTCACAATATGACTGTTTTTATTATGCATTTGGTCAAATAAATGCAGCCTTGGTGAGCAGAAGAGATTCCTTTCAAAAACATATATAACAGTTATATTTACAATATTCAACTGAATATATTTTTCCTAAAGCTTTTAATATAAAAATGCCACACAAAGTCTTTAAACATGAAGATAGTCATGAAAATTAATCCTTGAATCAGAACTTTGAACAGATTCAAAAGAAACGAATCAGATGGCCGTACTAAAAAAAACAACAATAAATCAAGACAAAACTCTCATGATGTTGTCTCAGCCTTACCTTCAAGAATAGGTTGAGGTGATGGGTAATCCTGGTTTTTGGGCACCTCGATGACCGGTGAGGGTGTGGAAATGGGTTTCTCCGCTGAAGACTCTGGAGAATCGCTCTTACAGACGTTCAGGTGTCTACTGCCCTCTGAGGATGGGTGAATGCCTCTGAGAATCTGAGCCATGGAAACACAAGAGAACGGCACGTTTGGACTCAAATTTCCATTGGACCAAGCACAGAAGGGCAGATCTATAATGGGCACACCGGACTTCATCTGCAAACACAGAGGAGCTGTTATAGTCAAAGAACACAACACACATAAGAAGAACAAACATCTACACAAGAGTTTCCCAAACGGGGTGCATAAGTTGATAAAGTTTATAATCAAACCAAATGTCAAATTAAAATAAATAAATGTGTGTGCACGATGAACTGAAAAACTGAAATTGCAATATAGCTAAGTGCGATTATCAACTGTGCACTAGTTTAACTTTATTTACATGTTTGCATAATTTTTTATTTGTTAAATTATATTTATTTAATTTATATGAAATTAGAAGAAATTATATTTTATACAGTATAATTGTTAGAGAATATTATACATTATGTTAGATATAAATTATAATGATCAAATATTAATAATTTACAGAACAAGTGTAATTTACAACAGTAACATATTTATATAATTCATTACATTTTAATCATTTTCATAATTAAGAGCTAAAACAACAATAAGCCTTTTATAGTGCAGCCCTGTATATAAAAAAAAAAAAAAAAAAACGTAATATTTGAAATAAAATATAAAAACAAATAGCAATTTACTAATATATATATATATATATATATATATATATATATATATATATATATATATATATATATATATATATATATATATATATATATATATTTTTTTTTTTTTTTTTTTTTTCTTTAAATAAAAACACTTGCTAAAAAATTTAATATTTTATCTGTTTACTTGCATGTCATGTGACCATAAACCAACATCAGAGAGCTGTGGGAATGCAAATGTGATGTTAAATTATGGAATATAAATATAAAATCTCAGGAGGATTTTTGGCTGACAAAAAAAAAAAAAAAATCCCTGGTCTACACGATCATACCTGCAGTGCTAATGAAAAGTTATTGATCTGCGCAGCGCTGCAGGGGCCAGCAGAGACCGCTGTGGTTTGAGGTGAGGAAGATGATGCTGAACGTGGACCTTCAGTCAGAGACGAGACGTCACATGGAGAGCGAGGCAGCAGACTGAACCAGTGAGCGTTTCTCTCCGTCAGAACCTTATAAAGCTGGTCATTACGGATCTGCTGTTGGGCGTTAGTGAGGTAGGTGTTGTTGAGGAGACAAGAATCATTGAGATCAGGTTTAACATCATGGTTAGGGGTTCTGGGTAATGTAGTCTGCTGCTTTGGGCTGCTGTATTGGTGACAAGAGACCTCAGAAGACATCTTAGCCACTTCCAACAGCTTGCTGAGCTTGGAGAAAGAGTCTGGTTTCTGCAGGAAGAGGTTGAGAGAATCTACATCCTGCGGAGGTTTGTGTTTCATCTCAGCGGTGCCGTATATTTCATCAGGTTCCTCTGCCGGCTCCTCTTTGACCTGGACGAGGTGAGCGTTCTTCATCCTCTCACGCTCTCTCTGCAACTCCTCTGGACCTGAAGGAGCACAAGATATCAGATATGCTGCCAACCCCTCAGAGGACCTCAGATGACGCCAACCCTCAAACAACACACAGCACAAATCTACCAAATTTTGCTGTAAGTTTAATTGCAACAATCATTGCAGTTAATAGTGTTCACCATCTGTTTGATTACGTCATTAACTAACAGCATGATTTTAATGTACATTTCTGCCATATGGACATCAACTTGATAAGCTACTACTAAATATAATGTAGAAACTTTAAAATTGAAACAAATTTTCTGTAAAGCTGCTCTGCAACGATTTGTATCGTGAAAAGCACTATACAAATAAACTTGAATTGAATATCATCAGCAGCAGCAAATTTATACAATGGTTTGCTTCAATAAAATAACTGCCCATGTTAAAAAAATTAAAAAAAAAGTCAAGAAGTAGTCATGATAATATTCCCTGAAAATTAAAAGGAGGAAATAATAAAAATATTGTATATATATTCCTTAAATATTTCTTATAAACCATAATATTACTTATATATTATATATGTGTATTAGGGGTGACCCCGAATAGTCGACGATTCGATAGGAGGAGACTGATTGGACTCCCAGTTGAATATTCGCGGCGTGTTATGATCATGCCATTTTGACTATATATGGGGGTGCTCAAATGTCTGATTCCACACAGAACTACCGGTTTCCTCCCAATAAGTTAATATACAGCCTATTATGATGATGCTGTAAATAAGAATCTGAAAAGATAGAAGCTTTAAATGAATATTTTACCATGCATGAATAAACCCAACCACCCCTTGATTTAAGTTTCACTTTCCATAATCCGTGACCGACAGAGGAGCATCTTGGCGGCAGCGATTTAAAACTTTAACAAGACTCAAATCCAAGACTGGATTTTTTCGATCAGGTAGGGTACAAGTGATTTCAAAACATTTCAGCCGGTATATATATATCGTGTATATCTTCTTTATCTAGTATAAGATGCATTTGGTTGAGTTACGCTGCAGTAAAGTGCTTCATTGTACAGCGATTATATCTCTTCAAGCACGCAGCACGAGCAGGACAAACAATGGTGCAGAATATTAATGACTATGACTGTCATATACATAACATTATAATGAGAACACTATTATAATAAAACACTGTCAATTTTTAGAGTTTAATTGCCATGTTTCTGCACATCGTTGCATGAAGAACGCGTCCACAAAAGGAGTTCATTCAGAGCCGTGCATTCGGGGCATTTTGTGCAGATAGCCTATAAGTCGTAATATAACATTATGTTGTATAAATAACGAAGCGTAGGCTATTCTATATGAGATAAATGAATTAAGTCCCATTGATTATAAACCTGCTATCACATGCTTCACTCCACTGATCATCTTCAGCGCGCAGCTCAAAACAGACATGCAGAACATTAATAACTACTGTCATACATAACGTTATAATGAGAGCGCTATTGTAAAAAATGTTGTGAATTCTTAGGGTTTCGCTGACGTTTAATGTTAACTATCTTTTAGTCAAAACATAAAACATTTTTGTATCTGAAAGCCATTTTACGCGTGTAACGTCAGTAATTATGGCTGTCCAATGTCTGATTTGATTCTTGGTAATGTATTTTGACCCCACCCCCAAACATATGATTCAACTATCAGTCGACTATCGGCAACATTCGAAAATCACGTTTCGACTATGAAAATCCTTAGTCGGGACACCCCTAATGTGTATACAGTAAAAAAAACAGTAATATTGTGTAATATTACAATTTAAAAGAGTAGTAGTATATTTTTATTTAATGCCATGTCAGCATCTTAGGCTATTTTCACGGCAAAAACAATTTAAAAAATACAAGTATAACACATACAATAAAAACAAATACAATATACATTAACATGATAAAAATTCTAAAACTTTTTCTGGCAAAATTAAAGTGAGTTGACTTCATGAAAGAATTTTCTACATGCATAAAAGCTGGACAGTACAATTTAAAAGAAAGTTTTCTTATTTGAATATACTTTAAAATGTAATTTATTTCTGTGATGCAAAGCTGAATTTTCAGATCTAGTCTTCAGTGTCGCATGATCCTTCAGAAATCAACCACAACGTGCAATTTTAAACAAGGGACATTTGTCAAGATCAGCTTTTCTTGTTTTTAGTATAATTGAGATAATATAGCTTTTTTACTATTTGAAATAAATTTTTATATTTTATATTTACCTTTTGTTAATGGAAGCTTATTTCTAGTTTATCTATAACTAGCAGTTTATAACTTGCAGTCGCGAGTTCTAAATCAGGGTTGCAAGATATAAACTCGCAATTCTGAGAAATAAAGTCAAAGACAAAAAAAAGGCAGAATTGCGAGATGCAAACTTGCAATTGTGAGAGAAAAAAAGTCTGAATTTTAAGATAAAAAGTTGCAGTTGCCTTGTTTTATTTTTTATTCAGTAGCGGATACAGGCTTCCATGCAAGACAAACTCTAAATGATGGCTTGACAGTCTTGTTTGAAAGCTTAAAAAGTCTTGTATAGTTTTTATAGGCAATTCAACTAGATTTGGAGGGAGTAAATCATGAAATAATTAAATTTTTCTCAACTATTGCTTTAATTCTGTAACATTATATAACATTCAACCCGGTTTCTGTCGTATCTTGTAATCTTGACCGATCCTTCTCCTTCAGAAGATGCTTTTGTCTTCACATTATGATCTTATTCAGTCTCATTCTCTCACCCTCTCCACTCTCCAGTCCCTCCACAAAGATCCCGCCACACTGCGGCAGAACCCAGTAGCGTCGTTTATAACGGTCCTGACCGAACATCACGGAGCGCAGGGAATGAGAGGCCTCGAACAGCTTCCGACGGATCTGAGTCTGTTGCTGGAGGAGAATCAATAAGACAGATGTATTCTACTTTATCTTTCTTTATTACAAATATTTGGAAATATGCAAGTGGACAAGTCATGAATCTGTCATATCTCCACACACTCAGCAGAATACATTCAGTTTAAGCAAGTATAGGCATGTTATCCTCCTGGGAGCCAGCTATTCATTTTTGTCCTCTATAGAGGACGTTTATTTTTAATGAATTTAATGAGATTTTGCCTGTGGTGTCTTGCCTTCAATTTCATTTAACGGATTCCTGATGTCCTCTACAGATGACACACAATAGCAAGGTTTTTGTTCTATATCTCTTATGCATTGTTTGGTTGGTTATGCATTTTAGGCATTTAAGAAAAGGACTAACAGATTTATTCATATACAGACCTTTAACTCTATAAAGCAAATTTCTAAAACATCTAATTTAAGTGATATTTATATAATTTGTTGTAAGTATTCTGCTATACTACTATAAAGATCTCAACGATTTATGTTACAAGCATCTACACCAAATTGCAATTTTTCCTCAGTTTGGGCCTCTCAATAAAACTGAGCTGTTTTTTCTCCATATTCTCACTATTTCATCCTATAAGAGCCACAAAAGCCTGATGCATCAAATATGATACTTACAAAAACATGTTGTAAGATCCAAAATCTATTGTTCATTTACCTTGCTGAGCTTCTCAATCTGTCTCTCCAGCTCCTCAATGCTTGTGATTTGATCACCTTCATCCTGCAAAACAAGACCAAGAACAGCTGACATGCTGCTAAAACATCATGACGAGTTCAATTTTCTTTTGAGAAATTAGTTTTTGTTTCATAAAAACATCTTAAACAACTTTTAGAGCTCAAAACCTCCTTCTCAGTGCAAAAAAGAGAGCATTACTTTAAAAAAAATGACTGAAAATCTAATGTCAGATGAGTACATTTTGAACACAGATTACATACATTAGGGTCATTCCGTGTCAAATCAATCAAATTTTAGAAACTTCCCCAGCGAATATTTTTTGATTTTGTTTATATTTATTCTGAAACAAAAATAAACATAAGCATTACCTATATGCAAAGTGACAATATTTGTTTTTTCAGCCATTGACAATGGGTTAAAATTCAACAATCTGTACACAAAGCCGCATCAAAATCTCCACATCTCAGGGAATTAACCATGTAGGGCCATATAAATGAGGATATTGAAAGAAAATTGTCCAGAATCAAAATCTACAAGGATCTTAAGAAATCTTTAATACTTTTTGAGACATGCCAACTTTGGGGAAAAAGTGCTTTTTCCAATTTTTGGACTGTCACCATTGGTATTTATTGCGACAAGTATTGCTAAAGTCAACAGATTTTACTAGCAGATCTTTATAAAGTAATTTTTCCCACCCTGCAATTTGACTCCAAATCTCAGGTGCCAACTGTAATTTTATACCCCTCTTCAAAATAGTGGATTACTCCGTCATCCATGGAATTTAACATTTTGGCTTTCTTCTTCGTTTATTTTTATTTTTTTTCACCAAAGAATAAAAAAAGCACTCTACCTCATCTTCACATGCCTCTGCTTTTTTCCCTTTCCTCCCACCAAAATCATCTTCATCCTCATCCTCCTCTCCCTGTTCATCGCTGTCATCGTCTTCCTCATCATCTTCATCACTCTCCCCTCCTTTGCGCTTGCGTTTACGGCTGTTTGCCGGTGTACTGGTGGACTGACCCTCCTCTCCTCCAACGCTGCTCTCTCGCTTTCCCGTCCTCTTAGCATAGATGCTTCTCAGTCTGAAAAATAATAACAGCCAAAAAAACATGATGCATTACAATCTAGCTGAACAGAACATCATAAATCAAATTATAACTAGATCTGGACTTTCTGAAGGAAACCACAGTGCAAAGGCAGCAAAATATTGTTGAATATTGTAGTGCAAGGTGAATGAAATTGCAATAGTGTGTCTTTCGTCATATTCAAAATGGTGAACTGTGTATTATGGACCACAGGAAGACTTGTGACCACTATGTGAAATTTGATTTGTGTTTTGCATTATATAAGATCATTAAGTAAATACTGTATGTGTGTTTATGTGATGAGTGTAAACAACTGTCTTACTTCCGTAGGTTCCCCTCGATCACCCATTTGTCTCGTCGCAGGTTAGTCATATTGTCAATGCTTTTGTCGATCTCACTGTACAAAGACGACAAAGAAAATGTAAATCTTGAGCATGAAACACACTGAAATTTCTAAACACCTTGGGTGGTATGAGTAAAATCTTACATTAAATGTAATACATACACATATGCATGTATGCAAGTATGTATATAATATATATATATATATATATATATATATGGTTATTGTAATGTAACGACTGTATACACTGTATAAAAAAATCCTTAAAACAAGTCACATTTACCTGGGAGTAAAATTAAACAAAATATTTTTTTTTAATTACCAAAAACTTTTAAATTTGTGGAGGTTTGTGGTTAAAACAAGATATTACAGTGCCTATATTATGCTAATTTACACTTGCAAATGAGCATAACATAGGCACTTTAATATGTATAATTTTGAAATATTCAAAATTTCTTCTTGTTTTAATTTTATTTTTGGGGTCTGCTAGAAAACATTAATACGAGAAATGTATTGCCCCCATGTATCGTTTTTTTCCCCCTCGCTACGAAAAAAGGTGACATGGCAAAATCACTTACGCTACTATTCTTTGAGGGCATGTCAAAGCAGCCAGTGGGCAGGCATTATGCAAATGTATAACATGATTTATCAAAGTCACAAATAATGGCAGGACTACAAACTAGGCATTTCAGTCGAGTGTTATCTGTTCAACTCCCTTTGGCGTTTACTTTTTTGCAGATTAATTATATTTCAAAAATAGCAATATTAAATAATAAATGAAATGCAAAATACAAAATGCATAAAAAGTGACCTTAAAGTATATATATATTTCTGCCATTGCACAGTTTTTATGGACATTTTGCCTGGTCCATTCTCTAGTGCATGGCTCTAGTTTTTTCTACTTTCCACTGTAAGCATGCAGAGCTAATGAAGTGAGATGAGCGCACCTGACCACACTCTTGCTGCAGGACAGCTCATTGACCAGGAAGGCCAGTATGGAGGCTTTCTGAGACGGCGTGTGGGCCTGGAAAGCTTTGGTCTTCAAGCTCTCAGCCAGCGGCGCCAGTTCAGTCTGTCCACAGTGAGCTTCCATATAGATCTGCAGCACCTCGGACACATTGTCCCTGTTCAGGCCGACGTTAGTCACATGGTCTCCCAGAGCCGTCTTTGCCTGTAGTGTTCAAAACATCCAAACAAAAGAACAGAGCGACGCAATGAGGAATTCAATGTGACAAAGGCAGCGAGTTAATACGTTCAAAGAGAACTGAATAATCGTGATAATCTAAAGGCTAAATCGTTTAATTTAGGAATTTCTTAAGGCGGGCAAGAGGCTTTTTATTAAGATCGTGAACGCATGCAAGATTAGTGCAGAGAATCTGCTGAGGGGCTGAACTGAATTCTTCCTCTTTATTGGAGATATTCAATTGAAGAAGAGCAGCAGGAATGGAGCATGAGGGAATACTCTAGGATCAGACAGAATCTACAGACTTTTACACATTCTGTGCTGATTTTAGGACATTCAAATGAGAAAAATAAATAAAATGACAAAATATGAGATCATGTTTATCGACAAATCAATTACCACTTTGCTTTTCAGGCAATTTTCCTTTCTTTGTAAAAATAAAATACAAGTAAATATAAAAATAACCACTAATTACTGCTTTACTTTGACACTTAGATTGAGACTTCTTATCCAAATCAAAATGATTTACGATGATCTGAATCAAATAAATACAATTTTTGAAGTCCTGTTCTGAATCAAAGTCCCGATCTGATTTAATGATTCACGATCTGGTTGGAGCGTTTCTAAATTTTGTGAGGCAAACTGATTCAGTGTTTCGAAAAGCTCTGTTTCACACATCACTAAACTTACAAGCGATGTTGAAATTCTTAAATAAATGGCTCTTTTGAATAGCTTAAAATGAATGATTGGAGTCACGAATTTGAATCAATCGGTTCCAGCGTAAATGATTCACTCAATTAAGGTTTGTCTGTTCCTCTGCTTTTCGTGTCTTCAGGCATGTTTACACGACTCTGTCAGTACTACTACTGGAATAGCTAGCAAGTTTTATGAGATTAACTGAAATAAGTGAAAAAAGTATTATGTTTTACAAATAAAATATCAATATTTCCATTCCAAAGCTGCCGCTGACACACAGAGATCAGTTACCATGTTTGGGCAACAAACAGCTTCACAAACGGTCTTTTCAGCTACACAGTATTATTTCTGTCTTACAGTCATTCATATTATCACAGAAATACTGGGATGAAAGTTAAGACCTTTTTACACTGAATGCAAAAATGTGGCGCAATGAGGGTTTTGAATTAAATCAATAGATCCCTATGGGGCTATTCACACCAGGGGCGAGCATTTGCGGCGTGAAAAAGCAAGGATTTATAGTTCAGATATAAACATTGATGTCTAGTGGCGATCAAGATAGAGCAAATCCCATTTTGAAAGTAAGTGGCGCTTCAAATAACATGTGTCGATTGTATTGTTTCGCCCCTAGGTGGCAAAAAGTGAGACTGTTAAAAAATGTATGTCGTCACAGAATCATTAATTCAAGAGATTTGTTCAATAACGCTGATTCATCCAGTAATGAAACAAGTGATGCATTTTTGAGTGAGCCATTGAATCGTTCATTCAAACCACTTTTTCATAATCTTGTGTATTAAATATATTATATTTTAAATACATATATATTAAAATGTTTAATAATTAATTCAAATTAATTAAACTTTTAAATAGACTGCAGCTATATTTTGTCGCACATTATTTAGTTTAGTTCAGAATCATGGAAGAATCGTGATCTCTATTTGACAAAAAAATAAAAATTGCGTTTCTCAATTTATCCAGAGTCGTTGGTTGGTGAGAGTTCAGTAGGAAATCAGTTGAAAGCATCAAGTCATCTCATACCACTGAAGTGAATGTTCAAATTATCAGGGTCTCACCCTGTGTCCTGCAGGGAGTCCTGGGTCACAAACAGCAGCAGACAGCATGCGCACCAGCAGGTCCTGGATGAAGCCAATGCTGTCGCCCACATTCAGCAGCCCTGCCTGCAGCACGCCGAGTGATGGCACGTCAGTGCTGAGATCAAACCCCAGGACCTTTCCAAAACAGCGCAGGAACTGCATGACCATAAGACAGTCTGAGAAACAGCCTCCCGGCAACAGCAGACCCGCTATCCGTGACAGCGCTGGCAGAGGCTGCACATAGAGAGAAACACACTTACACACTAAACTGCTATTCTTGATTGAATTCACTAACGGATGGTTATGTGGCTATTATGTGTATGTGGTTGCTACTACGTCTAGGTGGTTCTTATGTTGCTAGGCGTGTGAATTTTGGGATATTTGATTGTCATATACACTGCCGATCAAACGTTTGGGATAATTAAGATTTTTAAAAGAAGTCTCTACTGCTCACCGAGGCTGCATTTATTTGATTAAAATTACAGCAAAAATTGTGAAATATTATTACAATTTAAAATTCACACAGAACAACCTCCTGGACAGTAACCAATCTGGCTTCAGAAGTGGACATTCGACCGAAACTGCCTTGCTCTCAGTTGTTGAAGCCCTAAGACTTGCAAGAGCGGCTTCCAACTCTTCATTACTTATTTTTCTGGATCTGTCTGCTGCTTTTGATACGGTCAACCACCAGATCCTCCTGTCAACCCTATTGAGAAAGGGCATCTCAGGAACCGTACTCCAGTGGTTTGAGTCTTACCTCTCTGATAGGTCCTTCAAGGTATCTTGGAGAGGTGAGGTATCCAAGTTGCAACATCTAGCTACTGGGGTGCCTCAGGGCTCAGTTCTTGGACCACTTATTTTTTCTGTCTACATGGCATCACTAGGTTCTGTCATTCAGAAACATGGCTTTTCATTTCTTGCTAGATGAAGAACCATCACCTTCAACTGAACCTAGCAAAGACAGAACTGCTTGTAGTTTCAGCTAACCCATCACTTCATCACAATTTCACCGTCCAGTTAGGCTCATCAACCATAACTACTTCAAAAACAGCCAGAAACCTTGGAGTTGTGATTGATGATAAGCTGAATTTCTCAGACCACATTGCTAAAACTGCCCGGTCCAGCAGATTTGCATTATACAATATTAAGAAGATCAGGCCCTTTCTCTCGGAACATGCTACACAACTCCTTGTTCATGCTCTTGTTCTGTGCAGACTTGACTATTGCAATGCTCTCTTGGCAGGTCTTCCAGCCAATTCCATCAAACCTCTACAATTAATCCAAAAATGCCGCTACAAGATTTAATGAGCCGAAAAGAATGCACGTCACACCTCTATTCATCAATTTGCACTGGCTACCAATAGCTTCTCGCATTAAATTCAAGGCATTAATGTTTGCCTACAAAACCACCACTGGCTCTGCACCCCTTTACCTAAATTCATAACTTCAGACTTATGTGCCATCTAGAAGTTTGCGTTCTGCAAGTGAACGACGCATTATTGTGCCCAAAGAGGCACAAAATCACTTTCACAGAATTTTTCATTAACTGTTGGAATGACCTGCCAAACTCAATCCGAGCAGCTGAATCCTTAACGGCTAAAAACACATCTCTTCCATCTTTATTTGACCCTCTAACTCTAGCACTCTCTATTCTAATTTTATTTGATCTATGTCTTTTTATTTATTAAAAAACACCCACAGATTTGACCCTCTATCAATTGCATATTTATTCTCTAACTGCTAGCTTTTCTTGCAAAACTAACACTAGCTTTCTTTTTTCTATTCTATCTACTTGTTTCTTATAAAAAATAAAAACCTTTCTACGTGTACTGCGTTAGGCTAACCAACACTTGTAATAGCACTTGCATGTTGTTGCTCTTTTGTTGGTTTTGATTCCTTCTAATGTCCTCAATTTGTAAGTCGCTTTGGATTAAAGCGTCTGCTAAATGACTAAATGTAAATGTAAAATAGCTGTTTCTATGTGAATATATTTTAAAATGTATTTTATTTCTGTGATGCAAAGCTGAATTTTCAGCATTATCACTCCAGTCTTCAGTGTCACATGATACTTCAGAAATCAATCTATAATTCTAATTGAATTTGATCTGATTTGAATTGATTATTATTGGTGCTAAATTACTGATAATGGTTATTATTATCAATGTAGAAAACCTTTTTGCTGCTTATAATAGAAATCTTTTATAAATTACATTATAACATATTCACATAGAAAAGAGTTATTTTAAAATTAACTTCACAATTTTACAGTTTTGCTGAATGTTTGAGCAAAGACATTTGGTTGAGAGTATACAGGGAAACCCTAAGTCAGATTGATTAGAAAATTTTGCAATTTCGTTTGGTGCCACTAATTGCACAGAAATGATGCACTTAATCTTTATATTTGTTTCTGCGTAAAAAGGATTCAGTGGCTGCTGTAATTCACCTTGTGGTCTGACAGACACATGTCTTCATTGGGTTTGTTCAGCTCTTTGACCATCTCCAGCTCTAGCCGTCTGAGCTCCAGTTTGCGCTCCTTGTTCAGTCGTTTCTCATCTCTTTTCTCCCGTTTCAGTCGCTCTTTCTCCTGCGGAAACATTTAAGAAGATTTGTCAAACCTTGTGTGCCAATAAGACTGATCTACTCATTCATAGTCTCTATGACTGAATAGATGAAGGATCAGAGGAGGACAGACGCACTCAAGGAGAGATGAGGAGATGGAGAATAAGAGGAGATGAAAGGAGGAAAAGAGAATGATGAAATGATAAAAGGAGCTGTATAACACACCTCAGCTTTCTTCCTGGCCTCTATCGCCTTCATCAACATCACATGCTGCCGACGTCTCTCCCGCTCCTACAACAACAAACATCTGACATCAGAGACAGAACTGAGAGAATGAAAGAAACAAAACTACACAGGAAAGAACAAAAGAACAGACAAAAGATGCTAACAAATGAGCAAATTAACAAAAAATTAATTACAAAAATAAAAAAATATAAAAACAATATGAAAGCAAGAATAAACAAAATGAGGCAAAAAGTATACAAAAACAAATAAAAATATTAAAAAAAAAGTCTAAAGAACACAAAAATAAAACAGAAAAGAGAAAGCAAATACAAGAAAGAAAGGATTAAAAAAAAATGTATGAAAGAAAAAACTGAGTGAACAAAATATACAATAAATAAAGAGACAAAAGAAAACAAAACAATTAAAAACATTAAACAATGAATGAAAGAAACGAGAAAGCAAAAATGAAAGCATAAAAAAAAATTAAAAACAAATTAAAGAAAAATGAAAACAAAAAAGAACAAATAGGAAAAACAAACAAAAAACAAGAAATAAAAGAGAATAAAAACAAAAAAGAAAAAAAAAAACTTTAAAAAAAGAATAAAAAGAATAAACTAAGCACAAAATTAGCAAAACATCAAATAAAAGAGAAACAAAATGAAACAGAACAAAGAATGAAATAAAGCAAATGAGAATCAAACTAAATTTTAGACAGAATAAAAGAAAGAACAAAAACTAAAAAAAATCAAAACATGCATTGTATACTGCAAAATGACAAAATTGCAGAAGCATGAAGATTTAGTGAAGCTTCAGCAGGTTAAGAGCTGAGAGTCTGCAGAACTACAACAGATCTGTTAACCAGCACGACTCAGTCCTCCTCTTCCTAAACATCTGGATGAAGGGTTACATATTAACCATCAGGTTTCTATGTGTCTTTAGTGCAGGACAGACAGGAGAAGACGAGAGAGATGAGAACGAGTCCACAGAAAATCTCTAAACTTCAGTATAACAATATTTAAACATGCAAGAAATAACAGACTTCAAAACATAAACAATAATCCAATTGGAAAACGGTTTCAGCTGCTGAGATGCACTTTAAAGCTTTGTAGGAAATTGTTTTATTAAATTCAACATGTACACTTCAGGGGCTGGATGTTCTCAAAGATCACAAACTCTAGAGGCCACGCAAATGAAAAACAAGCAAGAATCAGAATGAATGTTTATGATATTGTGTTGAAGGCTTGATGATATGAAGCTGCGTGGACACAATCAAGTTTCCACCAAGACAGACGGAAATATTGTGACTGATATCTGTTAACAGATTCCAGCTCTGTTCCAAAACAGTGAGCTGCCTTTTAAGGGAGCACCCTAAATGAAATGAAGCCCTCTACATCGCAATCAAGTCCTTCATACAAGTCCTGCATGTCAATAAACAAATGGCCCTCTAATTTACTTATAAAATATCAATAAAAACACAACTATCAGGTAAAATTAAACTTAAATGAAACTAAGAATTTTGAAAGTAAAATATTAAAACAAAAACAAATGAATAATATTTAATAAAAAAAATAAAATAAAATAATAATGACAAATTTACAATTACTAAAAATAAAATTAAAACTGGAAATATAAAAATAAAAGCCAATTCAAAATATCAATAAATATTAAAATAGCATATAAATTACACTAAAACAACATTTATAGTTAACTATAATTTGTCTAATTTTGTCTGCCATCTTTGATGGATTCTTCAATGCATTCTTCTTGCAATGCATTATGGGATTGCTTTCTCTATAAACAGTATACGTGATGCAGTCTTAGAATTTGGCCAGTAGATATCTTAAAAGGAATATGTTTTTCAGGACTGTCTCTATGATAAAAATGCTTCCCACATAGGCAGCTCACTAGGTTTCAGAGAAGAGCCCATTTCTGTCTCCTTCGGCAGGCAGATGAAAGCAGATGCAGGGCGTCATGCAGGAGAAATGCGAGCGCAGTCAAAGCAGTCAAGAGCAAAACACCCAAATCACAAGCATTTTACAATGTGTTAGATGTGGAAAAGTAAACATACCCATACCATATCTACTCTATGTCTCTCCAACTCCTGCCAGTGAGAGTTGGCAAAGGCAAGAACAAAAATGAGTAAATAAATCAATGCATACAACCTTATTGAGCAACTCCACAGTAGATGATTAACCAGAATACATTTAGAGGAATAGCTGAGCCAAAAACAAGATCATTCTTACAATAATAATAATGACTTTGGCTAAACTATTTCTTTGAAGTAATCACATGAAAGAATAAAAGCAGCAGAGATCTGAGGCATTATTCAGTGAAATACTGTTTGTGAAGGAGATTTGAAGACGTCTGCTCATACCTGGTGCTTCAGGATGATGGCCTGCTGTCTGCGCAGCTCCTTCTCCTTCAGACAAAGATAAAAATAAATCAAAACTCGCAAATATTCCCTTCTTTCCATTACTGAGATGGGAGAGAGAAAGAGATGCAGATGGAGGGATGTCATAAACAGATAGGATTTTCTCCATTTATTTCCGTGGTATATTGAAATGCCTGGGTTTTGATTGACAGGCGTATAGTCGAGGGGCACAAGAGTGTTAATGTAAAATGAGAAATGGAGTACCGCTGCCGTCTCAGGTCTCACTCAATCTCTCACAGAAAAATGGTTATAAAAATGTGCACTAGTCCAGTTTCTGATTTCTTTTTATTAGGTCATATTTTTTGCATCCTATAATGTTTCTAACCATATAAAACACACATAAAATGTGTGTCATCAAATATTTCACCTGAATTATTTAACCTGAATAATAGCTCAATTGTAACAATTATTGCTGTTATCTGTCAAATCAAATCACTCACATGGTGCATTTCTGTCCCAATGTCTGACTTTACTCTTGGTGGGTTCATTGTTTTTAGTAAACATATGAAATATATAGCAAGAAGAGACGGTGAATCAGACATTGAGATAAACTGCTCATTGTAAATAATTCAGTAAATCAAATGCCACAAAAAAAAGACAACAAACCTTTATTCGTTTTTCAGCTTCTAGTATTTTTGCATTCGCAGCCTCTTCTTTCTTTTTTCTTTTAGCCTGTTGGCACAAACATATTTGACAGATAAATGAATACATTATTATACCTTAAAATATTTGACAAGTTATTTAACTTGACCAGTAAATATTTGAATGCTTAGTACAGTATGAACTAAAGATGTGATAAATTTATATCTCTTCAAATGTGATAAAATTATATTCTTTTCAGACATCTAATAATATTTGATGGATGTTCCATATTTATTTTTTTATTAAAAGGGATTGTTTTTTTCCCCCCAAGTAGAGGAAACATCATTCAAACCAAACAGACTTACAATGTTTAATATAATATAAGTAATATACAATAAAAGCAGTTAGTTTTGATTAAGTAACAGTGTCAATTTGAAATATGGTCATAATGCTAACTGTTTGTCCTTACATGTTAAAGATTAATATGGACACTTAAAGAGGAATATTTGTTCAATTTCAGAGTGATTGCCTGTGACTGAAGACAAAACTGTGTCATTCCAGGAGTGACAGACACGCTTCTTTTTTTAATTAATGCCATTTCCCACACTTTAAATTAATAGCAAGGGCCTTATTAAAAGTTGGCAGCTTTTCCATCACATTTCAAATATTTTCTTAAATTAAACTTAGTTTTGCATGTAGATAATTTATCATTTATAATTGTACTATTTTCAAGTATTTGATTGTACTGTATTTAAGGTTTAAACAAGTAATATAAATATATATATATTTTTGATGTATTTATTCATTCATTCATTCATAAGTACTTCCAAAACTTCCCACACTTCAAAATAACAGTACAGTTATCAAAACTGATGACAAAGCTTGTAGAATTTCCATTAATGTTTATTAAACTATTGCTGCATGTAGAAAATTTTACACTTTATTATATTTACACATATTATATTTATATTATTTTCACTGTACAGTGTATAAGCGTTTAAATTTTTACATACAAGTACCTCCAAAATCTGCTGAGCACGGAGTTCCTTCTCTAAACGGACCTGCTGGATTCTCTTGAACTTCTCCTGTGAAACAAAGCAGGAATGAGAAAGAATGAGCTGTGGTCTGGGTTTTCACTGATGACATGCAAAAACCCATAAAGGTAAAGGCTGATCTGAAGAGTCAAAAGCAGCAATGCATGCACAAACACAAACTACAGGTCAACAGGAAACGCCATGAGAAAATGGGGTGGTGGTGGCGCAATGGATAAGACGCATGCCTTTGGTGTGAGAGACCCGGGTTCGAATCCACTGTGAGACACCAATGTGTCCCTGAGCAAGACACTTAACCCCTAGTTGCTCCAGAGGCGTGCGACCTCTGACATATATAGCAATTGTAAGTCGCTTTGGATAAAAGCGTCAGCTAAATGAATAAATGTAAAATGTAAATGTGAGAAAACATGGACGTTTCTAACCTGCTGTTTCAGAATCTTCATCTGTTCCTTGTGTTGCCGCCGCTCTTCAGCCGCCATGATTGCTGAAAGTTCATAGGAAATGGTGAGCAGGTTTAGCAAGTGTATTAGAAATCAAAAACAAAATGAGACTCCAGCTCACCTTGCTGTCTCCTGGCCTCTTTAGCCGCTCGCGTCAGCGCCTGCTTCTCCAGCTTACGCATCAGCTTCATCTGAGCCGCCTGCCGCGCGATTTCTGACAGATAAATAAGAGCTTTAGAGCTCATTTAATGTACAGCAATTACAACTACTGACAGGCTTTCTGCAAGTTTTATGAAGGTAAATTGAAGACCTTTTTAAAGCCGATTAATGAATATTTCAGGAACAAATAGAAGTCCCACAAAGCCGTTTGCACCGCACTCTTCTGTCACTTGATCTTTTATTTTGGTGCGTCAGTCTATTAAATTACTTCGTATATGAAACCATGATCTGCACTCACAAAAGCAGTCTTCTTTTTACATTTTATTATACATTTATCACCAATAGGGGAAAAAAAATACTTTTTTGTATTGGTGATAAATGTAAAAAGAAGACATGGTTTCATATACTAAGGAACAAATTGATGTTCTTCCTCAGTATTTCGGTCTTGTTTTGCAGTGCAAGTGTCTAACAATTTTTACATCAAGATAAGTGCAAGAGAAAGTTTTTAAAAAGAAATTAATTTATGATAAAAACTGACACATATCTGCCAATGGACTCACAAAACAAATCAAGTTAATTCAAAGGGGAAACAAGTTCATTCCTCATTGACAGATATTTACTCTCGGTTAAAGCATAAACTTAATTTTGTTCAATCCCCCCCCCCCCCAAAAAAAAAAACAAGACTTTGTGTCTTCATCTTCCAAGTAAATTTAAGGATGTTTAAAAATGTTATTGTAAAACAAAACAAAAATACTGACAAATATATTAACTCAAATTTTTCAATTATATTCAAACATTAAATTATTTTTTATTATAGTTTTGGCAATGCATGCAACATTTAACACCATGACTATCAATTTAAGACTCTTAATTTGTGAAAGAGCAAATTAATACTTTTTAAGACCTACAGAAACCTTGTATAGAGAAGAAATTAAAACATCTAATGTGAAGATTCTTCAAAAAAGACAGAATTTGTCATTTTGGGTGAACTAAATCTTTTCAAACGCTCTAAAATCTTCACATCTTTGCTAAAACAGATAAGACACGTGTGCATGTGTGTCTTGTTTTGGTACCCTGGGCCTCCAGTCTGCGCAGTAGTTTGGCTTCAGAGCTGCTGACAGCATCAGCTTCACTCTCGTCAGGCGCTCTGCTTTTCCTGCGAGAGCCAGCGGGGTCAAAAGTCTTGAGACGACCCCGACGACCTTCCATCGCTAAGATACGAGGAACGACTTCCTCTTCCTTCAGTAAGCACCACTGTAACCCCTGAAGACAACAACAGTGTTTAGACAATAAATTATTATTTTTCACAAAAAGTAAAATAATAATAATAATTATTATTATTATTATTGATAGAAGTAGTTAAGTAGTAATATTAATAATAGTTTATAATAATAATAATAATAATATCAAAAATTATTTATTATTGTTGTTGCTTAAATGGGTTTTTATTAGATAATTTAATATTTAAACAAAACACACTAACACCATTGTTTAGAAAAATAAATATTAATTTTAGTAAAAACTAAATTATTCTTATTATCATTAGTAGTGGTACGAGTAGCAGTAACAGCATAATAATAATAATATCTAAAATTATTTGTTATTGTTGCTTCAATTGGTTATTTTATTAAATAATTGAATATTTAATCAAAACACACCAACATGGCACAAAAAATGTTTTAGTAAACAAATAATATTAATTTTACTATTATTATTATATGATTATTTTTATTATTACATTATTTTATTATATTATCAGTAGTATTAGAAGTAACAAAATAATAACAATAATATATCTAAAATTATCATAATCCTTATTACTATATAATCATTTAATATTTTAAAAGAAAAAATCACAATACATTTTAACACCAAAGATATACACTAGAATGTTACTTCCCACACAGCAAATTAATCACATTTGTTCAGCCTGTACAAGGCCTGTTTGACTTGACGGACATGAATCAGAGACCAGTACAACTGAAGAAATTACCTGCGGTCCATCTCTGGCTTCATAGAAGTCACCAACCTTTATTTTAGCACTGAAGCTAAAATGATCACGTGTAATGTCGCTTATCCCGTTTCTGGTCAGATACTGTGAGGAGTGAGCGCGTAAGATCAACAGAACGGCAGGAGCATCAGTCATTAAACACCAACACAAGTTTTAAAGTGATCATCTCTTGCCTTGACGACATCAGGACACTGTCTGAGCTTTCTGCCGCATGGAGTGTAATATGCCACCTCTCCACGCAAACGTCCAGACATGTTCGTGATGCGCGTCTCCCTCTGCCATCTGAGAACAGAAAGAGTTTTCATTTCATGCTCAAGACAAAGTGAATTCATGCATAAATGAGACAACTGTAAGTAAGCCATTTGTAGGCTGATTTCCACTAAAACTGGCCAAGTTTGTCCAACCATTGTTTATTTGTTCTATTCGAAAAGACATTTCGCTTTAAATGCTGCTGTCCATCACTGTTTTCAACACAGTTAAACAAATTAGGGTGTTTTATTATTTGCATTTAATCAAATCAAGTCACATTCAGTTCAGTGTTTATTCAGTTTAGATAAATAATGTAAAGTGCAAAGTTGATCAAATTATGAAACTCAATTTAACTAAAAAAGCAGCTCTACAGAAAACTATAGTGTTATTGTTCAGCTCAGTGCTGATTCAATTCAGTTCAATTCAAGTTTGTTCTCATCCAATATTGTCGGTAAAGTCAAATTAATACTATTACTGAATATTAAGAGTATTTTAATATATTTTAGCAGAAATTTAGCAATTCAAGTATTAAATGTAATGTTTAATATTTAAATATCATAAAATATAAAAATAAATAAATATTTAAAAGGCATTTTTTTCTATTTATATTATTAATAATGTTTTTATTCAGAATCTCATTGTTTTTATGCCAGATAAATACTGATATGCTAAAAGAAATAAAAAAAATAAATCCAAATAAATCTGATTTTATTCATAAATATATAGCTCCCTCAGGTGGCTGCTTTGTGTTTTTTTTACAAGTAACTTTAGCATACCTGGCAACAAATAAAAAAAAGTTACTAAAATAGCACTACTCACTAGTCACTACTGCACCTTTATTCAGTCCGGTTGTATGTACTTCATATGTATTCTTGCATTACTGGTGCAATAACAAACCTCTGTACTTAAGGGGGCGATAGAGTGTCCTTCAAATGTCTGTGTCATTAAACCAGATGCATTTCTGTTAATAGAAGCTGATAACATGCTGACTATCACTAACTTTCTCAAAGATTCTCTTCAAACTGTAGAAAACTGTATAGTGCATTGCTCTGACACACAGTAGCATAATTAGAAGAAAACTTGTATGCTCTGGGCCAAAAATGATATTAATATACATGCAAATGTTTGATATCACCAAAAAAAAGACAATAAGGGTAACATGAAATGGCTGGAAAGTCAAGACTCACCCATATTCTAGAGGTTTCCGCAGGGCACATTCATCTGTGACTCTTCTCCTTTTCCCTAGAAACATGGCAGATTCGCAAATATATAAACACAAGAAACATACACTTGCTGTTTTAGTAGAAATGTAGTGGTCGACTGATAAGGATGTTGTATGGCCAATATAAAGCCGATATATATGATACCACATTATTTCATTTAAATATAGTAAAAAAACACTTTCGTAATTGTTGAAATACCTGGGGGTGTGGCCACACTGTAAGACGACAAAGCTGGGCTGCGATTGGCTGAATTCCCAGAGCTGGTCACAATTGCTGTGGCAGGCGTTTTATGAACCTGTAGATTGAGAGGGGCGGGGCTAGTGCTGTGGGAGGAGTCAAGTATAGACGCTGAAGATTTGGTGAGTTTGAGTGGCGTTCTGTCCATTTCTGAATCTGTGTCCATCTCTTCATCTTTACCATCATCATCATCAGAATCAGTGTCTAAATTGCTGTCAGAGTCTGCAGGTGAGAAAACAATATGAGAGAGTGTTTGCACATGTATGAATGTGAAAAATACCCTTATATTATGTTGCACATGACTTTTTATTCATTTAGGATCATAAACATGCATGCAAGGTTTTGGCACTCTGATGCGTTGCAAAATGTGCGAACATATACAGTATAGATGTTTGTGTCAACCTGCAAAGTTCATGATTAAAGGCAACGGCACAAAACCAAAAATAAATAAATGGATACAAAAATAGTTATGTCTTTGACATTAATGCATTGGAAAGATGCTTTTATTTGAAGACATTTTCACTGCGTTGATGGCACACATTTGTGGCATACAATTTCATTGGGAATCAAGCTCATGATCCAGGGTTAGTATAGTTAACTGAAACTAAAAACAACAACAAAAATTGTTAGTTGAAATAAAATAAACATCAGCTGTATTAAAATAAACTATAAAATTGCATGCTTTTTGAAAAGTAAACTTCATTTATTTGAGCTAGTTCCCAAGGCAACATTTCTAATTTTTTGTTTAGTTTAATTTGTAGTAAAATAACTCAAACGAAATAAACTAAAACTAATAAATAAAATTAATAAATACTATGTAGAAATGTTTAAAATAATAATGACAAAATCAAAACAAAATTACAAAAACTTTAACTAAAATTAAAGTGAAAACGGAAAATATAAAATTAAAACCTAATTCAAAACATTACAAAACACAATTAAAACTATATCTTTAACACTATATCAATAATACTAAAATAGAAATGCTTTTCCATACTATATTTACAGTTTGTGAAAAATGTTGTGGAAAAAAACAGTTGCTAAATAGTTTTAAAATCATATGTTCTCATGTTTTTTGTGTAATGTAATTTAATTTTAATAATGTATTAGCAAATATTAACATTAACTAGATTTAATAAATGATAGTATATTTCATCGCTAGCATATGTTAATTAATTGTAGTTAATTAATGTTAAATAATAATATTTGATCTGAATGATTACATCATGCTGACCTGAGAGACTGTCATTTGAAGCGTCATTTTCATCCTCGTCCTCCATGAATGAATCATCAGAGTCTTTACTATCAGGGAGCTCAGACTCCGCCCCCCTGAAATGCTCCACCAATGACGGTCTCTCTCTCTTCAGCGTCCCCTGCCCGCTTTGAAAGGCCTTCCCTCGGCCTGCTTGGGGAGTCAGACCGGGCGAGGTAGAGGTGCGGCCCGTGGTGGTGAGATTGATGGGAGTGTTGAATGCGGTGCTGGTGGCGGCCAGCAGTGGTTTATCAGGGGTGCGTGCGCTCTGGGAGCGAGGTTTGGTGATGAGGGCCAGAGGAGCGTCCTGCAGCGCGCTGGGATGGTGGATCTCAATAGGAAGTGAAGGGAGGAACGGACTGTTGAACGGAAGTTTCTGGCTGCTCTGTGATTCCTGTGCACCTCTCAACGGTGGAGGAAAGGCCTGAGGTAGAGATGACTGACGGGACAGAGATATTGCAATTACTTCATCTGTCATTCATTGTGATTCATTGACTCTTTGAAATGA
The DNA here is from genome assembly GCF_936440315.1 of Barbus barbus. Classification (NCBI taxonomy): domain Eukaryota; kingdom Metazoa; phylum Chordata; class Actinopteri; order Cypriniformes; family Cyprinidae; genus Barbus; species Barbus barbus. The sequence goes on along the minus strand of NC_136739.1, from coordinate 31,010,358 downwards.
ATGCTGCCTATTCATATGCACAAATATTAAAACAAATATGCAACTAATATATTCAAACCAGAATTTTGAATTTATTGTTTTTATTGTAATGCAGAAGATTATTTATGATGAAAACAGTCAAGCTGAGAACTGAATTATGCACAATACACACTACTGATCAAATGTGGCGTTGGTAAGATTTTTTTTTGTTTTTGGAAGAAGTGCACACCAAAGCTGCATTTATCTGGTTTAAAAAAAATACAGCAAAACAGTAATAATATTACAATTCAAAATAAGTGTTCTCTATTTCAATATATTTTAAAATCTAATTTATTTCTGTGATCAAAGCTGAATTTTCAGCATCACTACTCCAGTCTTCAGTGTCACATAATCCTTCAGAAATCATTATAATATGCTGATTTGCTGCTCTATTATTATTATTATTATTATTATCAGTGCTCAATTATTGATTATGGTCTTTATTAGTATCTACGTTGAAAACTTAGAATTTCCTGCTTAATATTTTTGTGGAAACAGTGATACATTTTTTTCATGAATGTTTGAGTCCAAAAGAACAGCATTTGAAATATCACAAATGTCTTTACTATCCCTTTTAAACAATTTAATGTGTCCTTGCTGAATAAAAGTTATAATTTCTTTCAATAATATAATATGATAAATGATAAGATTTATTTTAATCTTCTAAAGGTGTCATGGTCTCCTCAAAAATATGAAGCAGCTGTTTTCAACACTGATAATCAGAAATGTTTCTGAGCAGCAAATCAGCATTAAGTGTCTTAAGTGTCAATTTTTCAAAATTGTGATTTATACATCACCTGAAATCTAAATAAATAAGCTTTCCATTGATGTATGGTTTGTTAAGATAGGACAATATTTTTGCTGAGATACAACTATTTGAAAATCTGGAATCTGAGGGTGCAAAAAATTCAAAATACTGAGAAAATCGCTTTTAAAGTTGTCCAAATTAAGTTCTTAGCAATGCATATTACTAATCAAAAATTAAGTTTTGATATATTTTTGGTAAGAAATGTACTAAATATCTTCATAGAACATGATCTTTACTTATTGTCCTAATGATTTTTGGCATAAAAGAAAAATGGATAATTTTGACCCATACGGTGTATTTTTGGCTATAGCTACAAATATACCCCCAGCGACTTAAGACTGCTTTTGGGCTCCAGGGTCACATATTAGAATGATTTCTGAAGGATCATGTGACACTGAAGACTTAAGTAATAATGCTGAAAATTTTGAATCACATCAATAAATGACATTTTATATAAAAAACAAACAAAAAAAATCTTATTTTAAATTGTAATAATATTTCACAATTTGTAATGTTTTTACTTTTTTAATTTGAGGTCAAATAAATGCTGCCTGCCTTGGTGAACAGAAGAAACTTCTTTCAAAAACATTAAAAAAAAAATCTTACCAATCCCAAACTTTTGAACTGTAGTTTTGGAAACGAGCATCTTCCCCAACACTGATCAGCAAATATCATGTGCACATGCATGCTTTTTATCTCGTTGTGTTTCAGAGAAAGTCACCTGTTTGAGTTTGCTGAAGTTGTTAATGGTCAGCAGGGTCTCGTCGAGGTAATTCTTGCATGTCTTCAGACGGTCTGACTGCAGAGGAGTGGATTTGGAGGAGGGGGGTGTGGGAGAGGAAGACAGAGACAGAGGCTTGGGTGATGGGGTGAGGGAAGGTGGTTTTGGAGAGGATGAGTGGGAGACGGGCAGGTCTTTAGGGGACGGTGCGTCTCTGTCCCTGCGCCGCTGCGTGACTAGTGCAAGAGGTTTTGCGCTGGATGCTAAACCTGTGGCCTGGATGACACTGGCATGTTTGATGGGCTCCTCTGTTGGCTTCAAGGACTGGATGTGCAATGGCAGCTGGGACATAAGCAAACCCTGGACGTCCAGCTTATCCTGCCCTACACTGTGACGGCTCTTCTTCCTGTCTGTGTGCATTTCCTCCTGGGTAAGCAGAATTACAAATTATTTCTAACATAAAATAATGTAACAGCTTTGTTCAACACAGTTTTTTAAATATATAAATGTTGCATTACTTTTAATGTGGATTATTTAATACTATTAAAATTTGTAATCTTTTCATTATTATTTTTATTGTTTGTTTTTATATTTTAGTAGTAGCAGTAGTAGTAATAATAATACTACATTTCACAATAACATTTAAAAAAAATAATACCCACCCAATCAAAGTTTACAGGAATAGCATACTACCATATTTTCTATGATATAAAGGCTATAAAGGCTACATTAAATAAGTTGTTTAAAAAAAAAACTAAATACAGAGATTACATGTTTAATCTCTTGGCGCTTGTGTTGTTAACTAGATTTTAAACAGATTACAAATTTTTCATCTGTGTTCATACTAGTGCTGTCAAAAGATTAATTGCGATTAATCGCATCCAAAATAAAAGTTTTTGTTTACATAATATATGCGTGTATATTTATTATGTATATATAAATACACATGCATGTATATATTTAAGACACACATACCTTACGACTACCTTTCTGATCTTTTCTGCACTTTTCTGACTCCACACTATCATCACTCTGATCATCATCATCATCATCATCGTCGTCGTCGTCAACATCCTCCAGGTCGTCTGAGTCAGAGCTGCTAAGAGCATCGCTCGAGCTGTCAGAGCTGGATGCTGATTGGCTGTCGCTGTTGATGGAGACGTCTGGCACTTTGCTACACGGCTTCTGTCAGGAAGAGCAATGTCAGTCGACAGCAGCAGCCGCTTTGTTTACACAAACAACCCCTTTCTGCCACCCATCCAGCTGACATGAGACTAAAAATAGTCCCCAAAAAAAGTGGATGATATTTTCTGACACAAAGTGTCAACAGCAGCATTTATAACGCATACTGATATGACTGCTGCATATATCTGGAAAACGTTAAACCCCTTTCAATGCTTTGCTTATTTACAATACACAAATCAACTAGTTAACTGACTCACGTTTGAGTTTCACTAGAAAATATAACATGCGGGTTTATTTTAACAACATGAGAGGGCGTAAGTAATGACAATGTCATGTTTAATGAAATTTATAAGCGCATGAGTCTTTACCTCGTCTTTTGTTTTGTGTCTAGTTTTCTCCTCTAGCTGGTTTAGTGCTGGTTTTGGGCTGGTTTTCAGGCTCTTGGTCTGATCTGGAAGGATGAGGACTGGAGAGGGTGTGGATGAGGCGGAGCTTGATTTCGCCTTTCCATTGATGGAGCCATTCAGCCCTGCTTCAGAAAGCATCAAGTATGAAACAAACACATCTTCAGTTACAGCATGACTCTGTACTGTAAACGTGAATAAACTGAAAATGAATGAGCAAATCATTTTTGTTTACATAAGTAGACAGGAAGGAAACTTGCTAGGTTTTAAACTTTAGGATCATTTTCCAAATCATCTGAAAACAGTGAATGTGAGATGCCTGTGAAATCAGTGAGGATTGTTTTCATCACGAGTATATACATACATACATGCATACACACACAGTACACAAACAATTTTATATTAATATTTAGAATTATACATTTCACTTTTTTATTTCAATCCCGATACATTAAAAGTAGCACAACAAATACTGTTATTTAAATATGTCACTTTATTGGAATAAGAATTCTATCTTTTTTTTTTTTTGCATTGCAGCAACAATAATTTGGGGGTACATTTTCACAAAATAATGTGTGCTTAATTTTCAGGAAAAAGAATGCATAATGACTTCATTGATTTTATTTGAAGTACTAAATTCAGAGGTTGGTTTTCCCCACACCAGAATATGTCTGAATAAAAGAGGAGCGTTCTGCTGTATTTCAGTGGAATAAGTCATTATCTGACATTTATTAACAACATATTTGTTAAATCACAATTTTTACATTATTTTCATAAATACTTGTCTGTGTTAAATGAAATATGAGTATATTTATGATCGATATTTTAAAAGGATAAAAGCAATGCTTCCTCAGTATTTGGGTCAAATGCCATTTATATTGCTTATACTATGGATCAGTCTTTGGAGCACAAAGATGTCTAAATATGCTGTGCTGTCTGTGTAAACAGTTCACTAGCTTTAGGAATAAAAATACACACAGAGCATATGAGAGGTAAAGTAGCACCTTTCACCGGAGCACGTCTGGCTGCAGGAGACTGAAGCAGGGTTTGCTCTTGGTTCAGGGCTGGTGCGCTGAATAATGCCGGCAGACCCAGAAGATGAGGGAAAAAGGCCATCGACCCTTGACCCTGGGCATCTGCAAAACGCCACCAATCTGTGGAAACAGATCAAGTTTAAAGGGATAGTTCACCCAGAAATAAAAATTATGTCACTGTTTACTCACCCTCATCTCATTACAAACCTGTATGAGTTTCTTTCAGTCTTTTGAGAACAAAGAAGATATTTTGAAGAATGTGGGCTACCAAACAGTTGACTTCCACAGTAATGAAAAAAATACAATTAAAGTCAATGGCTTCCATCAAGTGTTTTGTTACCAACATTCTTTAAAATATCGTATTTTGTGTTCAGCAAAACTGGATAAAGTCTCAAATAATCTTCAGATTTCGGACTTTAACTTTCAAGTCAAAACAAGTCTTGACAAACTTTCCTTTTCTTGTTTTATTGGTTGCTACAGCTGAAGTTAATTAAAGACTTTTCTTAGGTGCCAAATGACTCAGTTGAGATTTGCTATGTACAGTGTTGAGCAAAGTTACATTTAAAAGTAACGCATTACAATATTATGTTACTCCCTAAAAAGTAACCAATTGTGTTACTTTGTTACTTTTTATGGAAAGTAATGGGTTAAATTACTTTTGTGTAACTATCTCATCTGGGCTGAGTTCTATTTCTGGAAAATGTAAAAGAAGCCCTTTCACACCAAAAGTGAAATGAATAAGCCCCAGGCTGAAGGAAGTGTAAATTCACATCTGTACAGTAGAGGGCACAGCTCAAACAAACCTTTCAACTGTGCTGCTATTCTGGATTGCATGAAGAATAAGACGCAGGAGAAGAAAGATCAACACTCTTCAGCAGTAAAAAATACATAAAAAGAAACAAATGTTTTATCTAAAGGTCTTTGTTTACTAGTATGGCTGAACTGGATCATCAAATCTCAGCAGTAAAGACAATGTTTAATAAAATGGGATTAAAAGCATAAATTACATTTGTGTTTGCGTCATATTCTGAGTTTGCATTTCAGTGTTTTTATTAATTTTGAGGAATGCTGAATCTGTTTTTGTGCAAGTGAGATGAGTAAATGCATGTTGACATTTAGTCTAGAACTACAGTAACATCATGTTCACACAGCGCAAATAACATCTCTGCATTTACTCCTGATTTCGGTCAACATGGGGACAAGTAACTCAGATATTTTCTTGTAAATTAAAAAATCCGATTACATAAGTTACTTGTAATGCATTACCCCCAACACTGGCTACGTATATATTTCCTTACGTGAGTGTATGTGATTAAAATGAGATATAACACATATACAACTTTATATAGAGAGCTATGCTAAAAAGGTATTTTAAAAAGGAAATTTACATAGAGACATGCAACATGTTAAAACTAAAAAGTGCTGTTTATGCATATTGTTCTCTCCTTATCAAAAACACAGGACATCAAAATCAACCTCACCTTTGCTTGAAGTGTCCATAAACAGCACAAAAACCTCTTTAATTTATCCTCAACTCTGCCATAACCACAACCAAACTAGCTCATAAATCCTAAGCGAGCAAACAAATCTATACAAACAGTCAGTGAGTGATGCTAAATGATCCAGAGCTAGAGAAAATCCATCTTGTGATTACAGGCGTCTGCCTTCACACCAGCTCCTCAGATCTCATAACAGCGGCGCTTTACTCCATCCACTCTCATTTCAGTACCTCATTATAAACACGCTAAACATGGTAAATCTAAAACAGACATCACACACAATTTTCTCCAATAGCTGGCTCACACATGGCTTACGGATCGGGCTGAAAACACTCTGTTCTGTAAACAACCACTTTATGACAAATAGCAAAGCATGTCCTACATCATATGAATACAAGAAACAACCTCAAAACATTACTTTAGGTTGATTTGACAGTTTCAGTGTTTGATTGTCCTTCAGGACGAGGGCTGAGATTTGCGCAATCCCCATCTCTTTTACAGCAACAATCTTGTTCAGAAAAGAATCATTGTGTGTCATGAAGTGTGTAAGTCTGTAAGGGACTGACGACGCTGCAGGAGGTTAAAGCAGAGCTCTGAACCGAAGCATTCAGGTCTTTATAAATGTCACGGCCTCAGTGTGGACCGCCAGACTGATGGAAAGCACTATAAAAAGGTGAAGCATGCTGCCTATGTGCCCACAAAAACATGACCAGGTCACAAAAACTAATAAGACCAGGCATGGCAGGACACATCACATGCTGTATTATATACGTCTAATAAATTACAGAATGTTTAGCAAACACTGAGGAATCAAATAATAAAAATATTTAAAAAATTAAGTAAAGCCTCCATAGCGTAACGTGGGGTAAACAGCAAAGATAACAAGCTTCTCAAAACGAAAAACAAAAAGAAAAGTAAAACTAAACTGGCTGTCGCTGACAGGACTTGCATGTTTTTTCTACAAGAACACCAGCATGTTCACCTTCTCTGGTTTAAGAAGCGGTCTTTTACTTTACAAAATCCTCCGTCCGCGGCGCGCCCCTTCACGCTCGTGCTGACGGCGAGTATAAACCAGGCTCTACCCACGAAGCGCTCATGCTGAAAGCACCTCTCTTCACGTGATCAGTGAAATCTGACTCCTGCTATAATGTGCTGCGGCTGGCAGCGCGCGCTGTATGAAGCAGACGCTTTGGAGCAGCGCAGACCAGGCACATGGCTGTGTTATTTCAGGCAAAGTTATATCTTTATAGGGACAGGGCTTGACAGAGCATCTTATTTATCATATTTCTTAGAGCCAAGTTGCATAAACTACATATCAGGCATTTATGTAAAACATCTAATTTGTGCATTAATGACTGTAATATTAAATAGTTTACTAACTACAGCAAATCAAGTACCTGCACGCCGTTGTTGTTGTCTCGTCTCCCCTCAGATGTGCTGCAATTGCAATCCTGCGCGCAATTCTCAAAACACCCACAAGATGGCGGTGTTTATCGGTGAATCCGATATTACAAAACCGATATAAATATCGGGAAAAATATTGGCAAATCGATATATCGGTCGATCTCAAATTTTATATATATATATATATATATATATATATATATAAAACATTACTCAGGTAGGCTGTGGCGATTAAACAATGCTCAGTTGGTACTAAGGGGCCCAAAGTGTGCCAAGAAAATATCCCCCACACCATTACACCACCACCACCAGCCTGAACCGTTGAGACAAGGCAGGATGGATCCATGCTTTCCTGTTCTATACGCCAAATTCTCACCCTATCTCTGATAGGGCTGCGACAATACATCTATGCATCGCAAAATGATTCAGCATCGATTCTGAGATTTTCCGAATGCATCGCAATTCCTCTGGAATTGAATCTGAGCTTAGTTTTGAACATTAGATGGCGCTGCATGCTTTAGAAACATCCGTAGTCTGCTTGTTTCCAAATCCTTACACACACTTGAACCTAAAATAATCATTCATAAAATTAGAAAAAGTTAAAGTGTATTACAAGGGTGTTCACAGTGGGCTGTGTTTAAATCAATTTTGAGTCATAAAAGCATTCTGAGCCGAGGTGAAATTACAGACTCAGCAGAACGCACAAGCGCTCTTCAGCACTCTTCTTCATGAGCATTTGAGTGTGCAGATAAAAAATAGATTAGAGCGCCATCTGCTGTTACAATCTAGGCTCAGAATCGATTCCTGAGGAATTGCGATGCATTCTGAAAATCTCAGAATCGATCCAGAATCGATGTATCGTCCCAGCCCTACCATCTGAATGTAGCAGCAGAAATCGAGACTCATCAGACCAGACAATCTTCTATTGTCCAATTTTGGTGAGCCTGTGCAAATTGTAGCCTCCGTTTCCTGTTCTTAGCTGACAGGAGCGGCACCGGTGTGGTCTTCTGCTGCTGTAGCCCATCTGCTTCAGGGTTTGACGTGTTGTGCGTTCAGAGATAGTATTCTGCCTTCCTTGGTTGTAACGAGTGGTTGTTTGAGTTACTGTTGGCTTTCTATCATCTCTAACCAGTCTGCCCATTCTCCTCTGACCTCTGACATCAACGAGGCATTTTCGTCCACACAACTGCCGCTCACTGGATATTTTCTCTTTTTTGGACCATTCTCTGTAAACTAGGGGTGGGCGATATGGGAAAAATATCATATCACGATTTTTTATAGAAATATCACGATTCACGATTTTTATCCCGATTCTTTGTTAAGTTTTACTATTTTGGTTTTACAAGTTGTCTGAGCATTACAGCCAAACTAGAAAGACAAAGATGCATGGCAGATATTTAGGCCAAAGTGGGTGAAGATAAAAAATCTTTGTCATTATTTTATTTTTCTTATTAAAAAATAAGAACAAAGATACACATTACAAATACACATAATATACAAATAAAACAAACAGTGCTTTATTTCCAGGTACAATAGGTGTATTTAGCAGAGCATTCAATGAAATTGAATGAACAAATATAAAAATAAAACACTAGATAGACTGATTCCTAAAGCAACTGTATTAAAGTTTTTCAGTCAAGAATAGTGAGTGATTTTTCTCTTTTGCGTTTTGTTGTTTTGTTAACGTTAAATGAATAGTTCCCCCACAAATTAATATTCTGTCATCTGTCTGTCAATTCTGTCATAATGTTGTATTTTTATATCATCATTTACTCAAAAGTTGTTTTAAACCGGAATGAGTTTCTTTCTTCTGCTGAACATAAATGCTATTTTGAAGAAGGTGGAAAACCAAACAGTTGCTGGTCCTCAGTGACTTCCATAGGATTTTTCTTTCCTATCAAAGTCAATGTAGACCAGCAACTGTTTGGTTTTCCACTGAGTAAATAATGACAGAAATTAAATTTTAGGGTGAACTATCCCTTTAATGACAGTCGACAGCATGTTTAGTGTCCTGTCCCTTTAAGAGCTGCACGCATCTAATATACAGGCACGCATCCGTTTCTCTCTTAACTATTTACTTTCATTTTAGAGATAACCAACTCAGTCTGTATGTAAACCTTGTGTGTTTTGACAGTATTAGCGCAAAATATAACTTAGTTGAGTAATCAGGCGCTGTTAGACAGGCGTTTTAGTGCGCGTGCTTCAGGTGTATGCGATCAGAACAAGCGCACGTCAGACCAGCGCGCGAATTAAACATTTAACCAGCAAGGCTTGTATGCAAATAATGTACTTTTGCGATCGCGAATAAGTGCAGTGTCCTGTCTGAGTAACTCTACTGCTGTATGTCGTGTTGTACAGTACATAGAGACGGCGGCGCCAGAACTGTATTTGACAATGTGCGCGGTAGCGCGATACTACGATATTTCTTAAAAAGCAGATCGTGGAGACATTTTTATCGTCCACGATCAAAAATCGTCATATCGCACACCCCTACTGTAAACCCTAGAGATGGTTGTGCATGAAAAACAGCACTCAGACCAGCTCGTCTGGCACCAACAACCATTCCACGTTCAAAGTCACTTAAATCCCCTTTCTTCCCCATTCTGCCGCTCCTGTCAGCTAAGAACAGGAAACGGAGACTACAATTCGCACAGGCTCACCAACATTGGACAATAGAAGATTGGAAAAACGTTGCTTGGTCTGATGAGTCTCGATTTCTGCTGCGACATTCAGATGGTAGGGTCAGAACGTAAAGAACATGAAAGCATGGATCCATCCTGCCTTGTCTCAACGGTTCAGGCTGGTGGTGGTGGTGGTGTAATGGTGTGGGGGATATTTTCTTGGCACACTTTGGGCCCCTTAGTACCAATTGAGCATCGTTTAAACGCCACAGCCTACCTGAGTATTATTGCTGACCATGTCCATCCCTTTATGACTACAGTGTACCCATCTTCTGATGGCTACTTCCAGCAGGATAATGCACCATGTCACAAAGCTCAAATCATCTCGGACTGGTTTCTTGAACATGACAATGAGCTCACTTTACTCAAATAGCCTCCACAGTCACCAGATCTCAATCCAATAGAGCACCTTTGGGATGTGGTTCATGGATGTGCAGCCGACAAATCTGCAGCAACTGCTTGATGCTATCATGTCAATATGGACCAAAATCTCTGAGGAATGTTTCTAACACCTCGTTGAATCTATGCCACGAAGAATTAAGGCAGTTCTGAAGGCAAAAGGGAGTCCAACCCGGTACTAGCAAGGTGTACTTAATAAAGTGGCCAGTGAGTGTATATACACACATTCAAACACACATACACACTTACTATTATAATAACAATAAATTATGAATAATACAAGTAACCCTAAGCCAAACCTAACCATACAAGTACACAGTTAATTATTATTATTATTATTTAGTTCTTAAATGTATAATTACTCTGTAACAAGGACACCTTAAAATAAAGTGTAAACTTATGTTTATTAATTTTTTAATGCCATGTTAGCATCATTTTAAAAACATTTTACCCTGACATAGCACCAAAATATATATATATTTTTTTTATAAAAATGTTTTCTGGCAGTATTATAAAAATTACAGTCCAACAGGATGCATTTAATAATATAATTCAAAATATACAATTATACAAATTTAAATTATAAATATTAGATTTTTAAATAGTTATAAATATTATAAACATGACATTATATACATATAAAAATATAACAATTTTAAATAAATTATATTATATTTTTATATGCATATAAATTATACTTCTACAATAAACATTTTTATTTTTTTATTTAAATCAAGATACACAACAAACTACCATGAAGAATGAATCTTTCAAAATTCGTGGCCAAGTATGGTAACCCATACTTGGGATTTATACTCTGCATTTAACCCATCCAAAGTGCACACACAGCAGTGAACACACACACACACACCCGGAGCAGTGGGCAGCTATTTATGCTGCGGCGCCCGGGGAGCAGTTGGGGGTTCGGTGCCTTGCTCAAGCGCACCTCAGTCGTGGTATTGAGGGTGGAGAGAGCGCTGGACATTCACTCTCCCCACCTACAATCCCTGCTGGACCTGAGACTCGAACCTGCAACCTTTGGATTACAAGTCCGACTCTCAAAACATTTTCTTGCAATTCTTCACCATTTCAAGCAATTTTGTTACACAGACATGTTTCTGACAGGTTTAATAAGATTTAAAAACTGTAAATGTTGTATGGACTGTACCTCTGAAAAAACACCTGATGCTAGTGACTTCTGCTCAACATACCTGGTAAAGCTCCGATCTGAGAGTGGGCAGCCAGAGCGGCCGACAATCCCAGAGTTCCCAAACCTCCGAATTCAGAGCGGACAGGAGAAGAGGAGTGCAGACTGAAGAATGGGTGAGTGATCATGGGAAAGGCACCGGAAACTGAAGAAATTCCCAAACCCTGATTGCCAACCATTTGGAACAAATGACCTGAGAGAGAGAAATCATAAAATCAGACTGTTACACGTTCATGAGTGATATTTTAAGGTTAGTTTTTAAGATACAACCATTAACATGTCAATCAACGTCACTGTATTTCAGTAATGCACAGTTTCTATAAACCACATGCATTCATTAAAAGCCATATATTAACCAAAAAAATTTCACTCATACGTTTACTAAACCACTGAATTCCCCTTTTTATTGGGATAAAGGCTTTTCTTTTTCCTGAAGTCATTTACTGCTAAAACTCCTGAGGGATTCGCAAAGAATAGAGTTAGAGCACAAAAGCTGGACACAGGAAAAATCCCTTTCAAGAGAGACAAAAAAAAACCTCGTTCCCCGAGCTGCTGTGATGGCCGTTTACAGGCAAAAAAAAAAAAAAAAAGAGAGACACATCTTTGCTTTGAATCTCATTCTAATGAGCTGCATATTTAGCGTCAGCTCCTTTGAGGTCCAGCCGTCGATACAGGACGAGACGGTGAAAATAAATGGCTGGAAGAAACGTCCAAAGCCTAGTCTCCATCCCCTCCCGCTGTCCCCCTCATCTGCACTGCACGAGGCAATGACATCTGCAAATAGCCTTTAAATATTAATGCAGTCCAAGTGGCGGAATAATCAAAACTGCCGGCCAAGAGGAAAGAAGTAAAAAAGAAAGAAAAGAAAAACTGTGTGAAATTTATTTGCTTTACCACTCACTATTTTTGCTCTTTCAATAATTCAGCCAGAAATGAACATTTTGCCATAATTTATTTCACCAAATGTAGTTCCAACCCTGTATTATTTTCTTGTTAAACAAAAATGTTGCAGTGTATAAATATAACCTGCACAAGTGCAACTTTTACTATTTTGTCAGGCTCATGAGATTTTCCTCAGTGGACTTATAAATTATTATCTAAAGGGATGATTTTATCCATCGGGTAAAAAAAAAAAAAAAAAAAAACTGTTTGTAATAACCTTTAATAAGGGGTTTTGCACACCAATATAAAGCACATTAAATGTAAACATTAGAAAATAAAATACTATATTGCAAATATAAATTAAATATTATAAATGAACCAAACCACGTTAATCTTTTATTTTTGTAAAAAAAAAAAAAAAAAAAAAAAAAATAATATGTAAAAATATACAACGTGCTCTTAATTTAAGAAAAAAAATGCAACAAAAAAAATCTTGAAACATTTTCTTGCAATTTTCATATTAAATATAAACTTTATAAACTAAAAAAATCTGTAATATGAGTGAAATTTATCACTATAAAAATGATAACACACACACCTGACTTTTGCTTTGAATTCATTACTCTGGTCAAAACAGGTTATCCGAGACACAATATCTTTGTGTATGTTTGTTTTTGTGTGTGTAAAGAGAAATTCACATACATTATTCATCAGTGAGAGAGAAAAGCTCTAGTAATTGCATGGAACAAACCGACGGATTCTCTCTTGGCATTTCTTATCATGAGCGAGAACAAAGAGGCGAGGAGACAGCGCACACACACAAAAAAAAAGAAGCACACCACACTTTATAAATTAGCATATTATTTTGTGGTCAGGCTAATCTCACAGCGTCTACATCAACAGCAGACATTCACCCGGCAGCATAAACGGTTTAGAAAAAAGACAAATTGTCTCTGATTGTCTAAATAACTGAAATCATGAAACGTACACAATTTAACAACAATTTATTAAAAGTTTAACAAAAATGACATTTTATATAGTGCTATGAATTCAGTTTTTTTTTTTCCTCTGGACTCCATTTTAATATTTAAATTAAATTTTGGTAATCAAAAAGCATGTTTAATTAGAGATCATGAAATGTATATACTTTAATGTGAAATATTTTTAAGTTGTTTTAAAAATCCATGTTTGCCATTTTAAATTAATCGATTCCATTTTTAAATGGTTTAATTACATTTTAGTAATCAAAAAGTATGTATTTCAAATTGAATTCAATAAAACTTCAAAATAAAAAAAAATTATATAGATATAATTCAGTTTTTTCTGTTTTGATTTTTCTGGATTTATGATTTAATACAAATTTAGTAGTGGTGATAATCAAATGAAGGCATCAAATTTTAACACTATTTTAAAACGTAATCAAGTGAATATTTAACCTTTTTTGGCAAAAAAACAAGAAATTGTTACATTTCTTATAAAAGTTGTACTTTTTTATTATTATAATTAGTATTATTATTACTATTATTATTATTGTTATTACTACGAGTACATTTCACTGAAGAATAGTAAAGTATTTCTGTCACTTTTAATCTGATGGACTGGATTGGGTGATTGTGTGTTTGATATGGCTGTGTGTTTCTTACCGCTCTTGCTGTGTGTTGTTGTCGGTGAGGTTTCTGGGTTTGCTGCCGCTCTTATGGAGGTCTGACTGGAGGTCGGGGAAACCGGCCACTCCGCTGACTCCATATCTGACAAACAACATGAGCAACAATCAGTACAATCACCAGAATCCGTTTAGCCTAATCCAATCCATCTCTAATCATTCAAATGGCCATCAGTGAGAAAATAAAAGTCCGTTAAAATTAAAGAAATAATCCAATAATAGAATAATAAATTTATTCTACATATTGGTTATAAGACTCTGTAATCCCAAAAAATAAGAGTGATTAAAATGTAAAATAAAAATAAATAAATAAATGTTTAAAATATACTGTATTTACTACAGATTTTTCTTTAATGCTATGGCAATAATGTCATTTAACAAAGCTTCTTCAATACTGAGAACAGGAGAGCTAAAAAGAAAAGCATGAAAACAAACTCGCAGTAAGTGTTTAATTCTTGTAGCAGCGCACAGAATGTGTATGTCAGCATCATTATCGCTTAGGGTGCATCTGCATTACAGCAAATCACACCGACTGACAAGCTAAATAATTTGTGATTTTTCACGGACCGCAAAGGAAAAGTGATACGGGTCTTCTGTGGGTGGCGCTGACACACACAAACAAAAGAGACTCCATCTAAACGATCTAATGAAATTTGCATGCATATTTAAAGCCAATCTTATTTTCCATAATGCTTTTTCTTCCTTAGTGAAATCTTAAACATGATTTCCTTTTGAGCCAATTTACATCTCATCCTTTATTCGAAAGAAAACTGAACACAGGAAATAAGAGCAAAAGTTGTTCACATTTCACTAAACTGATAAGATATAAGAAATCATTTTTCAATAAGCACAAACAGAGATAATGATGTTTCCATTCCATTTTCCTCATAATTACTCCATTTGTACTTGTAATGCATATTACATCTTTGTATTTCTAAGATGCATTTAAAACAAATAAAATGACAAAAAATATGCATAAATATGCACAAATTATATATTTTTTTACATTTCAACAGGCTCACATTGCTCAGGTAAATTACGTTTTTTGGCATAATTACTCCATTTTTACTTGTAATGCATATTACATCTTTGTATTTCTAAGATGCATTTAAAACAAAAATAAAATGACAAATTATGCATTAATTTCTTGAATATATGCAAAAATCAGTACGGTCATTAAAACGAATAATAACGAGATATTAGACTACAAACAAAAGGTGGCTTGACTGCAAATGTTCGTTTAAATTGACGACAGCTTTAATGAGCAGGAACTGCTGAATTAATCTGACATGGAGTGCAGCAGATATTGACACACAGTTGATGAAGCACACGCTGCTAGTGAAGAACAACACATAATAGAGTCAAAGTGATGGAAGAGAAAACATCCAGAGCAAATGTATGGCTTGAGTGACCGGCAGCTGCTTGTGTTTGTTAACAAGAGTCGATGTGAAATGTTGCACGGCTCAAAATGTCACTGATCACTGAAATGTCACTGAGTGAACTTACAAAAACATGTCCATATGTCACCCAAAATCAAAAGAAAAAATCTATTGTTTCATGCACATGAAGCCAATTTTAAGATAAAGTTTTGTGGGGTTTTTTTTGCATTGTGACAGTATTTCCATGACAATTTGAAAAAATACAGGTACATCTCAAATTAGAATATCGTGAAGAAGGTCAATATTTTTTGTCACTCATTTCAGAAAGTGAAACCCATATATTATATAGATTCATTACACAGAGTGAAATATTTCAAGCCTTTATTTCTTGAAATTTTGATGATTATGGCTTACAGATAATGAAAACCCAAAATTCAGAGTCTCAGAAAATTTGAATATTACAGAAGAGCAATAAAAAAAAAGGATATTTTAAACAGAAATGTCAGGCTTCTGAAAGGTATGTTCATTTCTATGAACTCAATACTTGGTTGGGCCTCCTTTTGCATGAATTACTGCATCAATGCGGCGTGGCATGGAGGCAATCAGCCTGTGGCACTGCTCAGCTGTAATGGAAGCCCAGGTTGCTTTGATAGCGGCCTTCAGGTCATCTGCATTGTTGGGTCTGGTATCTCTCATCTTCCTCTTGACAATACCCTATAGTTTCTCTATTCAGGTCAGGCGAGTTTGCTGGCCAATCAAGCACAGTAACACCATGGTCATTGAACCAGCTTTTGGTACCTTTGGCAGTGTGGGCAGGTGCCGAGTCCTGCTGGAAAATGAAATCAGCATCTCCATAAAGCTTGTCAGCAGAAGGAAGCATGAAGTGCTCTAAAATGTCCTGGTAGATGGCTGCATTGACTGTGGACTTCAGAAAACACAGTGGACCAACACCAGATGACATGGCAGCCCAAATCATCACTGACTGTGGAAACTTCACACTGGACTTCAAGCAACATAGATTCTGTGCCTTGCCACTCTTTCTCCAGACTCTGGGACCTTGATTTCCAAATGAAATGCAAAATTTACTTTCATCTGAAAAGAGGACTTTGGACCACTGAGCAACAGTCCAGTTCTTTTTCTCCACAGCCCAGGTAAGACGCTTCTGACGTTGTCTCTGGTTCAGAAGTGTCTTGGTAGCTCTTTTCCTGAAGACGTCTGAGCGTGGTGACTCTTGATGCACTGACTCCAGCTTCAGTTCACTCCTTGTGAAGCTCTCCCAAGTGTTTGAATCAGCTTTGCTTGACAGTATTCTGTTGCTTGTGCACCTTTTCCTACCCAATTTCTTCCTTCCAGTCAACTTTGCATTTAATATGCTTTGATACAGCACTCTGTGAACAGCCACAGCTTTCAGTAATGACCCTCTGTGACTTACCCTCTTTGTGGAGGGCGTCAATGTTCGTCTTCTGGATCATTGCCAAGTCAGCAGTCTTCTCCAGAATTTATACTGTAGGGATGGTCATTAATTGAAACTCAAATGTAAATATTCTAATATTTTGAGATACTGGTTTTTGACTTTCATGAGCTGTAAGCTCTTATCATCAAAATTAAAACAAAAAAACTTTTGAAATGTTTTACTTTACATGTAATGAATCTAAAATATAGGATTTCACTTTTTTAAATAAATTACAAGAAAAAAAATGAACACTTTCACGATATTCTAATTTGTTTAGATGTACCTGTACATATATTATTGGTGATTCTTCTTAATTTTTTTTATATGAATTTAATATATTTAAGAAAAAAATATTTTTATTTCACACATTTCATATTTATGTAAAAACATACATATATACATATATTATATATATTAAAAAATATATAAAAATACTATTACAGTAATGAGAATCAAACAAGAAACAATCGAGAAAATCATTTCAAAAATATGAAATAAATATTATTATTATTAACCATTTAATTATTACCATAAAATGTTATAATTACAATTTTAAGTAACACTTTACAATAAAGTTCTGTCAGTTCGCTACATTAGTTAACTAACTAAACATGGAAAATACTGCTAAAGCATTTATTAATCTCAGTTCATTTTAATACAATGTTAACAGTTATATACATACTGTAATTAACTAGCAATGAGCAATAAATTAATGTTAGTTAACCAATGTTAACTAATGGAACATATTGCATTAACCAATGTTAACTAATGGAACATATTGCATTAACCAATGTTAACTAATGGAACATATTGGATTGTAAAATGTTACCCAATTTTTTAAAAAATATTTATGAATATTATGATTTCATCGTCTTCCACCACAAAACAACCCAGCATGATCACAAACTCTGACACACAGGATCAGAAACACCCTGAACCTGTAAAGAGACGCAACAACAAACAAGTTAAAAGAGGCTTTTCTCTATTCTAATCACATCTCGCTGCAGGATCAAAGCACAGCTCGGTCAAGTCACAGACAGATGAGAGAAGACGGAATAAAGAAGAGCAGTGACTCTGATAGCCGGGGTCAGGCCGCGCTCTTTACGCTCACACGTCTCTGACACTTACTGCTTGCTTTTACATCAAGCCTGAGGAAAACAGGAAGTAAAGAGACCAAATAACACGCCGTGTTTGGAGAACCAAAAAAATAAATAAATCAATAATAAAAATTAAAAAAATCAAATTAAAAACAGACAAAGTGACAGATCATCGTTTATTACTATTATTATTTTGTATTACTTCTACAACGACAATAATTAAACAACAACAATTATAAATATTTACAATATTTATAATTAATAATAATAATAATTATTATTATTATTATTTAAATACTTATATATTTATTATTAGTTATTATATATTTATGATTAAAAACAACAAACAACAACCAACAACATAATGATAATAATAATAGTAACATTATGATTTGACTAGGATTAATAATTAAAATAGTTATTAATATTTATAAATATGTATAATATTTAAGCTTATTATTATTGACAATGAGCAATTATAAAATTATTATAATTATTTTGTGATTAATAACTATAATACAATGATGATAATGATATTATGAATTATTAATAATTATAATAGTTATAAATGTATACTGTTTTTAAGCATAACAATAAAATGTTAATTATTATCATTATGGCTATAAATGTATAATATTTATAAGCATAAACAATTATTATTATTATTATTACAATATTATAAAGAAATAGCAATTATGAAAATTTTTATTATTTAATGATTTATAGTCGTGACGTATTGTCAAGTATGGTGACCCATACTCGAAATTGGTGCTCTGCGTTTAACCCATCCAAGTGCACACACACAGCAGTGAGTAGTGAACAAATGCACACACACACACACACACACCGTGAACACACACCCGGAGCAGTGGGCAGCCATTTATGCTGCGGCGCCCGGGGAGCAGTTGGGGGTTCGGTGCCTTGCTCAAGGACACCTCAGTCGTGGTATTGAGGGTGGAGAGAGCGCTGGACATTCACTCCCCCCACCTACAATCCCTGCCGGCCGGAGACTCGAACCCACAACCTTTCGATTACGAGTCCGACCTCTCTAACCATTAGGCCACGACTTCCCCTTATGAATACAAACACTAATATTAACAGCAATATAATATGATGATTAATAGAACAATTATTTAAACATCCTTCTGATGTTGACTTTAAAATAAATACATTTTTAGCATTATTATGGCTATAAATGTTTAATATTTATAAGCATAAACAATAAAATGATGATAATAATAATAATAATTATTATTATTATTACTACAATCATTATAAAAAATTTTAATTATAAAAACAAATGTATTTAATGATTTATGACTATAAACAATAATATTAACAACAATATAATATGATTAAATGATGATTATTAATATACAATAAAATTTCTTTAAACACCCTTCTGATGTTGATTTTAAAATAAACACATTTTTAGCATTATTAGCACTTCTCATGTTATTGGCTCTTTAGGATGAATCACTTTGTTGAACTCTTCCTTTGTAAGTCACTTTGGATAGAAGCATCTGCTAAATTAATAAACGTAAAAACAATGAACATGGCATGACCAATCAGAATTTATCGTTAGAACTATTTATTAAGAGATCATTCTGCAAGATCAGAATTACTCCGTGAAGTCTGCTGGAGCCCCTGGTCACAGAGAAGACACAGACTTTAAACCACTTCACTTGAGACATGAAAACAATTCTGGACAATGACAAATATGGTTGAGAATCATAAAGAAAGTTCTTATTCAAAATTGGTTTCATTTATGAAGAAAAGAGCAGGCTTAAGGGATGTGACCCATCTGTGACACTGAGGTTTCATTACATTAGCTCCTCCTGCTCTCTGCTCTAAAGTGATATTACTCCTCCGTCTAAAAGCACTGACGCTGCACAACGTTTCCTTTCATTCCATTTATTATTGCTCGCATTTCACAAAGAGCAGGACATTTAGGGGAACTTTGAGAACACACTCCTAATGTTGGTATTACCAGTTTAAGACCAGTTCAAACCTACAATCAGTGAAAGACATTTTGAAGTCAAACATTTTGAATCAAAGTCAGAATTTCATAACATCTGACAAGAACATATCTGGCTCATACTTCACGCCAAAATCTAAAGAATGATTAAAGTGAGCTCCAAATGTCTGACATCACACTGAAATTATCTCATTTAAAATGGAATTCAAACCAGGAAAGAAAAAAAAAAAAATAAAAAAAAAAAGGAAATAGAAGATTAAATTTTTTTATATTTTTATTATTTTTGTTCAATTAAGTCTAACCATTTTAATTATATTATTTGTATATTTAGGGGAAAAAGTAATTTCCATTATACAAAATATACAGTATTTTATGGACAATGAATATATAGATTATTTTTAGAAATTAACAGGAAAAACAAATTGTCAAGACGCATTTAGATATGGGTATAAGACTTTAAAAACATTGCTTAATTGTCATGGAACTCGTTTTCTTCATATTTTCTCTCTGTCGATGTTGAGATGAAACATGACCTATAGAACAGTCTTCATAAGACTCACCGAAAGAGAGAAAATTGCAGATAACACTTGTGAGACAATTACTCCAGGGTTATTACACCTGATTACACAAATGCTTGTTTACAGCCGGCTCAAATCATTCCTGTGGCTGCTTTTCTGCCTCTGGTGACATCACACCATCATACGTGTGTGATAAAACAATATGAATTTCCAAATTAGGGTCATAAAACACCAGCGCAAACATCCAATTTATTTTTAATCAAAAGCAAGAAAATGGAGGAGAATTCAGCTCAACTCGGCCTCTGCTGAATTCAATGGATGGGAAATTACTACGCGCTGAATATTAGAATGTCTTTTGTGAGATTACAGCCTTTTCCTAAAGATCATTAGAGTAATTAGCCTAAATTACAGGCATTTATGTCAAATTGACACACGAAAGTCTTAAATAGGCAACTGATCAATGAAGTATAAGGCTGCTTTAACAAGTTACATTAAATTTCTGAATGTGTTTTGAAACCACAGTTGGAAAGAAAGCCAAAGGAAAGAAAGACAATTTTAGGAAAGTGTTTTTCAGGCGTGTGTAATGACGATGTGCATTAAAAAAAAAAAAATAATAAAAAAAAAAAATAGGCAAATTATGGCATTTCAAAAACTAAAAATTTTTTTTTAAAGTGATTTAAATATTTTTTAGAACAGAAACAAACTGTTTTCTTCAGTTTAAAAATATTAATTTTATATATATATATATATATATATATATATATATTTTCTAACTAAAATCAATTTATAAATAAAAAATACATGAAAATACAAAATGCAAAATGTGCAACCTTTATATATAAAAAAAAAAAAAAAAAAAAAAGTAGATGCAACAACAAAGCAAGTTCTTTCAACAAGTACAAGTAACGAGTAAAGAGTAGACTGTAACGAGTTCGTGTTTTGATGTGTAACGATGACGACATTCATAAAAAGAAAAAAAAAAGACAAATGTTGGTAATCTCGTCAAGAAAAAAAATATATTTTCAGGCTACGGCCCATGATTGGATGTACAGAAAACACAAAAGAAATGATTGGAAATGTTTGTCTAACTTTGTTCCTCAATGTTGTAAAGATGTGTTTTCCCCCTCTGACAATGTTAACAAAGCGAAGTCTTACGAATACATCATTTGCATAATTTAAACTTCAATCACAATAGCAAATAGTCAACAAGCACATTTCATGAAAACAACAGAAAGCGACTTCCTGAAATATAAATGGCAGGCAATCACGGACAGGAAAACAGAGAGGTCGAACCGTGCAGAACCGTGGCATCTTCACTGCCCATCTCTTAATCACATTCAATAATGAGAGAGACAGAGAGAGACAGAGAGAGAGACAGAGAGAGACAGAGAGAGAGACAGAGAGAGACAGAGACAGAGACAGAGACAGAGAGAGAGACAGAGAGAGACAGAGACAGAGACAGAGACAGAGACAGAGAGACAGAGACAGAGAGAATGTGTAAGTAGGAACGGGCGATAGAGCTAAAAATGTGTATCTTGATTTCCCCCCAAAAAACTGTCACTTTTCAAAAAGGTACACCTTTGTACCCTTTTTTTTTTTTTTACCCCTAAAAAAGGTCCATATTAGTGCCTTTTAAAAATCTAAAAAAAAATTATAAAACTTAGAGGCACATAGAAATATAAAATAAAAGTTGTTGCAACAACAAAGGGACAAAGAAACACATTATTATAGAAAAAGTGGCAGGTCTATTGGTTTGGATGCATTTAAGATTCAAAAAAAATATTACGAAATTTTATTTTTTTTGCTTTTTTTTTTTCATAAAAATCAAACTAATTATACACTAAATTATACCCTAAATATACATTTCTATGTATTTTTGCTTAATATTTGTTGTATTACTTTCTATTTATCTTAATATCTTTAATTTACCCTAATTTCTTAAATTAGTTCAGCAGAATCTGAGAAGTAACCTTTGAGAATTATGAAAATCACCAAGAAAAAATAAGAAAAAGTCACATTTAAATGCATTATGGTTATGCCATTCAATAGCCCTACAACTCACTTCATCTATTTTTTTCTTCTATTGATGTTGTGGTGAAAGAGTCATTTTCATATATTATTCACACAGAGAGAGAAGAGTGAAGATAACATCTGTGGGAGAAAAAAAATTGTATAATAAAATACTAAATTATTATTTTTTTTATATAAAAATACACACACACACACACACACACACACACACACACACACAAAAGCGCAATCTTCCTACTAAATGTTGCAACAACAAAGCAGGTTCTTTGAATAACACATTTCATAGAAAGATTGGTAGGTCTATTAGTTTGCATTTACACTCCAAGAGTGTTGACATAGGGTATCATTTTTTTGTTTTTGTCTCATCCTGTCAGTCATTGCATTTTTGGATTCAGTACCATATTTTTGACAACTTTGCAGTGTAGCGCTCTTAGCACGAGAAATAAAACTTATTCAAATTGTGATTGGTTCATAAAGATTTCTTCATTTTGCTTCATTTCCAGCGTTTTGGTTTCAATTGTTCACAGAACGATAACTCACGGTCAGCTGTGAACAGCACTGGCTGCACGCTGTATTTATTCAGTCTAATTATTTAGTAATAATTGAAGTGAAGCTGATTTTAAAGTCCTGACCCTCAATAGCACCTCAAGCACAAGGACGTCAGCAGGCAGTTTGGATGGATGACACTTCAGATGTCAGCCATGACCAAATAAACAATGCAGACCTGCTATTTATAGAGGAGAGGGTAAAAGGGTCAGTATAACTGTTGTTGTTTCTGTGGGACTGTCAGAGATAGAAATCAAAACGTCAAGATCAAGGTGAACAGCAGTATGACATGAAGGTCTCTCAACACTGGTGAAGGAGTTTATACATGTGACACGTTTGCATGAGTGTGTCTGAGCTAAAAAGACATTATTATATATATTTCTCACCAATTGTGTTATGAAGCATCATTTCAACCAATCAGCCATTTCAGTAAAGTATGATTCAAAACTTAATAAATAAATAGGGATGTGCAAAATTGCATAATAATAATAATAATAAAATTAACATGCATTTAATTATAATTTTATTTTTGTATTTAATTTAAATAAAATTGTCAATTTTTTAATTTTTAAAATTGTATTTAATCAAATTTTGCACACTAATAATTGTTAAATATTTTCATATATAAAGTATATAACAAAATATTAATAAAAATAACACTGGTAATATAAACCAATACTTAACTATAAACTAAGAATTATTATTATTAATAATTATAATTATTATTATTATTATTATTATTATTAATAATAATAATAATAATAATCAACATTTTCAATCATAAAATAATATAGAATTCAAACAAAAATATTTATGTAATATTTACATGAATATATAATAGGCGATGTAATAAACTAAATATTATTTTTTTTAAATGCATAAATATACATTGTCACCCCTTCTCTTGTCACACCCGCTTCTTTCACTGACAAAACTGTAAAATTATAAATCTCAATTCAATTAAAACTCATTTACTTAATTCAGTAGTTTGAGAATGAGGTACACATATAGCGAATCTGAAGGAATTTTATTCTCACGTTTACCTTAATATTTCCATTGAAATGTGGAGGCCAAGCATGTTGAGTAAGGCTTTAGAAAAAAATAGGATCAAACATGAAATGCTAAATAAAAATGACTTCTGAATTAACCTAAGGGTGGCCTAAGAGACAAATACTCTGGTAAAATACTATGTCATGAAATTCAACCAATAACTGCAACACTTTACATTACGGTTTCATTAGTTAACATGAACAAACATGAACTAAGATTAATAAATGCTTTAGAAGTTTTATTGCTCGTTTCGACATTTACTATTAGATTATTAAAATTAAAAGTTAAATTATAAGACTAACTTGCGTACGGATGGGCTCAAATGTAGATGTCAGATGTAGACAAATGATTTTTTTTTTTTTGAGTCATGACTTAAATAATTATACAAATAAATTTAGAAATTGCAAATATTATCTCTGTTCTAGAACTTATTTATTTGTCTAATTATTTAACAATTTTGTACGCCATTCTGATATATAATCAAATATATCACATGTAGTGTTTCTGCTACACTCATTCAACCGTGCGGGCCACCACACCAAAAATCATCCCCGCTACAGCTGCAGCTTCTCAGTAACATCATAGTGACAGAGCAGGACTTGAATTTCGGCGCGGGTTTGCGGCTATTAATAATAATTCTACTCATTCCCGCAGGTTCCATGCTTATAATGCGATGACAGATGACGCAATGTATCATTTGCATGTGCTTTTGAGTCTTGCTCATTTAATAAAGTGAAAGAGAACTCACTCATGCGCTCTTAGACCATTTTCTGTGAGCCCACAGATCGCGGTAAACAGAGTGACAGCTTTTAAAGATTATTAAGGGAGTTTGCAAATGTGATATTGATTTAATACATACAACAGTTCAATAAACAAGAATATTAAGTGACTTACGTTGTCTGAATAGAACACTACTGCCTGATTTTGTGCCATTTCAAGGAAAATGGTTCCAAATAAAGTAACAGCTGAGCGCTGCGCATCTCTAAAAGCAAACACAGCGGAAAGAACTGCGTTTAAACGAATCTAGTGAGTCAGTGATTCAGGATTACTCATTCATAAACAGTCACTTGCTTCTTTCCTGAATGAATCCGCCGTTCAAACAAATCAATTGAATGAATGATTCAGTGATAAAATTAGTGACATACTGCCACCTGCTGGTAGTTTGAGTTTCATTTTTAAAGTATAATTTGTTATTTAAATCATTTAATTTCTATATTCAACATTTTATCATTTAAAACATTAATCTCAAAATGAATTTATGAATTTAACTGCACTCATGCCACCTCTGAGCCTCATTAAATGTACCTACAAGCCACTTTTATGTTCTTCTGTGCCACCTCTGTAGTACAAATTAATTTATTAATACTAATTTCAAATTATTGCTAACTTATTTGTCTTATTCTACTTCTTACTATATTGTTTAAATGAGAAATTCTAAAAAGCTTATAAATTTAAATTTTGAATTTGACATAGATGACAGACTTTTAATAACATTAGAAAAATGCCATTACAAAAGGTAAAAAGAAAATGCCCCTGCAAATCACTTTAAGGAGTCAAATATCACCTCGTATTAGGAAGGCTAATTTTTGATTATTGATCAGAAGGTGCTCCTAAATTGTTTTAAATTAGGAGGAAAGGCGCTCCTAAAAAGAAAAAGTATGCTTGCTGTGTAAGCCCTGTTTAACAGTATTTTAGATCCCTGCATGAGGTCTTAAAGAGACAGCAGCCTAAATAAACCTGCTGCTGTCTGTCATTACTGTCTCTTTATACAGTGAAGACTATCCAGTGTTATTTTTCAGTTGAACAGATTACAAATTTAATTTGAATCTTGTTTTTGTTTGTGCTATTGATTGTCATTAATTTATTCATTCATATTTTATTATTTACTATTTACTTGTCTTTTTTAGTTATAATTCAATTCTGAGTGCACATGAATCTTGGGTGGGGAGGGGGCGTGGCCCATGGGAAATAGTCCAGCCACCACAGCTGGAAAAAATCCTAGAGGAAACACTGACATGTATAGTAAAATATGCATAAATCTTATTTAAATAAACTTAATAATAAATCAATATTAATAATAATAAAACACATTTTTGATCATATGAAATCATTAAAATATTAATGAAGTATATTTAAATAGATATCTGGCTCAAATGTAACAGACTAAAATCAACAAGTCAAATATCTTTTTTGTAGTCAAGGCTTATGTAGACCGATAAATAAGTTCTGAAACAGATACAATGTTTTTAATTACCTTATTTTTTTAGTGCAATTTTCATACATATAATAAATATCTAAATATATAATAAACAACATTAAATTAGTAGTAACATTTTCAAACAAAACCCACATATAATTAAAATATTATACATGAAAACATTCAAATATATACATTTACATATGGATAGGCTCAAATCTAACTGACTAAAATCCAAATATATATATTTTTGGAGTCAAAGCTTAGGATAATCTTGAAGGTAAAATGTTATAGCATCCTGTGTGACTCTTGATTTAAATGTCTTTATTGCAATGATTTAGTGTTGCCAATAAAGAGCGAAGCTCTGAACCTCATGAAGACTGTTTTAATTTACACTCTGCAACAGATTCAAATCCCAGAAGAATAGGAGCTTGATCTGCGGAAATTAGTTCTGATGACAGTCACATGCAAAAACAACCACAATGGTACATTTTCCCACGAGTACCTAAAAACGGCCCCTTTTCTCCCATCAACATGATTACAAATGCACTGCTGCTCTAGTGTACCGTACATGTGCCTGCAATTACTGCAAATATAAACTCAAGCAGACACATCTTCAGTCCAGTAAATATTCCAAACTGTGATTGGTGTTAAGATTCAACATGTCTCTAATTGGTTATGGAACAAGACCAAGCTCAACAGACAGTATGTGGTTGAAAAGCAGACAGATCTTATTAAACTAGAGATTTAAAAAAAAAAAAGCAGCTTTTCTTTCCATATCCGTAGAGGGATTCAATTTAAATGATACATAGGGTAAGAAAACATATAGTGTTCACAGATAAAAGTGAGAAGAGTCATTTATATTCAGGTGTCATGAAATGAAAGGAGGGTCAGGTCTTGTTTGTTCATAATATAAGCATCCAGGTTTCAGGTGTATCCCATATCTGCCTTTAGCGGTTTCTAAATGCTTCTTTATTGACAAAGAGGGAGTCGGGTTGATACCTAGTGTAACTAGGCCTCCATTATGGAGCCAAAGTAATCCCATTTCCAACAAGCAAATAACTTTTATAATTGTTGCATTATAAAAGAGAGCCTCTCTAAAAATAAGTCACAGAAAAAAGTAAGCAAAAGAAAACAAATTTTAATGTTAACATGAAAGCAGAAAACAGACAAATAAAATCTATTTTAAAAAAGGATAATTCAGGAAGAATGTAAAAAAAGAAAAGGTTTGGAATGACAAGACTATTTTTATATGCAAAATAAGAGGTCCATAGTACTTGTGTACATATTTAAATGCTCATTCCCCAATCTGCATATTAAACTTGTAGGATATATTTGGATATGACACATGCACAAAAATAAAGGTGTTTAGCATCATCAGTGTCTTCAGAAAGCTAAAAAAATAATGCATAAGTCATATGGACTACAGGACAGGTTATTTTTATTTTATTATTATTATATTTTTTGTTTTGTTTCTCTTTTTGGAGCTGGATTGACATTGCCACAATGAGCTGCTATTGCATGAAAAAAGCATGAATATTTATTAGTTTAACAGTCTTAATTATTCCTTAAACAGACTTGTAGAAATGTCACAAATTGAAAAATGCATTTGTTTATTGCAACAGTAAACCACAGCAAATAAAGCAGGCTCCCATGACAATGAAATAATGGTGGTGCTGGTTATTTGCACATTTCAGACAGTAATTTGGGCGTTGACTAAGAAAATAGCTCACAAAGGCATGAACAAAGACATAATCAGTAATCTAATACCTCTTTATCATTTAGTCTAGTAGTTCTGTGGTAGGATAATAATATAAAAAAATCATGGATATCTAGGACAGAAAAATGACTTCTCTCTTTAGATGTTTCAAATTAAACATGGACAGGATGTGTGACGCCTTCGTCTGTAAAAAACATCAAAACTACGTAAAGTCTACGTAAAGAAAATACAACCCAGACGACATTAAATATGAGAATAAACATGGTTTGAGCTGAAAACAATGCGTTTCACTGATGAGTGTTATTCTAGTGTAATTTGTTAATATTTTTAATACGATTTTATTTTAAAGTTTTAGTAATTTTTTTGCGTGTTTGTTATTTGTATTAGTTTCATGTTTTTATTGGTTTTAGTTATTTTAGTAGTTCAAGAATCTAAAGTTAGATGGGGAAATTTTTTTTCAGTTAATGTTTATTGTATTTGCAGTACAAATTTTTTTATGGATTTTAGTTTTAGTTAACTATAATAACCCTGTCACTTGCTACCAAAATAAACCATTCAAATTCACGAGACATTTATGGTGAGTGAGAAGTTTTAATGGTAAATCCACTTCCAATTCCCGTCCCCAAAAAGCCCAAAATCACTGGACTTAATGACTACAGACCTGTCGCACTCACGTCTGTGGTCATGAAGTCACTTGAGAGACTGGTCCTGGCCTACCTGAAGGACATCACTAGACCCTTGCTGGATCCTCTTCAGTTTGCCTACAGAGCAAACAGGTCTGTGGATGACGCTGTCAATATGGGACTGCATTACATCCTGCAACACCTCGACAAACCTGGGAATTATGCAAGGATCTTATTTGTGGACTTCAGCTCGGCCTTCAATACCATCATACCTGACCTTCTCTCAGACAAACTGAGACAGCTCTCTGTGCCCTCCTCCATCTGTCAGTGGATCACCAGCTTCCTGACAGACAGGCAGCAGCTAGTGAGGCTGGGCAAACTCACATCCAGGACTCTCACCATCAGCACTGGCGCCCCTCAGGGTTGCGTTCTCTCCCCACTGCTCTTCTCCCTCTACACGAATGACTGCACATCAAAGGACCCCTCTGTCAAGCTCCTGAAGTTTGCGGACGACACTACAGTCATAGGCCTCATCAAGGACGGTGACGAGTCTGCTTACAGACAGGAGGTTGAGCAGCTGGCTGTCTGGTGCAGCCTTAACAACCTGGAGCTGAACACGCTCAAAACTGTGGAGATGATAGTGGACTTCAGGAGAAACCCCCCTGCTCTCCCCCCACTCACCATCATGAACAGCACTGTGACTTCAGTAGAGTCATTCAGATTCCTGGGCACCACCATCTCCCAGGACCTGAAGTGGGACAATCACATTGACTCTATTGCGAAAAAGGCCCAGCAGAGGCTGTATTTCCTCCGCCAGCTAAGGAAGTTCAACCTGCCTCAGGAGCTGCTGAAACAGTTCTACTCTGCAATCATCGAGTCTGTCCTATGTTCTTCTATAACTGTTTGGTTTGGTTCAGCTACCAAAACAGACATCAGAAGACTACAACGGACAGTTAGGACTGCTGAGAGGATTATCGGTGCCCCTCTGCCCAGCCTCCAAGAACTTTACACCTCCAGAGTGAGGAAAAGGGCTAAGAAAGTCACTCTGGACCCCTCACACCCAGCTCACTCTCTCTTTGTACTGTTGCCCTCTGGCCGGCGCTACAGATCACTGAGCACCAGAACAGCCAGACACAAGAACAGTTTTTTCCCCCAGGCCGTATCCCACCTGAACAACACATAACACACCCCGGTACTGTACATCTGTAAATAACCCATCAAACCGTCATCTGTACATAGGACACATGCACATTCACAGTTCTGTCTATGGTCATGTCTCTTTTCTGTATATTTTATTTTTATTACTATTGTTATCCTTAATTATTGTATATTCTCTTCATTAGTGTTCTTTATCACCTTAATTATATGTTGTCTGCACTATGTTTGTACTTTCTGTACTGGAAGCTCATAACACCAAGACAAATTCCTTGTGTGTGCAAACACACTTGGCAATAAAGCTCTTTCTGATTCTGATTCAATTAAACAAGCAGTAAATCTGTAAAATGCCAAGGATCTGTTACTGAGCTAAAGGCTTTCATAAGTGCCAAGCAGCGAACCCTGTGAAACCCCCATATTTATATTTCATCAGGTTGAAAACCCTGAAACACAAGCAAAAATATTGTGAAGCTCAATGTTCACTCCCTCACACCTGCTTCTGACAGATGTTCAAAGTAAATCAAGTTTAACCTCTGAAACATCTTGGCGTCTCCAGTGGAAGACAGGAAACCACAGCAGCTGCAGTTCAATACGGTCGCCGCTCCTCTTCAGAGAGATTCATCTCAGTCTGTTCACAGATTTCAGTTACTCACAGGAGTCGCATATTCACACATGAAATACTCAGACAGAGACAACTGCGTTTACATGAACTGAACATCCAGTTGTTAATGCAAAGACGTCACTCTCTTTAGGACACTGACAGCTAAACGGATGCACATCTGCTGCTATTCATACGTAAAGAAATAGTTCACCCAAAAACAAAGACTTACTGAAAACTGACTCGCCCTCAGGCCATCCAAGATGTAGATGAATTTGTTCCTTCATGGGAACCGATTTGGAGAAATGTAGCATTACATCAATTGTGCACCAGTGGATCCTCTGCAGTGAATGGGTGCCGTCAGAATGAGAGTCCAAACAGATGATAAAAACATCATAATAATCCACACCACTCCAGTCCATCAGTTAACATCTTGAGAAAACAAAAGCTGTGTGTGCAAGGCACCGAACCCCCAATTGCTCCCCGGGCGCCGCAGCATGGCTGCCCACTGCTCCGGGTGTGTGTTCACGGTGTGTGTGTGTGTGTGTGTGTGTGTGTGTGTGTGTGTGTATTTGTTCACTACTCACTGCTGTGTGTGTGCACTTGGATGGGTTAAACGCAGAGCACCAATTTCGAGTATGGGTCACCATACTTGACAATACGTCACGACTTTATATTAATGAAGGATTTGTTTCTTACAAACACGCAGCTTTTCACTTCACATGACATTAATTGTTGGACTGGAGTGGTGTGGATTACTTGTGAATTATTGTGATGTTTTATCAGCTGTTTGGACTCTCATTCTGACGGCACCCATTCACTGCAGATGATCCATTGGTGAGCAAGTGATGGAATGCTACATTTCTCCAAATGTCTTCCCATGAAGAAACAAACTCATCAACATCTTGAATGACCTGAGGGTGAGTACATTAACAAATTGTTATTTTTGGTTGAACTATTCCTTTAACAAACATAACCTGCTCATTATACCTCAAGCTATTTTATTACATGCATTTTTATATTTTACAACTTTATTTCTAACAATTTTGAATAGCACAAACTATAATCCATCTATTGCATTGCTTGTATATATTTTACATCTTCTGTAAACATCTCAACGATGTATTCCAGTAAAGTACTGCTGCTGTTTAAATGCTAAGGAACAAATTGCCTTGTTAAAGTAATCATAAATCAACACCATCAAACACACTGGCACTGCCCTTGGCCAAGTATTAGCTCATTCATCTCTAAAGAGCAGAGAGCGCTGCCAAGAGCGCTGCGTGCTTGTTACACCATGAAGGATTCATCACATTATAGTGCCACTTTAACGCAAATGACTGCAAATGTTAAGATGCGTAGTTAAAAAATACAGCCCTTTAAAAACAAATTATGAATAGAATCAGCTTGTCTATTGCTTGATGTGCAATGACAGCTTTTCCTGTTGATTTTACAAGTCACTGTAAGATATTACATGCCCTATGCACAACTGATTCCCAGCGCCGACAGTAATATGTAAAACATTTTCCAATATAACACAACAAGAGAGAAAATTCCCAGGGCATCTATCACCAATTCTAGTCTGAAGTGATTTATTCAGAAGAATATGATCTGATTGGATGGCTAGTTTGCAGCTCTGTTGTCACCTGTGGCCTCATGCTCATGCAATTGAGAAAACAGGTTTATTCTTAGTGACAATACACTGCTTATATGTCAATTAAATCTATGAATCCAACAGTTGCACGAGATCATTTTTTTAAACTAATGTAAAAAAAATGCATGCAATTTATTAAATCATAAATAATACCTTAATAGTAAAAATATGATCCTTTTTTTTTTCGAAAACCAAAACAAACAACTTCACATTTAATGCATAAATACCAATTTATATATATAATCTACAAATTTCTCCAAATTGGAAGAACTATCAATGTATTCCATTTATTCTATATCTTAAACATTTAGTTTTACTTTTGATGATAGTCTATATCTTAATATTTGTGAATTTCACCCAAATGGGAAAAAAACATTAATTTTTCCTCTCATAAATATACCACAACCTGTGCATACTAATCAGAATCTTGTATTTTTTCCTGAAAAAAAAAAAAAAAAAAAAAAAAATGCACTCAATTTTCAAACAATGACAAGCCGCAGTACGACTCAATGTGCATTCTGGTGCAGGAAGACACAGCGCGCATGACAATGAGGCCTCTAATGAAAATCAACCATCAACCTGCGATACATGCACATTACACCAGAGCCTAGATGTTATTTAGCACTCCGCACAGCTGTTTCTGTTCATCGATTTCCCATTCTCACCATGGAATATGGATGTCAGAGGAATTAGAACTAATATTTGTATGATTACAAACCTGAAACCGTCAACCATCATGTTACTGAACAACTTCCTGTTTCTGTCTAGATATCTGTTTAGATGGAAAATCACCATTAGAATTTCACAGCAAAAACAATGAATTCAAATGCACAGCATGCTTAATCTCTCCTTCACCCAGCAGCACAAAAACGTGCTCTGTGTTTGAACAGTGAATGCTGGGTAATTACTTCACTCCATAAAAGAGCCTTTAAATCATTAAATGTAATCCATTAAAAATCTTGTTTAATGATCGGGATAGTTTAGTCCATTAATTATGTTAATTGTTAAACAAGACAGGGTAAACAAGAGCTGCAAACAATTCCCTTTTTCCTTTTTAAATTCAACAGCACATTTTTTACCATACTGTCTTTCATGCAAATACAAAAGGCATAACTGTGCGGGTAATTGTGAGTTAAAGATTAATACGGCTTTAATGAGAGTAACCTTGTGCATAATGTAATTTAATGCATAAAGAGCAATAAAGGTCGCTTTATTATAATTATGGAAAGAGGAGAAAATTGCTTTAATGCATAGCTTTAAAAAAAAAAAAGGGAAATATAGCAATTAAAAAAAAAAATCAATATTTTTGGTTTTGAAAAATTTTATTTATTCCATATCTTAAATGTTTATTTTTACTTTTATTTTTGAATCTGCACCAAATGGCTCAAGACCAATATGTAACTATATATATATTTTTTTTAACTGAAACATTTGAATATACAGAAAATGAGACTTCTGTGAACACTGAGTGATGATAAACAAATCATTGAATCAGAGTTTGAATCAATTCACTGAAACTGACATATCAAACAAATTTGTGCAAATGAATCAAACTTTCCAAATATATAAAAAAAAAAAAAAAAAAAAAAGTCTTTTTCTACTGCATTTTTTTTTATAATTCTATATTTCAATACTGACAAAATGTAATAAATCTTCCTGTACTTAAACACAGAGACACGACCAGTGTTCACCATCACAGCCGGTCCTAAAACTGCATAATCTGATCCTCTTCCACATCCCTGGTAAACAAAGAGAGACTGCTAATTGATCAAGTAGTGGCGTTGGATTCCCCTGAGCGAGGAAGGTCATCCATACTCGCTCGTCAACGGGGGGGGAGAAACAGCGCCGCTACTCCCTCGCTGCCATTTTTCTTCACTGACAAAGACTCCATCTGCCACCGAGCCATTTGCAGCCTGTGAGTCAGAATATCAATGATTTCCAACCATTCTGCAAGTCTGCCTTCACCTTGGCGTCACCTCTGTGAGCGGCGAGAAGAGCTGACGGCACAGATATTCTCTCTCAGCACCACAGGCATCGCTCTCATCCCGCTAAGTGCGGTTTATGCAGCTCCGAGAGGAGAGCGCATATTACTGGAGTTATTTCAGACACACATCCCTATAGCGGCAGAATTTTCCAGCGGCTACTTGAGTCAATTTTACAGAGGAAAGAAAACAAGGTTGAAGCTACTTGCAAACAAGGTTGAAGCTACTCAATGCTACTTGAATCAGTTCCTGCAGCAGCTTGTATCAAATTTTCCATGATCGTTTCAGATATAAGTTTATTGCACTGTGAAACAGTTTTTTTTTTCTTTTGGTCTAAAAACT
Organism: Barbus barbus; assembly: GCF_936440315.1. NCBI lineage: Eukaryota > Metazoa > Chordata > Actinopteri > Cypriniformes > Cyprinidae > Barbus > Barbus barbus. Next base: position 30,976,133 of record NC_136739.1, on the reverse strand, counting down.
ATATTTTTGGTCTTATGAATTTGCTCTAATTTTTTCTCAAATTAGAGGAACTTTCATTTTTATAAATCAAAATGATTCATTATCACTTTTTTTCTGTTCATTAAATGTTAAACAGTGTGGCAATGTTATTAAGATATTTATTAACATATTTTACTTTTTCATTGGAAAAATATTTTACATTTCATTGGAAAAAAACACCTTCGATGCAATATCAAGTTCAATTTATAATTGTTTTCAATATATGCACCATAATATGTAATATAATAATAAAATAGTAACTATACATTTTTACTACAACATTTTAATAATATTTATTTTATATTTATGAATGAATTAATAAATTGTATTAATCTATTTTACTTCTTAAGCCCAGTACATACCAAGCCGACGCCGACAAACTAGTGGCGACGAAAGCAGACTGTGGGGTCGGCTCACATCGGCAGCATCTGGGTCCAAAGTTGCCCTGACACACCAAGCCGATGCTCGACACCCGACGGCCAAGTAGCATGTCCGTTCTGTGCTTTTCTCGTGCACTGGGTCGCCAGCTGAACAGCCAATCAGAATGATCAGATGGTCCAACTGACCGACGAGCCCCGACGCCGATTCGACATGTTGAATGAAAAAAAAGCCGACGAGGACCAACTTCAGCCGACGGCGCGGAACACACTGAGAAAACCTAGTCGGCAGACGAACAAAAACTGCCGACGCCCGACTGTCGGCTTGGTGTGTACCGGGCTTTACATTTAACATCTCAATGAAATTAGGGCTCCTTTCATTGGAAAAAAAATTCAATATCAAGTAACCATTTTCAGTTATATACACCATAATATGTAATATAATATAATAGTATGACTATTTATTTTTACTTATTTTTTATTAATTAATCTACAAATATTTAATTATTTTATATGTAAATTAATAATTTATTAATATATTTTACTTCTCACATTTAATTGAAATTAAAACTTTGGGAAAAAAAAAGAAAAAAAGCTTCAATTCGATATCTAGTTCAATAATCATTTACAATGAAATGTTCAATAATATGTAAAATAATAATGCAATAATATGTAACTATACTACAGCATTTTAATATAAAAAAATCTGAGACTTCTGTGAACATTGAGTGATGACAAACGAATCATTGAATCAGAGCTTGAATCAATTTACTGACAGTCTGAACAGATTTGTGCAAATGATTCCACCTCTAAAGACGTTTTGAGACACCAATAAAAGCTCTGTCTGAACACTTTGAAATTTTCCATGATCTATTCAGATAAGAATTCATTGCTCTATGAAACACACTGTATCTTTTAAAACTAAAAACTTGCTTCCCATTGAAAAACAAAAGCAAGACGAAGGAAGGTGAACGGACAAGAGGAGGCAGTAACCCTGCGTGTCAACCATTCCCTCCATGGAGCCTCAGATGAACAGGTTTGGACGACACATCAACCCTATCTGTGTGTTTGTGATGGTACTTAAGGAGGCCGACCTCATCTGACCCACTGTAGGTTTATCCCAGCTGAGCCCCACAGCTACCACACGCTCCCCTCTAATGAATCGCCACTTCACCGCCATGATTTCAGCTCCACAAAACACACTGATTAGCGGCGGGATTGATTTTTCCAAAGATGGATCTCATAACGTTCTGCTGTGACCTCAGGCCACAATCATCTCAGCAGTGCTTGAGAAGAACATAAAACACCTCTTGTCTGTTTCCATCCTCCTCCCTGAACACATCCAGTGATACAATCATACCGAAAACCCAGCAGTCCCTCTGCGTTTGCATTTCATTTATTTGTTGTTTCAATGTTGTTGTTGTTAGTACAAATAAAACCATTAAAAATTCAAAAGTTAAAAAATACTAACCATTCAAAAGTTTAAATAATTGAAAAAAATAAAAAACTTCAAATTGAAAAAAGTTTAAGTACCGTAATTTCCGGACTATTGAGCGCACCTGAATATAAGCCGCACCCACTGATTAAAAAAATATATATTATTTTGAACATAAATAAGCCGCACATGTCTATAAGCCGCAGGTGCCTAAAGCTTTAGTTGTCTTTTTGCACCGAGTCAATTCCTCACGCTGCTGTTTCCAACGTCTTATCACCGACTCGTTAAGACCAAGCTCCCGTGCAGCAGCTCTATTTCCTTTTTCAACAGCCAGATTAATCGCCTTCAACTTGAAAGCTGCATCATATGCATTTCTCCGTGTCTTTGCCATGATGAGAGTGACAAAATGACTACCGTAATCAGAATGATGGGAAGTTTGAGCGCGCTCGATTTAATCTAAACAGTAAACAAAAAAGTTGTTTGACCTTAAACCGTTCGGCAATTTCATTGGTCTAATGAAAGCTTCATGCCACCAAAAAACAGAGCACGTCACAGAATGTGTTTTTTTATTTTTATTTTGAAAGCAGGAAAAATACATATATTAGCCGCTTCATTGTTTAAGCCGCGAGGTTCAAAGCGTGGGAAAAAAGTTGCGGCTTATAGTCCGGAAATTACGGTACTAAAATTATAATCAAATTTAAAATTAAAGCTAAATAGAAATATGAAAAAAAGACAAATAGCATATAAAATTGTTAAACTAAATTTAAAAAAAGATTAATAAATACTTTAATGGTATTACTAGATAAATTTTAACTAGTTGCCGAAGCAACATCTCTCATTTTTCTTTTAGTTTTGGTTGAAGAGCTAAAATTATTCAAATAAACTTTAAAAAAAACAAAACAATTACAGGCATATTTATATATATAAAAAAAAAAGAAAAAAAAAAAAGCTTAAATTAAAATGAAAATAGAAAATATAGATAAAATAAAATTGATCAAATATTTAACAAAAATTAATATTTCCAACACATTACTTTTGTAATACTTACAAAAAAAATGGCATCCTGAAATAAATGAGTTGACAGTTTTCCCAAATTATAATTCAGTATTCATAAAATGTTAGTTTGGTTCTACAGGTAGGTTTGTGAAGGAACTGCAGGACATTTTGGGAGTCCCTACTCTACATGATTAGACGTGACCTTACGATGCCTTGGAAGACGGTCTGAAAGCAGTTTCCTCAGCTTTCTGTGAAGTCACTGGCTGCCGTTGGTTTCGGAGACAGCCATGAGCGGCACTGACCGACTAAGCCAAAGCATTCAGCTCTACTGAGAGTTTGTGTGCAGCCTCCCGCTGGCTTTGACCTTAGAGATGCGATCTGGTCTCTCTGATGAGTGTGTCATTACAGCTCAACACATTCCTGACCTAATGAGCCATCTCCTCCGATCGCATCACATCAATCACTCGCAAAGACGCCGCTGAAGGACAGACGCAGCAGAAATCCACACGTAACCATCAACACGACATCCCTTCAGCTTCACAACACTGTTTATTTTGCCATAATGATCGGCTGATTGGATTTTGGGGTTCAAAATGGGTTCAGGATTACAAGTGCAACCACACATACACAACTGTGTGTGGACTTCAGTATGTTTGATTTCCCTTACTGTCAATGACGGCCTCTGCTTCAGCTCTGTGACTTCACTGTGACATCATTTCTCCAGAACCTGTAATAAAACACACGAGGAACAATTAGTATAACCGATAAAAAAAATAATAAAAAAAACACATTACTCCTCTTTTAAAGGTGAAATGTGTGTTTTTAACCCTGTTGAAAATCCAGCATATGCTGGTTAGGCATGTTTTGAAGCATGGCTGCTGGTTTAAGCTGATCATGAGCTCATCCTAAGCTGGTCCTGAGCTAAGGACCAGCTAAGCAGCAGCTATGCTTCAAAACATAACTAACCAGCATATGCTGGATTTTTCAACAGGGAAAATACATAAGGGATGTGCTGGTAAAGCGTAAATACGGCCATATTATTGCTCTGCTTGTTTGAGCATCAACATTATCTAAATTTAACTTTTATTTACGATATTTTGAAACTTTTACTGCCTACAAGACACACACACATTTTTTTGCTGTGCATTTGCCTCTCATACACTACAAATCAGACCATTTATACAACTTCCTCCTTGTCCTCCGGTCAGTCTGTCAGTTTCTCGTGAAGAAATACATGAAGCCACATGTATTTTAACATCTGTAATTAATCTTTCTTACACAAACCATTCATTTACATCTCAAAACTTCAGAGAGTAAAAATCACAAGGTACTAAAATCTTACAAGGTACTAAAATACTTAAAAGGAATAATTCAAACCAGAAATCCCACTCCAGACAACTACAAAAAAAAAAAATATCATCAGTGATAAAAATCGTGTTAATAATAGTCAATAGGGTTTCAAAACGTGCTGAGAGGAGACGGTGCAACCACAAAGACACCAGTTACAGAAGTGTCAACATCTTCATGAACTGAAAGAAAGGTTCTTTGTCACAATGTCTCAAGATGAAAAGTGAAATTTCTAGTGGGCCGAAATGCCTGAAGATTTTTTAAAGACAAGCTGAGCAAGCTGAACCTTCTCAGTTTGGATTTTACACACTGCCAGGAAAACATGACAAAACGGTACGCAAAATAACATTACACTTTATTATATTTCAGAAAGTATTTTTTCTACTCATTTTGTTGAACATTTCTATATACTCATGTGCGAGTTCAGGGTTTTGGTACTTGTAAATTTCATGGTTCAAGGTACTTTAAATATACACCGTGTATGTGTACGCTCCTGAAATAAAAGTTCAGAAAGATGTGATGCATTGTTTTTGTTAATATGACTCATCATATTGAGTCTCTTTTAAGGGTATAATCAAGTTTTTTTTCCATTGTCTAGTCTTTAATAAGCAAAAAAAAACAAAAACAAAAAAAAACAACAAATTGTAATATCGAATCGCAATAGTTATATATAAAATCACAATAATTAATTATCGTAATATACAGGGTGGGCCATTTATACGTCACGACTTTATATGGATACACCGTAATAACATGGGAATGGTTGGTGATATTAAAGTCCTGTTTGTGGCACATTAGTATATGAGGTAAGAGGTAAGAGATTGGTCTCTGACCATCATGGCCTCCTAATCATCCCCTTACACTGATTGACTTCATCACTCATTCTCCTCTCCACCAGTAAGCTGGTGTGTGGTGGGCGTTCTGGCGCACTATGGCTGCCGTCGCATCATCCAGGTGGATGCTGCACACTGGTGGTGGACGAGGAGACACCACCCCTCACAATGTAGAGCGCTTTGAGTGCTTAGAAAAGCAGAAAAGCGTTATATAAAATGTAATGAATTATTATTATTATTATTATTATTATTATTATGTGAGGGGGCAAACTCCTCAAGATGGGTGGTGACCATGGTGGCCATTTAGAAGTCGGCCATCTTGGATATAACTTTTGTTTTTTCAATAGGAAGAGGGCCATGTGACGCATCAAACTTATTGGTAATGTCACACGAAAAACAATGGTGTGCTTGGTTTCAACGTAACTTTATTCGTTCATGAGTTATTTACAAGTTTCTGACCACTTCAAAATGTGTTAAATGTGTTCAATGTGCTGCCCATTGTGTTGGATTGTCAATGCAACCCTCAGTGTTGTCAAATTGAAGAAGCTGTTCTCTTAATTTGCAGGTGTTTTTTCTATTAGCAATGCGTTGAGCTCTCTCGGCCACCGTAGAAAACAGATCTTTCTCATGCTGAGAGATAAACAGATGTACGTGTGTGACAAAATATCATATATAGTGTTAAAAATAAATAAATGACAGTGGATGATAAGAGCTCCTATTCTCTGTTTTTATTTAAGCTCCATTAGATGAGGCATGTTCGGAACATTCTCTTGCCGTTTACTGTTGCTGTCAGGAACTATGTTTTAGCGGAAGGACAGCACTTACTGAACTTGCTTAAAAAAAAAAAGCATAATTTCAATACATACATTTTTGGTTTTCTTCATTATGTTCATTTAGTGTGGAAATCATGCCTAAACTTAGTTTAAGTTTAGGATTTTTTTAAAATAAGTTAGAAAAACTAAAACACGTATATTTTAAAATTAATTGTGTTATTTATTTACATATTTACAACTACAGTAGTCAACATTTGAAGTGGATCAAAAAAGTTCAAAGTTGTCCTTGTTCGTGCACTTGTGCGTGGTCTTGCAATGACTTACTTCTTGGTTGTCATAAAAGTAACAGGTGTGCTAACAGGGCTTGCAGCAGGTGAATCAGTCATGCCATTAACGTCATCACTACACAATTTCTTAGTAAAACCAAATTTAATTAAACTGCCTTTGTGTTCTTTTTGCCATGGTGGCTATATGATGCTAACTGCAGAATGGATTTCAAGGACTGCTGCGCAGATCTACGGCCAATTTTGAATCTAAAGTTTATATTTTTTCTACGAATCTTTGAGTTAACATGCACTAAACATGAGTGGAATGAATTTGCACCACATCTCCCCCACACCTTGATGCTCATGACAAGAATAGCATGTATAGTTATCTTTATTGAAGTGAATTAGGTTTAAAATCGCCGTCATGCATGAATGAATGATATTTTTGCAGTTTTACAATAATCCATGAGTATCACATTACACAAAACTGAAACTGCACGTCAAAATAAGTCTATATTTTTTGAGACCCCCCCCAAAATTTCGCAAATCACGTTTTCAAGGGAGCCCATGTCTTATTAAGGGGAGCCGAGCTCCCCATAGCTCCCCCGTAGTTCACACCCTGTTGCTAAACACAAGCAGCTAGACATATTAGGGGGAGGGATATTTCCATCCTACAGAGCATTTCATTGGATAACTCATGCTGATGTGTGCATGACGAGCTATTAATATATTTGCCCACAAGATAAAGCATGCAAATTTCAAATTCAAAAACACAGCTGTTCATAAGGAGCTTGTTTCCCGTTAAGAAGCTCCGCATTAAGACAGGTCTTTACTGCCGGAATATGACGGAAGGACTCGGTTTCTTTTATGAAGGCCATGTTTTATCCAGTGCTGGAGGTCACTGCAAAGAAAAGCTCTTTCCACTAACTCTTTGAAGTGCAAAGTTAAAGACATGGTTTGAGTTACAGATCGCCTCGCTGCCATTGTTAAATCAGAAAGAGAAAGACACAGTCTTCTCATGAGACAGGACTCATAATGATAGTAAGGCACGGCTGTTGAGAAAAGAAAGACTTTCCTGTTCATCCACACCCCACCCACCTTTATCTCCAACAGACGTGATGGATTATGAGGTTATATGACTTCCTGGTGACACAGGAACAATATCACACTCGGACCTTTCATTTCAAGATTTTATGTTTGAGTTCTCCACCTTCACACCTGAATTGACCTGAAATTCAAGAATTCAGTGGCACTTTCACAGACAAGTGCATAAAAAAAAAAAAAACTGACTGAGAAGATCAAATATATTATGTTATGCACTCATTGATATACAGTGACACTACCAGATTAAGTCTCATTTGTGACCCTGGTCCACAAAACCATTCTCAAGTGTCAATTTTTCAAAATTTATACATAATCTGAAAGCTGAATAAATAAGCTTTCCATTGATGTATGGTTAGGATCGGACAATATTTGGCCGAGATACAACCATTTGAAAATCTGGAATCTGAGAGTGCAAAAAAAAGATATATAGATATAAAAAAAAAGATATAAAATAGAGAAAATCCCCTTTAAAGTTGTCCAAATGAAGTTCTTACCAATGCATATTAGTAATCAAAAGTTAAGTTTATATATTTACGGTAGGAAATTTACAAAATATCTTCATGGAACATGATTTTTACTTAATACCCTAATGATTTTTGGCATAAAAGAAAAATTTATAATTTTGACCCACACAATGTATTTTTGGCTATTGCTTCAAATATACCCCAGCGACTTAAGACTGGTTTTGTGGTCCAGGGTAACATTTGTTCTTCTGTTCACACAGAGTTTCTAAAGCTTGATGTAAATGTGACGGGTACCAGTGAAATACAGGCAAATATAAGAGGAGGTAGTGCCCCCATAGCACTGTAACTGGCTGATTAACCTTTCAAAGCCTCTCTATCAGTGTGTTATTTTAGTATACACTATAAAAGTTTTTATAGACTATTAAAATTTCAAATAACTTATGTAAAAATAAAATGTCAAGATATGGGTCAAAAACTAATGTTCTATCAGTGTACAAGACATTTATATAAAAATAAAACACTTATTTTTACCTGAACTTATTAAAACACATTAAAGAAAAAAAGTGATCAAACTAAATTGTATTATATTTTAAAATATCAAAAACTTCTTAGTGATAAATGCGTAAAAACAAGTGGTTTAAAAGGCAGTGGCAAAGACGGGTAAAGATTTAAAATCACAATTAATGTGTAATGTGTTGCTGCACTGATCCTTAGAGTCTTTTAATGCCATCTTGTGATTCTTGTTCTAAATATGGCTGACAAGATTTATTGCTATATAAAGTAATGTTACATTGAATATTTATTTTCTATAAATCATGGTAAAAATAATTTTTGCTCAGAAAAATTTAATTAAACAGGACACATTCTAATGTCAAAGAAATAACTAGGCCTAAATTTAAAGCTGTATTAAACTTTAATTGTTTTGATGCTTGAAAACCCCTTTTCATCTTTGACCCATAAATGACTATAAAGTAAACAACTCGCACTCATTTTTCTCCACTTTCAGTTACATCTACATTGAAAGACCCAGAAAGGGGACTTTGGCCCCTCATTTTCCACCACACGTCACTGGCTGATCATTTTGAGAGGATATCCAGCTTTCACACATTTCCCAATTGCTGAAATCTGGCAACCAAGCTGACATTTCTGGCAGATGAACTGAAAAGACCGGTGGTTATGAGCAGTGCGTCATCCTGTACTTCCATCTGGATTAACACTAATAATCACTTCATTGAAAGCAGGCTACAGATGAGCAAAAATGTTATTTTGCAATTTTGGATTATTCTGTTCTGCTTCTTCCATTTTATTACAACTTTTTTCTTGCCTGTCAACACATCAGATAGGAAAATAATACATCCCATAACTTGAAATATATAGTATATTATTATTATAAATAAGAAAACAAATTTTACACTGATCTTCAGCTCCATCTATATAACTGACACCAGAGTTAGACAGAAAATTTGATTGTGTTGACAAACATGATATTTTGCATATTACACGTATAAAAATGCAAACATTTGTTCGATGAGGCCTCCACTACTCTTTATAACCTTTAGGTTTCAGATGCATTAGTGGTGTTTTTTATTCTCATGCACGCACGCTTAAAAAGTAAAAATAAGGCACAATGTACTGCATTAATATGAATTTAAGATATAGATACGTATTGATATGAATTTTATATATTGATTTTTCTACAGGTGTTTTACCTGAACCTGTCTTTTAGTTATTGTGCACTGCGTTGTGTTCGAGGTTTTATTTTTAAAAGCAGCGTAATCTCTTTCATTTTGCATTTCACTGCATTTATTATGTTATTTATTTTAGTATTATTTTTATTTTATGTAAACTGCACATCACTTTATACTCCGTGGTTTTTAAAAGTAAAAAATAAATGTATAAATTGATTGGATATGAATTGCTACTAAAAACAAAATTTTAGTGATCATTTCTGATTAATTTCTAACTGGATATTTCCACTGTCATTAACTAATAGCTGGCAAAATTACTGGACATGCGTTACCTCATCCCTCGAGAGTCAGTGAGTTATAAATCAGATGACATGCTGCTGTAATCTATGGATAAAGACCTGTGTTTGTGTGTGGATGAGGTAAACAGCTCACGGAGATCTGCGGTGTAACGCCAGTAATTACGGAGTAGAATAGATCCGCAGTGAGCAAGGGGTTATTAACAGGGCCGCAAGCTTTCAGAGAGGAAAAACAAACAAGAGCAGCACATTTCACATACAGGTCACCTTCACATGAATCTCCATAATGGGACGTTCACACATGCAGCGATCTTATCTCTGCAGGTCTGTTCTTTTGGCAGTTTCTTCCTAACCTTAATGGTCATAAAATGTCAATCTGATCTAATAATCTATTAAAAATTTATATTCTGGAAGAGAAAGTGTGAATATAATTACAGCCATTCAAAATACTGAATCAAACTCACTTAGGATGCGCAGAATCAATTTCTGATCTTTTTCCGTGCATTTTTTACATTGTGCACGTGCACAGAGACTTGACTTTACTTTACTTTTAGTCATTTAGCAGACGCTTTTATCCAAAGCGACTTACAAATAAGAAAAAGTAACTAAAACTGAAAGTTAACACTCGTAAAATGCGGAAATCTCTCATATTTGACACTTGATTACAATATCAGACATGATTTAACGTGTGCTCTGTAGGGCTGAGGAATTTCAAGAATTCATAATAGATTTGCAATGATTTTTCAGGTGATATAAAATTACAAAGTCATAAATGAACAATATTATAATGTCTTTTTAATTTGCTCATTCGAGCTTCCTAAACACGGTGTCATTAGACTCCAAATGCTGAGGTGTTTCAATAGCATCTCAAATTTAAACATCAAAACTAAAAATAGCTTATTTGAACTAATAGTTTATTACCGTTTATTGCCCTTATAAACCAGCTACAATCTTATACATTACACAACAGTAAATACAAGTTAATAACAATAAAGGCTGAAAAATTCAAGATAATGAATTAAATCTAATAATACTACTACTACTAATAAAATGTATATTATATATTACAATATAAAGTATATATATAATTAAGAGTGAAATATCTTCACTGATTTTTCTTACCAGGCATTATTGCAACTGATAGCCTATGACAAACAGTGCCAAGTAATAAATAAGGTAAAAGAACTGCCTTTTAACATGAGCTCTTAACACCACAGGAAGCCTCAGTCCCTCCCTGAGCAAAGGACATGTGACATCCATTTACAGCAGATACTTAAGTGACAGACAGACTGAGAGAACAAGAGAGAAGGAAAAAATAAGTGTTAGAGGGAGATGGTCATTGACCATGTTTTTAATGTCTCATGCTGAGAAGGGTTGCACTTAACCTAGTATCACATAGCTAGACCTGTTACTAACAGCATAACATCTGGGAGGGCTGCACAATTAATCAAAATAATACTGAAATAATGTTATGGCTTTCTGAGATTATCAAATCACATGGGCTGTAATTTAATTAAATAAATATATGCGCTGCATGTTTCAGAGTAAAGTGCAGCACTGTGTTCATTTACACGCGAGTAGCTCATGGTCCACCAGTGCTTTCAGCGTCTCAGAACGACTTGTTTCACAGTAAATGCTGCTTCGCACAAACTCCATCTCTGCATCTGCACTGAGTTGGAGACGCTTTAACATGCATTTGGTAATGTAACATGCACCAGCCATCTTCCTATACTTCTAATGAGAAGCACTTTAAGGGCACCATGCAGTTTATCATCAAAATAAAAAAAAAGTTAGATTTTTTGACATTTGAAAATGAAGAAATTAAGACAGCTATAAATACTAGTATCGTAATTTTACAGTTGTAATGCAAAATAAAATTGTGTTTTAGTAATTTTTCTATTTATATTTAGTCAAATGTAAATAATATCAATATAATAATAATAATCATCATTAATATTAATACCATTATTATTTTAAACTTTGCAGATATTATTAGGCTAATTGTTATATTATTATACAGTCATATTCATATATAAATCACAAAAAAAATTCAAATTGTGAAGTCCTATAATGAAACACAGCAAACCTGGATTTAAAACCAAACAAACAAACATAAAAAAAAAAAAAATCACTATGACAATTTAGATCAATAAAAGAAAAAATAAATAAATAAATAAATATATATATATATATATATATATAAAAATGTATTTGTATTTTTATTTATTTAATACCATGTCAGCTGCAGGGCTATCATCATGGAAAAAACAGAATTTAAGGTTATACTAGACAACAACAAAAAATACATTCAGGAGATACCTCTTTAAATGCATCAGTTAAACATCTCTCTGGATAATATCATTGTCTATGCATGTAAAAACAAAAGTACAGAACATTTTTAATAGTCATTGTAGTTTGACAAAGGAAGGCATAATAGTGGCAATAACGTAACCAGATTATTATAAAAAAAAATTTTTACCTAAATTGTGCAGCCCCAACATCTTGTCCATTTATTCTGGTCAAGAACAGTCCACTTGTACATGAAAAGACATTCTGACTGACAGGTAAAGTGACCAAACACAATTTCTTTTGTGTTCACATGCCTACCAAGCACCTCAAACAAAACTAAGCATCTTCTGAACATTAAAAGCAAACCCAAACGGACAAACCCCAGCAATCCTGTTAGTGACTAGTGCACTCAACGCCTAGAAGTTGCTCAATGTCAGACAATCTGAGCTTGCAGTTTTAACAAGTGCTTTTCAGTTGTGTGCATCATGCATCAGTGAATAGATCATGGGCGGCCGTGGGTGTGCCGTCTGAGACTGAGACTATACTTAACTCACAAAAAGACTCATGTCATGTCTGCAACCTTCCAAAACATCAACCAGAGACAAAGAGGAGATATTGAATTATGCATTCAAAGCCGTGTCACATTTATTCTGCTGCACTGGGGGCCTAACTGCTGTCTTCAGACCCCCAAACGACTCGGCAGAAGACAGACCTCCCGATTCCCCCTGCAGGAGCCCAGCATCCTGATTAATGAGCGTAAGATTGTGGAAGAGCGAGCGAGAAGTGAAAGATGGATGGTGCATTGCAGACGCAAACTCGCATCAGGAAAACTGCCCTAATTACTGACGGCCCTGTGGTTCATTTGCTTTAAATGCACACAATATTCCCCCTTTTTTTCCCCCAATGACCTAATTTTCCACAGCACAACGATTAGTCATTCCCAACCAGTAAAACATGTACATGGACTTCCCCTCCAAGAAGACCTGTACACATGACAAAACGAATGCATGTACTATGTCGAAGTTAAATAAAGGGTCTGTTTCAAGACCAACCAAAAACCTAGTCTCACATAAAGACTTTTGACGACCTGTAAAAAGTCTTGTCCAGTTTGCAACTTTCTCTGGCCAAAAAAAATAAAAATAAAAAGGCTATTGAGGCTGGAGAAGATCACCTGACCAACATGAAAAGCAGCCAATCACAGTTTGTTTTCATATGCCGTTTATGACCTGGGGCCTGTTCCATAAATCAAGTTTACCAAATAAGCCAGATTTATTTCAGTTAGTCTGACTTATTGTAAGTTGATTTGGTTAAAAATAAGTCGGACTAACTGAAATAAGCCTGGCTTATTTGGTAAACTTGTTTTATGAAACAGGCCCCAAGTTTATTTGAAACTGCCTGCACAAGGGCTGCATGATTTGGGGAAAAAGTTGTGATTATATATCAATATAGCCATAAAAACAACAAAGTTTTTTATGTTAATCAAAAACAACAATAATAAATTATTAGTTTTATTATTATTATTATTATTATTATTACTACTACCACCACTACCACATAAATATCTAAAAATTACTAAACCAAAATAAAAAAAAATTACTTTACATTACAACACATGATCGATATAGGCTAATAGTCTCCATTCACTGCAACCACAAGCTGCAGTGTTCGTTCTGCACTGAAAATGCATGCGTGCATATGTGTGTAACATTTTGAATAATCAGAATCTGAGCAGTGATTCAGCTAGCATTTAAAAGTGCTGTTTCAAGCAGTATTACTGTAACCTTGAGCTAATGTTGTTGCCTGCCAGGAGAGCAGAGCCTGATAACATGCAGCACAATCAAATGGCACAGTGTTATTTTTCATTCCCTTAAATACCAGACTATGATGCAGAGCGGTTTGTATTCATGGGTGGTTGTTGCACTTTCAAGGATGGCAGTTTTGAATAAATCTGTGTTGACCTTCTGACTGTAACTCTGCTTTATTATTTGAACCTTTGACCAGATGAATTCACAAAACTGTCAGTATAATCTAATCTAACTCCCCCCCCCCAATCTCTGTAGGTCTTCCAGCTGTTTAAGTGATGCATTTCAAAAGCAGGACCCATCTGTGTATGTGTCTACGTGCTTTACATATTTAATTAGATTCACAAGTCAGTTAGGTTGTGTGGGTGAATCTAACGAAACCTATCAAGAACATGTCCAGGTACCAAATGGAGAAAAAAAAAAATATATATATATATATATATATATATATATATATATATATATATATACACACACACACACACACGCATGCCTTTTTGACGAATGATGTCATATTCATGACAATTAAGCACATAGGCCAACAAATGTTAATTACTGTAATGCAAATAATTTATTAAACAAATATTAATTGATATTACATTAATATAATATCAAAAGGTGCTTAATTGTCATAAAATTATTATTTCACTATACAAAAAAAACAAAAAAGTATTTTATTGGGGCGCAAAATATTTGACCTGAAATGATGAAGGATCTTATTTATAAAAAAATAAATAAATAAGTGAAGTGACATACGGCCAAGTATGGTGACCCATACTCAGAATTTGTGCTCTGCATTTAACCCATCCAAAGTGCACACACACAGCAGTGAACACACACACACAGCAGTGAACACACACACACAGCAGTGAACACACACCCGAAGCAGTGGGCAGCCAATGCTGCGGCGCCCGGGAAGCAGTTGGGGGTTCGGTGCCTTGCTCAAGCGCACCTCAGTCGTGGTATTGAGAGTGGAGAGAGCGCTGGACATTCACTCCCCCCACCTACAATCCCCGCCAGCCCGAGACTCGAACCCACAACCTTTGGATCACAAGTCCGACTCTTACCATTAGGCCACGACTTCCCCTAAATAAAGGTGACTTGACACGCTCTTAATTTTGTTGTTTGTGAAATAACTTCTTTTTTCCCCTTCTCATTTTGGGCAAAAAAAAAAGACCTAAAATGAAGGATCTTATTTAAAAAACTTGAGTCTGTTTCTAATGTTTCCGAAAGATCAGAACACCGACACCATTTTGGCACACTTTACTTTTATTACTTCTTCTGCTGTTGTTAGTTCTTGCATAATAGCATCTGTACTTCCTCTTCACCTCACTGTGACTAAACCTAATGTGTATTGCTATGCACGTTTTCAAAGGCCAAAAGATCAAGAAAAACGAAATTCCCATGAAACATGAATTAACACATAAAAAGAGTTGCTGAAATCAACAGTATATACCTTGCCTGTTCTACAATTAGGTCATGTTGATTTTATTACTTACAAAATAAATATACAATACAAAAAAACTAACGCAAGAGTTTCTCAAATGATTCTGAGAAATGCCTCAGAAACCGGTTTCAGCAGTGAGAATAAGAACCTTTATCACCGAAGGCTTTGTTTGTGAAACCGTGTTTTCCTTTCAAGTTGCAAAATAAAGGTACAACCACAAAACAAGTCCTGACAGCTGTAGATTCTTCCCGAAGCCGAGATACAACAAGTACATCACAGGCTGCTTTAGTGTTCAACTGCAGCTCTACAAAAAACCAACAATAGACATTTTGTTTGCACTACAAAACGTGAGTTTGAGAGAATGTATTAGTATAATCCATGTCTCCGACTCCGAGTGTGTGCGTCTAAGCAAGGGAAGAAAAAATGAAAAGAAGAGGAGGGTCTTTCTGTTCCTTTCAATTCATTTCCACTAATGGCTTCCAAGCATCTTCACACAATCAGGCAGCTGCTGCGAGGTCGATGCATCAGCATGGACGAGAAGAGATGCGCATTCCCAGTAGAGATGCAAAGAACAGCAGACACTCAGCAATACAGCTGCTCCCGTGCATTAGCTCAAAGACACAAATGCAGAACTGTGCTTTAAAGCATTTACCATCAATAACAACTATCCTGAACGATGCTCAGACTAACTAAAAGTAGCACTGCCTCAAACTTAAATACATATTTCAGTAGTGTGACAGTAGCTCAGCTGGCTTCTTTTTCAGCTTTTCAAACATGCATTCTAATGAGTCAGTTTGCTCAGACAGAATAAATAAAAAAAAAAGATTCACATAGATTATTTTAGATCTTCAGTGTCTTATGCAGCAGTGCCGAGACTTCATGCAGCTGGTATTGAGAGCTCAAATGCGGCGAGATTTAAGCTCATTTCACGGATCTCTTGTGGCTTACAGCACAATGTCATGCTGTTAGGAAGACGCTCGGATCTCTGGCGTCGTCCGTTCAGCCGGTGTCACCAAAGAGCGGAGCATTTGCAGAAAAGAAGAAAAAAAAAAAGGCAAAGACAAACGGAGAGGGAGGGAAACACACAGAGCGAATCTCACAAACTGGTCCAAAGTCCCAAAATCAAAAGGAAAAAAAAAGCTGAATTTTGACATTTTCATGACAATTCAGCTCCAAATTTTTATTACTGGACTTTGTAAATCCTATTATTCTCAAAAGCAATTCTCCTTACTCTAACCCAGTCTTATTTATAATAATAAAACTTTTATCTTTATGGCCAATGACAACAGTCTTGGTCACTGGACTGAATCTGAATCACGTCTTTGGCTTGTGAGATCTCAAGGTCTGATCACGTGTGCCATTGATTTCTCACTGTCGACGAATCTCTATACAAGCAAACACAAGTTCAAGAGGTCAACTGAACATTACAATAACAAATAACCATTTAAATAGCGATTATGGAAGCATGTAACACTTCACAAGTCAAACAGATCAAGGTGATCTGGCTCAATATGGAAACTCGTTTCAACAACGCATTGCTTGCAAGCAAGCATGCGGAAAAATGCATCACAATAAAACTGATCAGGTTACATAAACATGGCACTTTCTCTAATGCATGAATCAAATCATAAAAGACCAACATTTATTTTCAAGATACAGACAAGTTTTAATTATTCCCAATCGCTAAATTACGCATTAAGACATTAGAATATAATAGGCCTATCAATATCAAGACTTTATGCACCACCATCAGCTAAGTTTGAATTTATCTAATAAACAAAAACAACATCTAGGGAGGACAGTCATATATTGTAGATCCATGAAGGCTGAAACATCAAACCTCTCCCACCCAGCTGTTTCCTTTCCTTTCGACTTGATTGATTTGGCTAATGCCTCCATAGAAACACATACAGCAGCAGACCAACAGATAAACAACTTTCTGTCTGAAAGCAAAGCAGAGTATTGAATACTGTGCACAATTTCATGTTTCTCCCCTCTAACTGCAGTCGACATCAAAGATGAGAGTTAAAAGGAAAATAAACGTATTTTTTGCCTAATTCTTTTTTTATTATACGCTCTCTTTAATTAATAGACGCAATATTTGTACTTAAATACCCATCAGTCATATAAGTTAGCAAACTAGCGAAGACAAATTGATGTCTAAAATTAAACAGCTTAAGATACACACTTAATTACAGATTTCCCTTATAATATATTTCATTTCTGGTTTTGAATATGAAAAGCATCATTGACTTGTCAACTAGTTAACCCATTAACCAGGTGATGCTAGTTAACCCATTAACCAGGTGATGCTAGTTAACGTTACACAAAGAGCACTTGACATCCCTGTCATGACAGAAAACTACTTTAAAGCCGCGTTTTAATTGAAATACTTTGACAAGTTTGATATACAGTCTATACCCGATGACTTTAACAACAGATTGAGATCAATAAGCGATCTTTTGGTGAGTTTGTGACCGTTTTCAACCGGATTCAGCGCGCAAACAACAAACAGCAAGTAACGTACTAAACACAAACCAGGACGCGAGGTCTCCGTCAGATTAATGAAATAACTCACTCACCTTCTGCTTTCACTGTGAGATCAATCATCCAGCGACCTTGTAAAAGAAAACTGATAATTTCCGACCGTTTTCTGAGGAGTCTCTTGCTGAATCTTTAACGGCGCGCGGACTGAAGCTCTTCACGTAGAAGGAAGCGGCGTGACGTCACCAGAGCGCTTGTTCATGCAGAACCAAACCGAACCGCTTTCCGTTCATGACGAGTTCATATCACTGTTTATCACATTATGAGTTACCAGAATTAAATTGCGTCTCTCTATTGTAGGATTGACTTGGCTATTTCTTTATTATTAGTATTATTATTATTGTTATTATTAGCCTTTCAGAAACGGACGAAAACAACAATGGCAAAAAATAATAATAATCATTATGAATCTTTATTCGTTTATTCCTTTTGCATTTTAACCGACTTAAAAAAAAAAAAAACAATCATGTGACACAAATATTACTTTTTTCAAGTAACTAGTAAAGTAACGCATTACTTTTTAATTTACAAGAAAATATCCGAGTTACTTTTTCAAAAAAGTTACTTTTTTCCCATTTATTGACTGACAGTGCGCTGTGTGAACATGTTACTGTAGTTCTAGACTAAATGTGACTGAGCATTAATTCATCTCACTCACAAAAAACAGATTTAGTATTCATCAAAATTAAAACGGTGAAATGCATAATGTTAAACAACACAAATGTATCTAATCCCATTTTATTAACCAATGTCTTTGCTGCTGACCTTTAATGATCCAGTTCAACCATACTAATAAGCAAAAATGACTTTAGATAAATTAACAATTGTGCTTCATTGCTGAAGAGTGTTGAACCTTCTTCTCCTGTGTTCTACTGAGATTTCAGTTAGCAAAAAAATGGCCACGTGCTTTAGTTCACATTTTTGAGAGGGCATGGAGAAAAGAAAAGCAAAAAATCCTGGAGGGTATCAGTCAGATAAAACAGCACTGGATGTGACATATCATGCAGTGAGAACACCTGACTTAAACCAACCTGACCAGTTGACAAGTGTCCAAAACCCCTCTAAAACCAGTTTAGCCAAGCTGGGAGTCCAGCTAAGCATTTTAGAATGATTTAAAGCTGACTTTCTATAATCAGTTGGATTCATGAATAAAGGAACATATTATTAAAAAGCACCATTGCTTGGAGAGAAAAGAATCATGGCTGAGACTAGTACACCTTTATATATTTAGACTGCTTTACCAGCACAAAATGATGTGGTCGATATATTTTTATGAGAAGGTGAAAATTACCAAGTTAACTGTTAAAATATTGATATGGTGTTTTTATCCACAGGGCCTGTGATTTCACACCTCGCTCCTGTTAACAGTAAGAGACCAATTTACTGACAAAGTCACTCCTGAATTAAAGATGTGAAAAAAATCCTTATTCAGCTCGCAGAATTTAAAGCAGGTTTCCGTGGCTGTTCACTCTCCTGCGAGTTCATTGATTTTACCATCGTATTCTTTTCACTGAGGTTTGTGCGTTGCTTTTGGAGTGGCGTCGGGGACCAGCTCGCCTGTTTCTTCAGATGCATTTGTCACAGCTGCGAGATGCTGTGATTTTAATTGTATTGGGGAATCTTGATTGGGAAAAGCAGAGGGGGAAGCGAAACCTCAAAGCAAATTCATTACCGCAGAGGCCGTGCATACCGAGCTTTTCTGCATGCAGTGAAAATGTCAGCCTCACCTCGGTCATTTGTAAAGTAATAAGCAGAAGCACAATGACAGCAAGGCGCAGCAGAGCAACGGGGGGAAGGGCAAATCTGCCTGTCGCCTTAAAAAGGATTTTTAAAAGAGTCTTGATTAGAAAGTATAATGAGACTGAGAGCAACGCTGCACACTATCTCTCCAGAGGCTGATGGAAAACAAATTAATGTAGCTATTTTGTTTTAATTCCTATTTTTCCACATTAGTCTGCGGCGCGTCCTGAGGAGTTGTCATCATTGTCCACCAGAGCCCATGCAGCCAGAGTTATTGATTTTCTGTAGACACATCAAGGGAATGCAGAGAGTAATCTCTTTTTTTCCTGAAAAAACAAGAGCCATCCAGCATAAAAAAGAAAGGAGATAAAAGGGAGGGTTGAGGGAAAACATTGTATTCCACAGATGTATCATTCTGGTTCCAAACCTTTTGAACGTAGTGTAATTTGATCAAACAGGCATAAACCAACTAACACATCACAAAATGAATAAAAAAATTATCCTTTGATAATATGTTGCCATTTCCTGGAGGATGATGATATTGATTAACACAAGATGTTACTTAAAAGAATAGTTCACCCAAAAATGAAAATTTGATGAAATTTGATGAAAATCACTCTCGGACCAGATATGTAGATAAGTTGGTTTCTTTATGGGAACATATTTGGAGAAATTCCATCACTTGCTTACCAATGCATGCTCTGCAGTGAATGGGTGCCGTCAGAATGAGATCCAAACACCTCATAAAAACATTATAATAATCCACAAGTAATCCACACCGCTCCAGTCCATCAGTTAACATCTTGAGAAGTGAAAAGCTGCATGTTTGTAAGAAACAAATCATTAAATTGTTTTTAACTTTAAATCATCGCTTCTGGACAAAATACGAGTCCATAATCCATAACAACACTTCATGCAGTGAAAAGATCCTCTCCTATTGTCTCTGACATCAAAATCTGTTTTGGACAGTTTTTGCTTGTAAACCGTGCTTGATCTGTGCATATTTCTCACCTGATTCAGAAGAGATGACTTTTTCACTGGAAAAAGCAATATTTTGGATTATGGACTTTTGTGACCGCTTTTGGCTTCACAAAACATTAACTGATGACTGGAGTGGTGTGGATTATTGTGATGTTTTTATCAGCTGTTTGGACTCATTCTGACGGCACCCATTCACTGCAGAGGATCCACTGGTGAGCAAGTGATGGATTTCTTCAAATCTAATGAAGAAACAAACTCATTTACATCTTGAATGGCCTGAGGTGAGTTAATTTTTAGCAAATTTTCATTTTCTGTGAACTGCTCCTTTAAGATGTCATAAAGATGCTCACTAAAACAAGTTGTTTAAATCATTTGGATTAGAGAAAGAAAGGAATGACCCGTCTTCTTAAGCAGGCCTCATAGCAGTCACCAAAGAATTAAACAGTTGATTTCATTTGTAAAAATTTTGACCTAAAAAAGGCTAAATTAAGGAACACAATCACACCATTTGTTTGCTATTGAGCTATTAACCTGCATTAAATTAAAGACAGAGTAATTGTGGCTTTGTCTCACAGGTAAATGTTCTCTTAAATAGAGTAATTGCTCTTATTGCAGATGAATCTGACAGTGGCAGGAATGAATTACTGTCAGATTGTAGAGTGCGTATCATTTAGATGGGTGACTATTCAGCTGCTTGCTGACATGGAAAATATATTCAGATATTCATCTCTCAGTGGTGGTTTTGTGTTTGTTTTATTTAATATTTTTATTGGGAATCAAAGAGGGATGAGTGTGAAAAAAGAGCATTTGTTTAGTTTTTTTGATGGAAAAAATCATTACTCATTTATATTACCTAAAACATTATGTGAAACGCAGAGAAACCAGATTCTGACCTTGCAAAACTGACAGAAAAGAGATGTCAGGTTCAGTGACCTCTCAGACAAGCCTAATAACCGTCTAATTGTACTGATTTGTAAGAGAATGAACAGTCAGCCGCTCATATTCGAAACCAAAAGGTTGATCAGAACCTCAATGCACTAACCAAATACATAAATCAACAGTTGAAATGTCCTTACACTGAAAAGAAAATGGTAAGCTTCAAATGGTAACATCGAAATGAATTTTAAGTTTAAAAAAAAATAATAATAATTATATACAGTGTGTATGTATGTATATATATATATATATATATATATATATATATATATATATATATATATATATATATATATATATATATATATATATATATATATATATATATATATAGCTAAATGATTAAATGTAAATATATATTTATAAATTATGGGCTTTATCAGGTAGAAATAGGTAACAAGTGTAGGTTGCCGCTTTTTACGGTGTATTATGTGAGAAGAAAAAGGATGAGATGTGAATCTAGAAATAAAAACATGGGCTGCTTAAAACTAAATACAAAAAACAAGTGATGACATATAACTGACCTTAGGCACAGAGTGGCCACTGGTGGTGATGAATGTAGTGATATTTATAGATATACTGTATCATCCAGGACAGAATCCATTTTGGAAACCTGTGTTTGGTTTAATTTTGCCTTGAATAACCAAGCCAGCTAACAAAAAAAAATCTAAGAACATTTTTTAACGTTCCCATTAAGTTATGAAAACATTATTTCTGAATTTTATCTGAATGTTCACAACGTTCCGTTTTTTTCTTGGTTCCTTTTTAATGGAACATTCCATTTTGCAAACATTATGGGAATGTTACTTTTGAATGTTCTCTGAACATTCTGACATGAGCAGTAAGATCAAAAAAACCTTAGATGAACGTCCAACTAAAACATTTCAGAAAAAAACATCCTATAAACGAAGTACAGTAAATAATGAGTAACGTTTATAGAAAATTATGAAAGACCAGATATCTTTGAACAAACATTCTATTAATGTTACTGGAAGTTCATAACTTTAAGAGAACGTTCCCAGAACATTAGCCAAAGTTCAGAGAACATTCACTGTTACCTGGGAACACTCACACACAAAACTGAATATTATTGAGACAAATGACTTATTTAATCTTCCAAATCAAGAGAACAATCAAGCCAAGTGTTATCATATGACCCTGGAAAATCCCCAGCTTCTGTCAGACAACATTAAGACCCGAGAAGGAATGTTCCATTAAGGAAACACACATCATCCAGCAAACAGTGAGAACAGTGCTGATTTGACAAGAGGAATGAGTGCAGGATCACAGGACTTGTATTTTGGTTCCTTCCGTGGCTCCTCCAGTGGGCGGCCGTCTTAATGGTGCTGCTTGTTTTGGCTCTGTTAATTGGAGCATGTTCACAGATGAAGGCCATGCCGGAGATGGTAGAGCACAAGACCAGAACAAAAGGAAAGAGAAGCACTATTGTTAAGAAATGATCATCAGCTTAGCTCGACCAAACGAAACAAAAAGAAGCAGATGTGAAGGGAAAACTCACTTTGAATGATGTTTTAGATATTTTAACTTGTCCTGATTAGCTGTTTGTCCTTAAAGCAGCTGTGCATTTGTCAGCCTCAACTGCGCATTAGAGGTCTAAAGCCACAAATGTGTTCTCAATACATTTTGTAAAGCATATGTTTCCTTTCAATTTTTGGATTAGGTCTATATTGGTCTAAATCAAATTATTCTTGAACCTGCTCCGAAGTTCCGATCTAAATAAATTAATTCGCAATACGCACACTGTAAAAAAACTTAAAACTTAAAATTTTAAGGCAACCAGCTTCAGCAGATTTTTGAGTTCTCAACATCTTGTTTTAAGTTTATATGACAAAGTTGAGAAATAAGTTGAGAACTCAAAAATCTGCTGAAGCACTTTTTTTTTTTTTTTTTTTACAGTGCACTCCAAAGTCCCAATCTGAATCAAATAATTTGTGATACACACTCCAAAGTCTCGATCTAAATCAAATGATTCGCGATCAAGTCCCCATCTGAATAATGATTCGCGAACCATCATTTTAGATCATGACTTCGGAGTGTGCATCACAAATCTTTCTGATTTGCGAGCTCACTCGATCCAAAGTTCTGATATGAATCTAATCTAATAACTAAATCTAAAACAACTGATTCTTAATATGCGCTCCAAAGACCCGATCTTAGTCAAACAATTTGTGATACGCCACCGAAAACTCAAAACAGCGCTTCAAAACAGTGAATCGTTTTGCAACACAATAACTGATTCAGAGTTTTGAAAAGCTCAATTTCACCCATCACTACATGCTTTTTAAAACAGGTACAAGCAATATCATGTTGGAATTCGAACTCTTTTGATCTGGTTTTTGCTAGTGAATCGACTTTGAATCAATCTGAGCGGTTCCAGCGTATATGACTCACTCAACTGAATCGATTTGTCTGTTCCTCTGCTGTTTGCACCTTCAGCCATGTTTATATGACACTGTCAGTACTACTCTTAGCTTAAAAGGTGACCAGTTGCTGACTAGTGAAAACACTCCCATTAATATGACGAACTGCACCTCAAAGTACATGTTAGATGGAAACATTGTGCTTTATGATTAGTTGGTAACATACATTTTCAGCTATGGTAGCCAACATACTCATAATTAATAAAGAGCGCTTTGTTTTCATATTAATCGGACAATAATTAAAACTAATTTTGTTAAACCAATATTACATCAGCATCAGAGTGCTGGGTGTTTTAATTAGGCTGTTTATCCTATTTAGGCTACATATCATTTTATTTAAAATGAATGGGACCAATGACGATTCTGATAGAAAACACGGCCGGGACCCTACTGTTGCTATTGTTTGATCAAAGTTATTGCTAGAAACAATTTAGTAGTCATTGGATATTGGTATGGACATGTCCCTAGCATCTCTATTCAATTCTTCGCCCTTGATAGTTTTGCAGTGGTGTTTTTTGTAGGTCAATCCAGAAGTTCCCTCAACAAAAACCCAGTGGTACTTTTTCACTGGCTTTAAGAGTATTGCTGAAAATAAGTTTACCTCTTTGACGTGATGGCTCTGGTGCTCCTTGCATGGCGGTCAAACTAGTTTGATATTTTATTTAATATTTTATGGTACAAAGTTATATTTATGCAGTAGTTATAATCCATTTCCCCCTTTTTTCTTTTTTACTAACTACTTTTTGAGCACATACCTGAAAACGAAATTTACATCTTAAAATCGCTGTAAAAAATCATGAATGCTTTGGAGCAAAGACTAAAGTTTGGTCTCTTTTTAAAGTTTGTTATGAAAGAAAAAATTATATTTTCAAATTTTACATGAAACATTTTACAATTGGGTTGGAAAGAGGCTGAAAATTTTCGGTAAAGTTCCAGAAACATTCCAGAATTTGTGGAAACTTTGGCAATGGAAAATTTAGAAAATCTTTGGATAGTTTCCTGGACATTTAGCAACCTTTACCAAGTTTTGTACCATTCCGATGAAAAAAAAAAAGGCAAAAATGACCAAAGAGCACCAGAGGTTTAATGTCCCCGACAACCTCTGTAGTCCCATTTAGACACTTGCTAGCAACTGCCTTTTTCAAGACAAGTAAAATCTGTCATGGCGTTCTGTGTGCAAACAGCATATTGTCTTAACAAAGGATGTGAGAAAGCGGCACATGTCTGGTGGTGTGCACACAGCGTCTGGCATGCACATTTCCATGCCAGCTGTCGGTTTGTGTCTTGTCATATTAACACTGAACGCTGTCCCTTTTAATTAGCAGTGTCAGGTCAGCGCTAACCTTTTCTTCCTTCGTGCATCAGCATGAGAAAGCGAGAGATGTGCAAACGAGATTCCTTCTGTGTTATTTGATCAAAAACAGGTCATTATAGCCATAATCATAATAGTGGCAGCCTCGCCAAAATATATGCTCCTCTGTAACCATCCATCTCCTGGACAACAGCAAAGTAAAGAGGGAGACGGAAGACAAAAGCAAAGGTCTGTTTGAAAAATCAAGCGTCGTGCGACACCGTGTAATTAAAGCTGGTGGCATAATTTTAAAGGACTGACTTTTTTTGCATTTGTACCAAGAGTTCAATTAATCATGCAAATCATACAATTTGAGAAATGCAATACAAGATACACATCATACATTCATTTCCAATGCTGTAATAGTTAATTAAGCAGCAGGAGGGATTCATTTTTTCATAGTATGAAATGAATCAAACAGTGGAAGGGTCACCAGATGAGCAGTAAATCATCACAAATAAACAGCAATTTACTTAGGATGGAAACAGGAGTCAATTTAATGAATGAATCAATCAATGAAGTCTATTTTAGGCCAGTTAAATTTTTGCATTATGACAATTAAAACATGTTTGTTTTTTGTTTTTGTATTTTCCATGAGATTCTCTGCAATGCAGTAATTGTATGTTACAAAATTATTTTAATCATTATAAATCAAATGTAGTACATCAAACACTGTCATTATGTACACATTATTTGAATTATGAGTATTATATAGTATTTTTTCACATTACAGTAACGAGAATTAGATGGTTTTACATTATGGTAATGAAAATTTGTGGGGTTAAAATATGCTTTATTATTATGAAATTAATTAATGGCTGACTGATATGGTTTTTTAATATCTTAATGCCAATACAGAGAGAGCAGGATTGCTGATGCCCGTACACATGTAAAACAATATAATGATGACAAATAGACATACACAAAATTGTTGAAAAATGCACTTAAGTTTTACATTTAATAAGCATCGAAATTTGAATATTTAAATAATTAAGACAAATCTTAAAAAGGATTTATATAATTTTATATATTATAAAATGATTTATATTAACAATTTTAGAATTTTTTTAATTTAAGCAAAATTTTATTTCTTCTTTCATTTGATCATGGGGTAAAATATGATTCACTTTTGTGAGATTTGCCCTTGTAAGAATGCTGCTGCCCAGCTGAAATCTGAAAGAAAAAACGGACGAGTCACTCAAGGGAAACACTTCGGTTTGTCTATTGTTTCATTATTTGTCTATTGTTTCATTATTATTATTATTAGACTCTGTCTCTTTCTGCAGGAGGCTCCCCTCCGCACTGCCCATTTCTCTGAGAGCAGCTATTGTGTCCCTCTCTAATAAATTAGGCTTTGTTGACCTGGCTTTTGTCATGTCCTAAGAGCTCCAGACAGCAGGCTGAACCCTGGGAAAAGCAGAAACCAGTACAAATCCCAAAACAATCCTCAGCTGCCTGCAGTCTGACAGCATTTCTGCTCTTCACACCCACAAAACCCTAGCAACAGCATAGTAACATACTGATGACTACTCAGAACACCCTGGCAACCACATGGCAATTGCCTGGAAACCAAACAGAACACTCTAGCAACACACTAACAACCACTCAGAACACTTAGCAACCACATAACACCTTGGCAACCAAACAGCAATATACCGACAACAACCACAACAACCCCTGGCAACCACATAGCAATATACCGACAACAACCCCTGGCAACCACATAGCCACAGAATAATGACCACTTAGAACACCTTAGCAACCACATGACAACACCCTGGCAACCACATAGTGACACAAAAACAATCACAAAGAACACCTTAGAATATGGCAATACTCTGTCAACATATGGCAATGCTCCCAAAAACCCATAGCAACCACAAAGCAACACACCAGCAACCACTCAGAAAACTTCAGAAACACACCAAGAATCTCGATAAAGAAAACTTTTGAAGCCACATAGCAACACCCTGGCAACCACCAAGAACACCCTTGTGTAAGAACATAGCACCACACTTACAACCACTCAGAACACCCTAGCAACACACCAACAACCACCATAAAGAACACATTAGAAACCACATAGTAACACAAGCAGCCACAAAGAACACTAGTAAGCATATAACAACATACTTACAACCACTCAGAACACTTCAGCAACACACCAACAAGAGCCATAAAGAAGTTCAAGTTCAAGTTTATTTGTATAGCGCATTTTACGATACAAATTGTTGCAAAGCAGCTCTACAGGAAATTAAGTTTCCACAATATATTTATATATTGCAGAACCTTAATATATTTAACTTATGGCAAAATTTGGTAATTCTGTATGTTGTCTGAGCGTTGGCATCCTCTGAGGTCCTCTGAGGGGTTGGCATCATCTTTTCTCAGGTGTTCGGTCATCTCAGATCATTTAAGGGTTGGATCCAGACTGAAGCTTCTGTAATTCCTAGTTACCACGTGATGTTAATCAACAGAGAAACAAATAGAGACATAATTAGCGTAGCTGCTGTTCCATCTAAGCAAAAATTATTTGTTCAACCCAAGCTAAAGAATAATAATAATGTACATTTGATCAGATATAACTGCAAGATTATAAGATGAGTATAATCATCGCCCGGCTCGCGTCTTCCGCTGCTGGTGCACCCAGGGTCCGTGGTGTCCCGGCGCCGGAGTGAAGGACATCTGGGAAGATCGCGTCCTGGGTGCACAGGGCCTGTGCAGAGAAACACAGGGAGTAGAGGTGGTGGGAGTGTTAGCAGCATGCTGTATACTTACCCCAGACTTGTGAGCGTCAGCCCGGGATGTTTCCAGCGCGGCTCTCCGCTCTCTCAGCTGGGCCTCCTTCTCCACCAGGTCGCGGATCTGCTTCTCCACGGTCTCCAGCTACACCGAATGCCTGTGAATAGAGTATTAGCAATCTAAGCGAGATTAGCGGCAGCCGCACTGCCGATGTTAACGGGCTATGAGCTAATAGCAGACTCGAGAAATCAAAATAAAACTAGTGATAAGGCGCTCTGATTGTTTTTTTTTTTAGAATGCTATAGGGGATATATTCACACGTTATAGAAACAAAAATGATAGTGTATAAAATTGTTTTTAAGATAAAAAATAGACTATAAAGAATCAATTTGATGGAGCTCAAACTCAAAACACGCAGTCACAAATCAGCGCATGCGTAAAGAACACCTTAGAAGCAACTTAGTAACACCCTGGCAACCACATAGAAACACAAGTAACCACAAAAAACAACTTAAAAGCCACATACTGTATCAACAACCTAACAACTGCATAGCAACACCAACAACTACATAGAACACCTTAAAAACCACATAGCAACACCCTGGCAACCACCAAGGACTCGCTCGTAAGGAACATACTAACAACAACTAGCAACTACATGGCAAATTCTTCAGCACTGTAAAGCCCTGTTCACACCAAGCATGATAACTATAAAGATAATGATAAAGATATAGTTGTAAAAATCGTTCTCAACATTAAAGAATAGCACACCACAGCTATAAAGATAAAGAACAGAGAAACTATATTGTTTGAATCACTTTCAGAACAATTTTTTCCAGCTGATGAACGATACAAAAATTGACATCCAGTCAGAATCCATCCTGCTGTAAGGAGCTTGAGAATTTAAAGCGGAAGATGAGTGTGCACTTAGAATAAACTTATAGTTATCGTTCTTGGTGTGAACGGGGCTTATCAGTGAGTTTTGCACATGCAAACACCAAGTCTAGTGTTTTCTAAGGTTTCATAAGACTGGATACAAATGCAGGAAGCACAAACTAAAGTGTGTGTGTGTGTCTTCAGGTGGACTTTGCCCTGACAGTTACTTACAAAATGATCCACTAAACCACACAAGAGATAAGAACAGTGTTTCCCATCAGCACAAAGGCACAGTGAGATATTCAGTCTCTCTCATCAGTTCACAATAGATTCATAATAGAACAGCAGGACATGCCTTCTCCACGAGGAACAATACAGTTTTTGGTGTAGCTGACTAAATGTAACTGACATTTATTTTAATAGTTTGTAGTCTGAACAACAACATAATCACATGAAATATGATGAATCAGATTTCATTACTTACAAAATGAATCAGTCCTAAAGACTGGATTTGAAAAATAGATTTGTGTGCAGTGTGAAGCCTAATTACAGTCATTAATGTTTTGCTTATTTACCACAAGTGCAATAAAAATCAGACTTTGTGTCTTTCTAATCGTCATAGTTCCTCATTCCATCTTGCAGCTGAGTTTGGCGTTGTTGACGTGACTACAAGTCATTACTAATTCACCCAACATAAACATAAAACCCTAGAAATATGTGCAAGGTGAGCGCTTTCAGTTCCTGCCAACAGCAGAGTGTTTTATCTGTGGGAATCTGTGTGAAAGAGGAGTATCATTGGCTTCTTCTGAACTCTTTTACCCTTCACTGCGACCTGTGGACTTAGGAAAAAAAGACACAATGACACCAGCAGCTTCCTTACACTTCAACATCCTGATCCAGACTGGACACACATGACTAAAAGACATGAACTTTCACAGATAACTGCATTCTTTTTATGAAATGACCATGCCCTGAAAACCACATAAAATCACACCAACAACCACAAAGTACACCTTATAATCCATATGGTAACACCCTGGCAACCACCCAGAACAAAGAGCACCTTAGAAACCACGTCAATGCTCTGGCAACTGCACAGAAAACCCAAGTGACCACATTGCAACACACCAACAACCACTCAGAACCACATAACAATGCCCTGGTAACAACATAGTAACAAACCAACAAAAGATCACAAAGATCACCTTATAAACCACATGGCAATGATAAGGTGAACCCGGCAGCCACCAAGAATACCTCAGTAACCACATAGCAATACAACAAGAACCACTCAGATCACTTTGGCAACCACATAGATTCACATCAACAACCACAAATAATCTTAGAAACCACATAGCAACACCATGGCAACCACCCAAAACACTCTAGTAACCACAGATCAGCACGACACCAACCACTCAGAACACTTTAGTAACTTTTACAAATAAGAACTGCATTCTTATTATGAAATGACAATACCCTGAAAACCACATAAAAACACACCAACAACCACACCTTAGAAACCATATGGCAACACCCTGGCAACCACCCAGAGCACCTTAGAAACCATATGGAAACGCTCTGGCAACTGCACAGAAAACCCAAGTGACCACATAACAACAAACCAACAACCACTCTGAACCACATAGCAACACCATGGCAACCACCCAAAACACTCTAGTAACCACAGATCAGCACGACACCAACCACTCAGAACACTTTAGTAACTTTTACAAATAAGAACTGCATTCTTATTATGAAATGACAATACCCTGAAAACCACATAAAAACACACCAACAACCACACCTTAGAAACCATATGGCAACACCCTGGCAACCACCCAGAGCACCTTAGAAACCATATGGAAACGCTCTGGCAACTGCACAGAAAACCCAAGTGACCACATAACAACAAACCAACAACCACTCTGAACCACATAGCAACACCATGGCAACCACCCAAAACACTCTAGTAACCACAGATCAGCACGACACCAACCACTCAGAACACTTTAGTAACTTTTACAAATAAGAACTGCATTCTTATTATGAAATGACAATACCCTGAAAACCACATAAAAACACACCAACAACCACACCTTAGAAACCATATGGCAACACCCTGGCAACCACCCAGAGCAAAGAGCACCTTAGAAACCATATGGAAACGCTCTGGCAACTGCACAGAAAACCCAAGTGACCACATAACAACAAACCAACAACCACTCAGAACCACATAACAACGCAATGGTGACCTCACAGCATCACACCAACAACCACAAAGAATACCTTAGAAACCACATGGCAACGCCCTGGCAACCACCCAGAACACCCTAGTAACCACATAACAACAAACCAACAACCACTCAGAACACTTCAGCAACCACATAAATACACCCTGACAAGCACATAGCAACGAACACCTTAGAAACCACATATCAACACCATGGCAACCACCTAGAAAAACCTAGTAACCACATAGCAACAAGATAATCACTCAGAACACTTTAGCAACCACATGGCAACCACATTGGAGCACCCTAGCAACACACCAACAGCCATAAAAACACCTTAATAGAAACTACATAGCAACACCATGGCAACCATCTAGAACACCTTCACAAATCGCAATCACATGATAATTCCCCATAACCACATACCAACAAGTTAACAACCACAAAGAACACCTTAGGAACCACATATTAACACCACCATGGTAACCACATATTAACACACAAAGGTCATGTGTCCAGTCAAAGTCTACAATATTTTTGCACAAAATTAATCCGTTTCTTGATATAATCTAGTCAGATTAGACACATATAGACATGGACAGTTAGTGTGAACCTGAAAAATCCTGGTGATACCAGATCATTTAATTATTTCTAATTCTAGAATTTGTAAACTCCAGGTTTGAGAAGTGGCCTGAAATCTCCTCTCTGATTGGTGTACTGGCCTGCACAGTCTTTCAACAGGGATGATCTCATGAGTCACAGCGTCCTCTAGTGGTCATCAGTGACAACCTGTAATATGCTGATCAGAAGAGGAAAGTCAAATCTGGGTTGATCACAAAAAATACTGAACCTTAATGAAAGCACCTTCATGGCTGCAGATCATCTGGCAGTGAATTACTAGAGTGTAGGGTATACTTACTATTTAATAAATACATTTATACAAGTTATTAAACAAATACATTTAACTAGATAAATAAACAAATGCATTTAAATAAATAGAAATTACTAAACAAATACATTTAAATGAATGAATAAATGTATTTATTTAACAAGCCTAAATAATCTTACAAGTCATATTTTGAGGATTTTTATTATTTTCACCAGTGCAACTACTTTGGAGATGTTAATGAAAAGCATTATACAATTTAAAATTCTAATTTATAATAAAATATTAAGAATATATATGTTGCTACACTATAATAATATAAAAAAAGTAAAATAAATTTAAGAAAGCTTTAGGTTTTGAGAAGAGTTAGTGTTCTTCTAAAATAATTCTTATTTTGTATAATGTAATACTGATTGCTGAAGCTTATACTGTGTTTTTCCACCAAATTGATGACCGCGACAACTGGCTGGATGGAAAGTGACATTGAGGACACAGGAAAAACCTATAAAGTCGATTATCAACCCCAAATTGCGTGCCACGGTGGTTTAAATACAAATTTGTATGTACAGGCAGTCATAATGCAGCAGCAGTCATAACATGGCCAAACATGTGCATGCGAAGCAGCTGGAGATACTGAGGGAAACTGACACTTTCAGGGTAGAACAATGACAGTGAGCTATAAAAACCCCAGAGGGTAATTCATCTGCCCTCAATTAGCTGTCCTACTTCATCCTGATCGCTCTCTCATTACATAGCCAGTACACACATTTATCTGCAGCTCATCTGGACACAAACGGCTGCAGCAAAACCAGCATCTTCTGTTTATTTGCACGTGGAGAAACTGCGTGCTAATCACTCTGCGTGTCTGTGTTTGCCGACACGTCTCAGGAGAGTTGAGCCTGAATTTGCTCACAGCAGCATTCAAATCTGAGCTATTAAAAGGATCATGCATGTATTTCAGCATATATCAATTATTTTTGTGTTTGGTTGTGTTTTTGGTTTCACTAAAAAACAGAAAACTGAAATGTTTGACAAGTCTTTATTCATTTTGAAAGACCAACACTTGATTAGTTTCTCTATGGCTTGTTGTTCACATATGGACAAATAAAGCCTTAATGTTTACACAAGTAATTCATAACAATATAGATACAGAAGACTGTTAGTGGCAAACCCAATCATAAACAACAATTACAACATCATTAAAAAAATATTGCGATTGGCAATCATAAAGTATTTGTATCTACAAACTTGAGGTGCTTATACAGTGCTAGCAGTGACAAACACATATTTGTAACCTTTTCAGCTGAGAAAGACAGAAAATAAATACTGGTCCTACAGCAGAGGAAGAAATTAGGGATGCACGATATTGGATTTTTGCTGATATCCGATATGGCGATATTTTTCCTCTAATTTTGGCTGATACCGATGCCGATATATTTCCTTTTGTTTGGAAACAAGTCTCTCCTGTGCAGAAATTATAAGCAAAATATTTTAAATTTTGGTTAGTTTTTAACAAGAACTTATTTAATAGAATTAAATAAAAGATAATGAAGGTTTTTTGACAGTACATTGAAGCTTTGAAAATAACTATGAATAAACTATATCAATCACTGCATTTTTCCCCCAGGAAGTAACCCTAACATTTTTTTTTTTAAGATTTAACATTTGTAGATGGTCTAAAACAAGGGTTTAAAAAATTCAGAAAATCTTTTAGATTGATGCGTTTAAAAAATAAAACATTACACATTAATGAATAAACCAGTATATATATATATATATATATATATATATATATATATATATATATATATATATATATATATATATATACACACACACACATACACACATTTTTTTAAGTCATTTAATCATTTAAGCTATAGCTTCTGACCATTAAATCAAAACATTCTCATTATTTTATGACATCAATTAATGCTTTGTTTAATCAGAAACACAGGCTAAATGTTATTTGTGTTGGCTATTTTACTTTTAATTTAATTAGAAGTAGGCCAACAGCGCCCCCTACAGATTAAATATCTTTACTGAGCGGGCGTTAGGACCCGGGGGAGGCTGCACTTCTGCCACTGCACCTGCTATTACTGTTTATACACCGAACGCGTCATTCTATACCTGCTTTTACAGATTAAGTGCCGCAATCTAAATCAGTGAATCTAATTGTCATTCTGACAAAACTTTACTTAAAGAATGAGCCACACTGCTGACGTGATCTAATCACTAGCACACCCTGAGCACATGAATTAACCCATTCCTATTATCAGCAAGACTATCGGCATAATTTTTCATATCAGGCCGATGCCGATATTTACATTTAAAGCCATTATCGGCCGATTCTGATATCAGTCTGATAATATCGTGCATCCCTAGAAGAAATCTGACCAAACCTACCATTTTGTGAATCTCACAACAAAAACAGACAAATTTGGCACATACAACATTAACAAACAATTCAAAGTTTTGTGATGAGGACAAAATTAAACTGAATTATGACTGAAACTTCAGTCTGTTTCTCATTCAAATCTCACACAAATCAACTTGTAGTGCACAAAAATATATGGCAGCATATATGGCCTTTTCGGTGCTAGACAGTGGTCTCTATGAAAAATAATTTTATGGAAAAGAGCTGCAATCAATAAATTACTAATTATTCCTCAGGAAAAGTTATTATTATCTTATAATAATAATTATAATAATATTAATAACAATAATAAAAAAAATTCTGATTAAATTTTCAGGCTTGGAACAGCCTGTGGACATGATTAGCTTTAAGGACTCAATGAAACTTTTCATAGAAGCGACACGTTGCAGCTCAGAGAAAATATTAGTAAAGCAAATAGAGTCACTAAACAGCTGAGTCTTCAAGGAGAAGAAACAGATAAATGTGCTTAACTGTCCTGCGTAATAAAAGCCCAGCAATTTATTTCACACATGGCATTCAGACAGATCATATTTCCTCACACAGCCCTCCATTCCACCCCAGAGAAAGAGATAATTTTAGTCACGACTGCCTCGTTTTGTTCTGTGTGGACCGTCGCGGAGGAACCAGTGAAAAGGGAAGAGTTCACAATCACCCATGAATGCCTGCTGCTTATTCTCACCTGGGCACGGCTGAAAAACACTAAGGTACCACCTCGATTTCTTCAGCTTCTACCAAGCAGGCCTGATCGGAGGAAGGGGATCTGAAGGGTGGATGGTACTCGATCAGGTTCAGGATGGATGAGCCTGGGTTGTTTCTTTGATGAAAGAACCAAACCACTGCAGAAACCACCAGTATCAGCACCACACTGATGATGACCAGAGCTGACAGAAGAGGACTGCCCTCTAGAGATGAGGAAAAGGAAGAAACAGAATCATGAACACAGATGTTTCTGATGGTTTAGATGATTTACAATGAACATGCCCTCAAACTAATTTTAACACAATTATGGTCAATATCTCTTAGAAAAACTCAATTTTGTACAAGATCACAAAAAAAAAAAACACATAACAAAAATAAGATCATGCTTACTAGGTGGGCTTATCCAGGCTGCCTCTGAAAAACAAACCACAAAGAATGAAGGTCATATTACACTAACATTTTTAAGGGCAAAAAAAACCAACCTAAATGTTATGTTCCATAACGTTAGAAACCATAAACATACATGAGTATGTTCTTAAATGTACCATTTTATATTACTTTAACACAATTATGATGTTACATCATTCACTACACCTGAAACCTACGAAGGGCCGAATTACTCAAAAATAAATCATTAAATAAATATTTGCACATGTAAGAACTAGAAAGTCCAAATAAATTGAAGAATCGTTTGAAAGGTGAAGTTCACTAATGTCGAGTGACATGCCGACAACTGTATACAGTGCCCTCCAAAAGTATTGGAACAGTAAAGACAAAATTGATCTGTTGGCTGTGGAGTCAAGACATTTACAAATATGATTAAAAGATGAATATGAGACAAAACTACAGAATGTCACATTTTATTATTGGGTGATTCAGCACATAGATGTTTTAGCAGCTAAGAAGTTCAGCACTTTTAGAGTTCATCCCTCTATCTGATGTGAGCATAAGTATTGGAGCAGTTGCCTCACAGGTCTTTCTAAGTGATCAGCTGTGTCCTGTTGCATTCATTCTTCAGATATTAAAAGCAGGGAATGTGTCGTATCAGTTATATCCATTACTTCTGTATTCTGAATCTTGCATTCGATGATGACACACAAACCAGGATGAAGACAAGCGAGCTGACTTTGAGAGAAAAGCAAGCAATTTGGATGCTAAAAGAAAAGAGGAAGTCAGTTAGAGCTCTAGCAAAAACAAAGGGCATGAAGAAATCAAGAGTTTGGAAACCACCAGCGACCAACAATGACCTGATCAGGTGAGAAAACAACAGTAGTTGATGACAGACAAATCATAAAAGCTGTGAAAATGAACCCTAAAAGACGTGTCTGTAAAATCAGCAACAACTTCCAGAAAGCTGGGGTGATGCTCTGACAATCTACTGTCCTCAGGAGACTTTGACACAGAATTACAGATGCTTCACAGCAAGATGCAAACCTCTGACCAGCACCAAAAATAGAAAGGCAAGAGTAGAGTTTGCAAAAAAACACAAAGGTGATGTGTTTATGGACCGATGAGACAAAGATGAACCTTTATCTAAGTGATGGGAAAGCACTAATGTGGAGAAAAAAGGTGTAAAGGATTAGCCCTTATTTTAATTTAGATTTTAGGGAATCTATTCTTAAGATTCGATATTGATATTTACTTGATAAATCGATATTAATTAAAACGTCCAACTTATACCTTGTTAAAGATACCTCATTAACGACTTGTCCAGCAAGCGTTAAAATCAGTACGTTATCTCTTAACAATTCAGTTTTATTCCTGTGGCCACGATAATAACACAGAATTGATTAGGTAATTTTGAGCATAGGTAATGCAATCTTTGGCAAATAGTTTAAGTCTTGAAAATCGCATAGCACCAAAGATTTCTTAATAAATCAAAGTTTATTTGCTACTCTACAACACTACTAAGCTAAAATAACACAAAACAGAATACGTATACACAACACACACCTTGCAGCCAATGAACTTGAAGAAAGCTTAAACCAGCACTCTTTTGCTAGTTACTGAAAACTTTGCCCTGAGGGAATTTCAAACTGAAAACTTGTCTGTCTTTGCTCTTAAATTACTTCAACCAGTTTCCAGCAGAATTAAGGAGATTTGTTTGATATTACTTGCTTTAAGTTGAGTTTCCGTTCCTTTCCTGGTCGAGGGAACCCCGGGTGCGGATTGGCTGCTGGTCGTAGCGTGATGTCACAGGGAATGCCCTTTTGCAATTGGTTGGTTTCTC
This sequence comes from Barbus barbus, assembly GCF_936440315.1. NCBI lineage: Eukaryota > Metazoa > Chordata > Actinopteri > Cypriniformes > Cyprinidae > Barbus > Barbus barbus. The sequence continues at coordinate 30,938,901 of NC_136739.1, read as the reverse complement.
TGCGGAGTGATGACGCTCTTAGGAAGTTTGTTTCAGTTCTTACGGCTTCAGATGTTAAAGTTTCTTTAGAAGTTTGACTAAGTCTTGATAGTTGTTCAATGCTCGGCCAGATGTTAATGGCTGGGAGCGCTTAAAAGCACGATCAGAGGAGCCGAAGTTTCACCAGGTCAGCGCGTGAGCAAGCAAAGAGAGCGACGCACCAAAGTTGGGTGTCTGTCTTTATTGGGCTGATTTCAGTCTGCCCCTTTTGCGGTTTGATCCAATCACAAGTGTTTTTGTAGGGCAGAGCCCCACCACACACGGCTCAGTTTTCCATGCGTAAATGAAGAATATGTCCTAGAAGATCCCTATAAGCGTTTTAATCATACATTATGATGAGAAAAGTCAACTTTCATCCACACCGAATTATTGCTGACGCAACTAGCTTTCATTCAAAATCAAACAACAGGTATTTAGCATACACAAAGTACATACCTTAATTCTATATACTACATGAGTTAATGCATCGTTTAACATGCTACCTTCTAAATAATCACACCAAGTATATGAAAGACATAAGATACAACGTTATTATGTATTGTCTATTGAGTATATTGTTTTAATAGAAATATGAATAAAGGAATATCTGTTGGCAGAGTGTCAATAAAAGTTCGGGTGTTCTTTGCACAAGAAAAAAAACGCATTTGGGAGGACGAAAGGGGGAGCTGTCCGGGGGTCATGAGTGTCTCGTTGGGCATGTATCTCTGAGACTTCAACGCCCAGTCTCATCATAAAAACGTCTCTCCTGGTTGACACAATCATTGAATTACATGTGCTAATCGGTCAGGAGATCAGGGAGGGTCTCTGCTGGAGCCTTTCCAGATGCCAAGGTCTTCGTCCTGTTTATGGTTGAATTGTGCTTAAATGATAAGAAACAACCGTGAAGTCCTGTTTTAAATACATTCCAGATTTTTCCACACATATATCCTGTTTTAGGGGTCTCGTGAGACGTTAAGGAGAGCAGAGCAGGATGCTTGGGCGCGGTGCTGGTCGTTAATTAATTTTACGGCCACAGATAGTGAAAAGAGCAAATTTCTCCAGAATGTGCTGTCCTGTTAATAGGTGTGTGTGTGTGTTTTTGTTTCGACAAAGTTCTACAAAGGGAACTGCAATGATCCCAAGATTACAGCCTCATCTGTAAAGCATGGTGGAGGTGGTGTCGTGGCATGGGCACTCATGGCTGCCTCTGGAACAGACCCTCTCAACTTTACTGATGACTTAATGTATGATGACAGTAGCAGAATGAATTTGGAAGGGTACAAAACAATCTTGCCTACCAATATTCAAGAAAATGCCACCAGATTCATTGAGAAGTGCTTCATATTGCATCAGGACAATGACCCAAAACACCCTGCCAGTTCAGTCAAGGAGTTTATAAGGGCAAAGAAATGGAAAGTCTTAGATTGCCCAAATCAATCTCCAGATTTAAATCTGATTGAACATGAATTTCACCAGCTGAAGAGGAGAGTAAAGGCAGAAACGCCCCAAAACAAGAAACTATTGGAATTGACTGCATTAAAGGCTGGGAAAAGTATTTCAAAGGATGAGAGCAAGAGTCTGGTGATGTCTATGGGTCACAGACTCACTGTGATTGTGCGCAAGGGATCTGCAACTAAATAATAGCTTTTAATCTTTTATATCTGCCTTATGTTCAACTGTCCCAATACTTATGCTCACATCAATGAGTGGGATGAACTCTAAAAGTGCTGTTCTTTTTATTTGGTAAAACATCTATGTGTTGAAACGGCTAATAATAAAATGTGACATTCTGTAGTTTTGTCTCATATTCATCTTTTAATCATATTTGCAAATGTCTTGACTCCACAGTCAACAGAGCAATTTTGTCTTTACTGTCCCAATACTTCTGGAGGGCACTGTAGTCCAAGTGATATGTGAAAATAATGTTCACTTTTTCATAAAAGCATGAAACTTGGTAGACTTGTATAGTTTGCGGCCCTAAACATTTTCAGAAATGGAACCATCACAAAAACACCTCATGGTTGCCATGGCGACCATTTTACTTTCTGCCATAACCAAATTATGTATTTTGTGTCCTATCTCCTATAAAATAAACCAAACATGATAACACAGAAAAGGTACCCTATGTTTTGATGATCAAGGAATACAATGATACCATATACAAAAAGAAACTGTTCAGGTGAAGAGTTAATGGTGAAATTAGCAATGTGAGAAGAAAATCACAGTATCTGAGCATCACAGCATTTACAAAATTTCATATTATGGCTATTATTTGTTTTCTTTCTTTGATAATTAACTAATATTTTGTTCAATAATACATTAAAATATTGTTTTCAAGAATACTATCATATATTTCAGAGTTATTAAAAAAAATTATGTATTTTTGCTTACCTCTCAGAGTCAGGTAGCCGGTAGTGTGTTTCCAATACAATAGTCACTATTATTTGTATAGCGCTTTTGAATAAATTAATGAATGAATGATGCATTTATATAGCGCTTTATTGCTGTACACCCAAAGCGCTTTACAATCATGTGGAGGGGTCTCTCCTCAACCACCACCAGTGTGCAGCATCCACTTGGATGATGTGACGGCAGCCACACTACAACAGCGCCAGTGCGCTCACCACACACCAGCTACAGGTGGAGAGGAGAGAGTCATAGAGCCAATCAAGTGTATGGGGATTATTAGGAGGCCATGATAGACAAGGGCCAGTAGAGGGTATTTGGCCAGGACACCAGGGTTACACCCCTACTCTTTACGAGAAGTGCCATGGGATTTTTAGTGACCACAGAGAGTCAGGACCTCGGTTTAACGTCAAATCCAAAAGACGGTGCTTTTTGGCAGTATAGTGTCCCCGTCACTATACCGGGGCGTTAGGACCCACACAGACCACAGGGTGAGCACCCCCTGCTGGCCTCACTAACACCTCTTCCAACAGCAACCTAGTTTTCACCGGAGGTCTCCCATCCAGGTACTGACCAGGCTCAACCCTGCTTAGCTTCAGTGGGCAACCGGTCTTTTGGCTGCGGGGTGATTGATCTTGTAGATTGCAGGATCTCCAGTGGAAATGTCCTAACAGTATTGTTTCTAGCCCTTTTGTCCTCAGGTATAAAATTATATCCCACAGACAGAACTTTGGGAAAAGCTAGGATTCATACAAGGGTTAAGATTGTTTGAAGGAAGACATGCTAACGTCGCTATTGAAGAACTGCTATACTACCATCTTCAATAAATTCTTCTCCCCACAAAATGTTTTGGCCAAGCCTACTTAATTTTTAGTATTAGAGAAATCTAGTACATTGGTGAGCCACCCACAAGACTGCTCAGCAAAAATACAGTAAAGACGGGTTAAAAGGAGTAGTATGCACTGGCCAGTCTAAACAGATATGGTCTTGACAAGGAGTAAAAGTGGATCATAAAGTGTCAGTTGCTGTATTTACATCCAGAGATGAGAAATTGGTGGATGTGTGTGTGTGTGTGTGGGGGGGGGGGGGGGGGGGGGGGTGACACAACAGAGGAAAGATGGAGGGGTGAAAGGGAGTGTAGGTTTTGCATAAAAGTAACTGGTAGAGGAATTGGTGGCACACAGGTAGTAATATGTAGGCTAAATGTAATAAAATGAGCAGAGATGTCTAGGGGTTTTACCAAATGTTGTCTGTGATAAAACTGCATGTGTATATTAAGTCAAGCTGGTTGTCTGATTTGTTAGTGCTTGTGGGTGGAAAGCCTTTTGATATCAAATGAAGCTAGGAGTGGAAGTGGAAGTCTGCAGTGTAAGGTTTCTCCAGATGGATTTCAAAGTCACCAAAGACTACAAGTGGACTGCCATCCACAGAGAATGAGGACAGCAGCCCATCCAACTCCTATATAAAGATGCCCAGTTGATCAGAAAGGCAATAAAATATTACAATCTGGACTTTAACAGGAGCTGTTACCATAATAGCATGAAACTCTGAAATGAGAGGACCAGTACCCTTCCAACCTGATGGGGTGTGTGAGAGAAAGGGAAGTTGTTAGAGAGAACAGCAGTGGTTGATGAATCTTCTGGACGAATCCAGGTCTTAGTCAAGTCCAAGATACTAAGAGTAGACTGAGAAGCAATGGCCAAAATGAAGTTTGTTGAAAGCTGACTGACAATTCCAGAGACCCACAGAAAATGACAGAGGTGCAGCAGAAGAGGTGCAGATAGGACGCAGTTTAGCAAGATTGTGTTGCCGTCAGCGTGTGATATTAAAGCATTGTTGAGAGAGAACAAGAATGTATTGGAAACATACTACCGCCTACCCGACTCTGCCTGAGAGGTAAGGAAAAATAACCTTATATGAGATTATTTTTATTTTATTTCTCTGAAATAAATGATCGTATTCTTGAAAACAATACTATTAAATAAAAAATTAGTTATGCTGATGTGTGGTGGGCATTCTGGTGCAATATGGCTGCTGTCACATCATCCAGGTGGATGCTGCACATTGGTGGTGGTTGAGGAGATTCCCACTTCCATGTAAAGCGCTATATAAATAATTAATAATTAATTTATTAATTAAAACAATCTTTTATTGTACTATTGAATAAAATATTAGTTAATTATCAAAGAAAGAAAAAATGATAGCCATAATATGGACTTTTGTAAATGCTGTGATGCTCAGATACTGTGATTTCCTTCTCACATAGCTGATTTCACCATCAACTCTTCACCTGAACAGTTTATGTTTTTGTATATGGTATCATTGTAGTCCTTGACCATCAAAACATAGGGGTAGACATCACCTTTTCTGTGTTATGTTTGGTTCAGGAGATATGACACAAAATATATAAGTTGGTTATGGCGGAAAGTAAAATGATCACCATGGTAACCACGAGGTGTTTTTGCAATGACTCCATTTCTGAAAATGTTCAGGGCCCTAATCTTTACAATTGTACCAAGTTTCATGCTTTTATGAAAAAGTGAACATATAACTTCAAATTTTGCACATATCACCTGGACTAGTAACTTGAAATTTGAATGCAAACAAATGCTAAATTTATTTGGTCATTTCATAATTAATTCATTTTTTAAATGTTTTAATTACCCATTTAATTATTATCGTATTAATCATTTATTTAAAAAATGTAAACTTATTTTATTTAATCAAACCGCCAAAGCTACATTTCTCATTTTCATTTAGTTTAACTAGTAGTACAATAACTAGACTAAAATTGAAATAAAAAAATATATAGAATAAATAAATAACTATAAAAAAAAAATACTGAAACTTTTTAGTAATGTGAATGAAAACAGAAAAACAAAAATACAACATATAATAAAAAAAAAAAACTAAAAAGGTATAGTTGTCCTAATCCAGGAATTGTGAACTTACTCGTTTTACACACTACTCCGTTCTCAGGTTCATCTGTGCAGCTGACGTTTTCCCACTTCCCTGTGTTGGAGTGAAGAACGACACACGTGTCCAAAAGAGCCAGATCAGTGTCATCAGAGCTACCGTCCTCCCAGTTACTGTAGCGCAACACGCCGTTATCGTCATGCCACTTAAAGACATCTTCTGCAAGACACATAGAGACAGACATGCTTTTAATAAGACATATTATAAATAAATTATGCACTCAACAATAAGGATCAGTTCAGGATAGTTCAGATTTTTACTTGCCTTGCTATCATTTTCACAAGTTCATCTGCACAAGTTATAATGAAGGTAAACCCATGAGCTTGATGTCAAGACTCGACTTGATCACTAAAGCCAACCTGGATACTCAATAATGCACTAGCAATAAATTCTGAATTAAAAGGATTTGGATTTGGAGCAGCAGTGATGCAGGCAGCTGTTTATATATTCGTTATGATGCGTTATGATTGACAGGATTAGCTAAACCATTTAAAACTCAATTTGAAAAAACAAAAACAAAACATTCATGTAACAGCATTTTCTTTACCTAAACAAAAACTATATATAAAAAATATTACATAACTCGCATACACGCTTTTGCTGGAAAACAATGACGTAGTGACTTGTTTATCATTTTCAACCCATTCAAACTGATGCTTCCAATACAATCACAACTCATTCTTGCACTTTCAACAAAACCTCAACCTAGATGACATTACATTAATGACAAAGCCAAATGTTTAAGCTTGACACGGGATAAAAACACATGTAAACACCTGATGAATGAAACAGTGCAGCACTGGCCCGAATCTGTGTCACATCAGGTCATTCCTACTGATCCATGAACACATGATCAAAGTTCACATTGTCCTCTGGTTCATTGTTCAATAACCAAGTGAGGTCTTTCATCATGAAGCCTAAACAGACTGATGCAAACATGTGGCGTCTGGAATATGTTTCTATAGTTTTCACTTGAAAGCATCTGGGCTCTGGGTGTGGATGATGTATTCTTTGAATCCGTAACACCCCCCCAATCAGCCCCTAAAATAACAGGATTTCCTTGTGTTGTCCGACAACATGTGAAAACTGCACTACAGCAAGACATCTCAAAAAGTGAATGTGTGTTTACATGTATATTATGTATGGAAAACTGATTTAACCTGAAGATACAGAGGAACTTTAAAGGGCCATCATTTACTCACCATTTAAACCTGTCAATGTTGTCAAACCTAAACAGCGTTTTTAAAAAGCACCATTTGAATTGAGAACAAGCTCAAACAGCTTCTGCCTTAAATCTCATTTTGCATTTCATGTACAAAAGAAGAGCTCAGAATAACATGAGAATGAGAAATGGGTGCCAAAATGTTTCTTTTTGCATAAACTGACCCCTTAAAACTTAGAGTGTGCATGATTCACTCAATTAGAAGTAATACAAGCTGTCAGCAACTCCAGAGATAATGCTCAAATATAACTAAACAGACTGGTCAAGATTTTCCAGAGCACTTCTCCTTTGACGGTCTCAGCTAAAAGCACTGACAGTCTGGTAAACAACTCTTTTCCAAGGCCTCTGTTTTTAACAGATTAGTCAAGTTCAGCTGCATTCCAGTGTAGAGACGCTGGACCACGTCCAATAATCTGCTTAAACATGCACTGCATACCCATTAAAAAAAAAAAAAAAAAAAAGTATTAAAATATTTTTAGATTTAAATTAAATAGTAAAAATGTTTCCCAAACAATTAAATAAGATTTACCTACTGAAGAACAAAAAAGAAATAATGTACGCAGAAAAATACAAACATTTTTATGTAAAAATGGACATCATTCTTTCGAAAAACCTTTTTATGGATTTTTTGTTAATTCTGACATTTACTCATAATTTCTCATTTATATTTAAATTCCTAGTCAATTTCACACCAAAATGTTACTTTGTTGGCAAAAACAACACTTTAAAATCAAAATGAAATTGTATTTGCAACCCAATTTACTTTTGTAATCTGATGCATTTCTGAATAAAACAGGATATTCAATGAGGAAAAATTTAAGTCGGGGCTTGAATTTATTCAGGAAATTGATTTGCTCCTGAAAAGTGGGTGTTACTTTCCAGATTGAAAGGGGGGGGGGGGGGGGGGGGGGTAAAATGGATTTGTGACGTCAACCAAAAACTAAAGTTGTTTCAGAGGTGGAGCAAGTGATTACTGTTCATTGTGATGAAAGATTATGACATTTTTTTTCTGTATTGATGAAATGCTCACAATAACATGCTGCATTAGAAAAGCAAATATATCCAATTCTGAAGTTTAAAGATGGACATCACTAGGTTTTGAGACGCAGGCATGTTTTTGGATGGAAATCAAGCTTACCGTCGCTGTCGTAGAACATTCCAAGCCAGACACTCATTTTACCTTTCCATACCGAAGGACTGTACTTAACGATGAAGTCATTCTCCTCAGCACTTTTTACTGTCAAGAGATCTAAGAACATAATAGAGAAGGTTAAACTGTAACATATAGTGCATTGGTCTCAAACTCAATTCCTGGAGGGCCACAGCTCTGCACAGTTTAGCTCCAACCCTAATCAAGCTCTTCAGGATCACTAGAAACTTCCAAGCAGGTGTGATTTGGAGCTAAACTGTGCAGAGCTGCGGCCCTCCAGGAATTGAGTTTGAGACCAATAATATAGTGCATAAAAATAATACACAAGTTTAGATATTGCACCATATCCTCTGCACATGTCTTTTGCATTTTCAATGGAGTAGCTTTTGGCGACGTCCTCCGCTCCGTGGACGAAGTGATAGCAGTTGAGGCTGAATGGCAACCACGTGCGTCCATCTGCAGGACAGTCTGAACAGATAGGACTTTGAAGTTAACATCTCAACAAGAGTCCTAAGGCAACAAGTGGTAAAAGCTCTCTCTTCCATGCTAATTTGAGGTTTTGTTTGAACCGGCTATGAAATTAAAGAACATTTTGATGACATTTTGGTTCAATTCCGTGCACGTCTTGCTGAGTAGCTCTGCCCACAGTGAAAGAATCACTGAACATCACATATGTACAGTAATAGTGTGACACGCAGAATTTGAGCTCAGCAAAGACAGAATATTTTTTTCATGGACTACATAAGACATTTTGATCTTAAACAACAATTCATGGTGTCATTTATCAAACACACACACACACACACACTTTAATCCATATGAGTTATTTACTATTTCCCCAAATGTTCTGAAAAAATAAAAATAGCTTTCATATCTCTCAAATCAAATATAGTGCCAGGCAATAGTTTTGAATAACATTTGGTAACAAGAAACGCAAGAACTAATGATGTCTGGATAATGTCATTAGGTCTAAAGTTATCGTATGACTTCAGTAATATAGCGCAAACGTCGTATGGCAGCATACGGATGCAAGTCAATTTATGTAAATTTAATGTAAATAATAAGTTTTCATTTTTTCATATAACTATAAAAAGATTTAAAGACTGCAGTCTATTACTTCAAAAATAAAGACTTAACTCATTTCAATTACGTTTGCATGCATGAAAAATCATAATTTCTCGAAAAACAATCTCTGATATTTCCAGAAAGTTCTGTCTGTCACCAAAAACAATTAAAAGTGACAGAAAACTTAAAGAAGCTCTTTAAGAAATTCATTATGGTTTTACAGTATTGATAATTGTAACAAAACAACATGTTTTGCTCGTGACAGTGATGCAGACATGAAGTGAAGCTATGATATTTAGTTCCAGAACCTTGAAATATAATTCAAAATAACAATAAGCAATAAACAATCTGTGTTTTGTTTTTCATGGTGAGTACGCGCAACTCAGTAACTCGAGCACGCGCTGAACTTCACTGTTGTTTGCATCGCCAAACCGTCACGAGCTTTGCATTAAACACTAACCAGATCAAACACTCGCTAAAACAAACCACTCACCGGCCGTGTCCTCTCCTAGCGCGAAATTGCACGTAAGAGTCAGAAAAACGATGTAAAACAGTGTAAAACGACAAGAACTGGAGTCCATGTTTTCAACACATTCCACAGATCATGGCTGCGCGCGCTCGACGCGTCACATAGACACAAACGTGCACGCGCACACACACAATGACAACAAGAAAGTTTTATTTTCATCATTATTGGATTTAACTTGGCGACATTTTCAAAGCAAATAAACCACGTACAGTACATAAATAGACCATATAGAAGACAAATAGGGAAGGGTAAATAAAATAACTAAAAAAGAGAAAATGTAAAGTAGAAACTGCGCGGCTAAATACATATTTATTTACTATGTATGAAGTATTTTTACACCTGAAATTAGTTATTATAGATTTTAGGTCGGGGAAATTAAATAAATAAATAAATACAGCCTAAACTGGTGTGGTAGTCTTAGTTGGTTTTAGATGACCTCTATGATGACCCATGCTGGTCTGTGGCTGTTCTAGCTGGTCCCCCAGGTTGAAACCAGCTATCAAACCATCCTGACTAGCAAACCAGCTTTGTTGTTGTAGGTTATATGATGTGTTTTTGTTTTGTGGTGTATTGTGCACATGCAATCTGAGACTTTGTGCATGATTGAGTTTTATTTCTGTATATTAAAGTACTGAGAGATGACTGATGAGCTTTTAAATATTATTTTGGCACTGTTAACTAGTTTAAAGACTCCCCAGCCATCAAATCCCACAGGAATGTGTATACGTGAGCACTGAGCCGTGTCTCCTTCATTACACTCCACAACACAAGAGCTCACACGGATACAACAACCTGCCAGACCTCCGAGAGAGATCAGACTCTTATTGTTTGTTTGCCTATCATTTTTAAATGTTGAGTAACTAAATACAGAAAATATAAGCCATACAAAATGAATGAATAAATAAACAAACATTAGAAGAAATGTTTATTGTTCTACTCAATCCTAGGGACATACAGATGCAAATTCTTTTGTAGGTGTTTACCATTTTGAATTAACTTGTTTAAAATGAAATGAGAGTGGATAATGCATTATAATTATATCATAAAGGATTACATTTATTCAAGTAAAATGACAAAAATGCATTATTCATATGTTCGATTAGTGTCACTCCAGTTTCGGGGTCAACTGAAACAACAGCACAGTTTTGACTTGTAACTTACACAGATTAGGGACATGCTTGAGATTTTAAACTAAACTTTACTGAATAAACTTTCATTTGAAGCAGACATGGAAATATTATGAATATTATATATCAAATCTGAGATATGTAGTGCAAAAATAAGCAGAGTTACAGTCGTTTAAACAAACTGAAAGACTCTCGTTCACCAGACGTCTTTAGAATAATAACAGGAATAAAATAAATGTGTGATCATTGCCAGCTCAGCATTACTAATACAGTATTGTGGTGAGAGCTTCTTCTTCATCTTTTTTTTTTGAAGAAAGGTTTTGAAGGAATAGTGTAGACCTTGTGTAAAACTGGGTGGTGTGTGTCTTTGAAAACCTGCTGATATCAGAGCATTTATAAAAGCAAATGAAAATAGTGTTGTTGGTTACACTTTATTTTAAGGTGTCCTTGTTACAGTGTAATTATAGATTTAAGTACCGAGTAATATTTTGGGGGCAGACCTGACCTGTTGAAAAGAGATGGTCTTCATCCCTCCTGGGGTGGTGCCGCTCTTCTCTCTAGAAATATGGCACATAGTCTTAGAGTTTGTTCTCGACTAACTGGGGCCCAGGTCAGGAAGCAGACAGACTGGCTAAACCGACAGTCTGCTACCCACCTCACGTCACAGAAGTCAGTTAATTCTCAGCACATAGAGACTCTTTCACCTAGATATCACACTATAGAGACTGTGTCTGTTCCCCGAACTAGAAAATACAGAAAACGTCCAAACCAAAGTAAGAGTAACAATTTAATTGATGTTCAACAAATAAAAAACAGATATAATACAGATAAACAAATGATAAACTTGGCCTATTGAATATTAGATCCCTTTCTACAAAAGCACTTTTTGTAAACAATATGATCAGTGACCATAAACTAGATGTGCTTTGTTTGACAGAAACCTGGCTAAAACCAGATGACTACATTACTTTAAACGAGTCTACCCCCCAAGATCACAGTTACAAACATAAACCGCGTCTAAAAGGTAAAGGTAATTGTTGCTATAATTAATAGCAATATTTTCAGTATTTCTCAGAGGTCGGGTTTCAAGTATAATTCGTTCGAAGTAATGGTGCTTCATATAACGTTATCCAAAGAAACAAGTGTTAGTGATAAATCCCCTGCGATGTTTGTACTGGCTACTGTATACAGGCCACCATACAGACTTTATTAAAGAATTTGCTGATTTTCTATCTGAGGTAGTGCTGGCTGCAGATAAAGTCTTAATTGCTGTTGATTTTAATATCCATGTTGATAATGAAAAAGATGCATTAGGATCAGCATTCACAGACATTCTGAACTCTATTGGTGTTAAACAACATTCTGTTAGTTTGCTTCGCAAACCTTATCATCTACAGTGCATAACATCATCAAAAGATTCAGAGAAACTAGAGAAATCTCTGTGCGTAAGGGACAGGGCCGAAGACCTTTGTTGGATGCCTGTGGTCTTCGGGCCTTCAGACGACACTGCATCAGTCATCGGCATGACTCTGTCATTGACATTACTAAATGGGCCCAGGAATACTTCCAGAAACCACTGTCGGTAAACACATTCCGCCGTTCCATCTGCAGATGCCAACTAAAGCTCTATCATGCAAAAAGGAAGCCATATGTGAACATGGTCCAGAAGCGCCGTCGTGTCCTGGGCCAAGGCTCATTTAAAATGGACTGTTTCAAAGTGGAAAAGTGTTTGGTCAGAGAGTCCAAATTTGGCGTTCTTGTTAGAAATCACAGACGGCGTGTCCTCCGGGCTAAAGAGGAGGGGGACCTTCCAGCGTGTTATCGGCGTTCAGTTCAAAAGCCAGCATCTCTGATGGTATGGGGTTGCATAATTGCATACGGTATGGGCAGCTTGCATGTTTTGGAAGGCACTATGAATGCTGAAAGGTATATAAAAGGTTTTAGAGCAACATATGCTCCCCTCCAGACAACGTGTATTTCAGCAGGACAATGCAAAACCACATACTGCAGCTATTACAACAGCATGGCTTCGTAGTAGAAGAGTCCGGTGCTGAATTGGCCTGCCTGCAGTCCAGATCTTTCACCTATAGAGAACATTTGGCGCATCATTAAACAAAAAATATGTCAAAGACGACCACAAACTCAACAGCTGGAAACCTATATCAGGCAAGAATGGGACCAAATTCCAACAGCAAAACTCTAGAAACTCATAACCTCAATCACCAGACGTCTTCAAACTGTTTTGAAAATAAGAGGAGCAGCTACACCATGGTAAACATGCCCCCGTCCCAACTATTCTGAGACCTGTAGCAGGCATCAAGTTTGAAATGAGCTCATTTTGTGCAGAAATTTAAAAAAAAAAATCAGTTTAAACATTTGTTATGTTATATATGTTCTATTGTGAATAAAATATTGGCTCATGTGATTTGAAAGTCTTTTAGTTTTCATTTTATTCAAATTTAAAAAAAACGTCCCAACATTTCTGGAATTCGGGTTGTGCTTACTATATGGTTAGGGTTAGGATTAGGGTTTGGTTTAGGGCTACTTGCATGTAATTATGCATAGTAAATTGTTGTTATAATAGTAAGTACATGTAACGTGTAACAAGGACATCTTAAAATAAAGCGTTACCGTGTTGTTATTTTAAAAGTGTCTTCAGAACAGTTTTTTTAGTATTATCTTTTTATTTTGTATTCTTTGTTTTCATTTTAATTTTAATGAAAGTTTGAATAATGTTTTTGTTTTTTTGTTTTTATAACAAAAATGTGTCTAGATAGTTTTTATTCATTTTATTCCATTTTTAAGTTTTATTTTTTTAGTACATCAAGTTAAACTAAATGAAAATGAGAAGTGTAGCTTAATGTAGCAATATTTTTTAGATTTGGATCAAATGTTTTTTATTTTTTTCACCTGTAATAACCCTGACTTAGATCTCATGTGAGACACTAAAAAAACGGTGGATGTCATGTAAGTCCTGTAGATGTCGCTGCATGGATTGATGCAGTGCTTCTCAAACTTCTCCATCACTGCACAGTTTCAGTGCTCCTCATCAGACACACCTGATTCAACTCTGATTCAGCAGATCATTAGCAGAGCCTGCACTTTGAACTGGGTGTTTTCATATCATCCCTCGAAGCAACAGAACATTTACTGGACTGACTCTTCGAGGGTTGATATGAAAAACACCCGGTTCATCTTGCAGTCTCTGCTAATGATCTGCTGAATCAGTGTTTGATTAATTATTTACGATCAGCAGTGAGTCTTACAAAGCAAAGTTCACATAATTCTTGATCATTTTGCATGAAAGACATTTGCAGCGCTTGTTCTTCTGGCACCTGAGAGCAGAAGAAGCTGAATTACACTCTTTATTTTCTCTGTTTATTCTCCAGTTGTTCAGAATGCAGCACTGCATTGTGGAAGTGCTCACAGTATCAGTTCCAAAAGTAAAGTTCATCAAGTTTTGCAGAACAAATAATTATTTGGAGGAGTTTTTAAGAGATCTAGGCCTTGCGAGTTGGTTGCTGTGCGTTCTGGCTTATTGTTAGGGTCATGCAAAGTGTTTACTTGGGTGTTCTGGTTGATTTTTAAACAGCTCTGGAAGGAGGTACAGCCACTGATTTGAACAATTTTCTATATAGATGAGTGGGTAAATCAGATATACAGGCAAATGTGATTTTACAGATTTAGTATATTGATTTTGATTTCACATACTAAAAAGACTGTCAACTCAGTTTAATATGTTATATGTTTAAATCTGTTCCAGGGTTACACAGATTTTTCTCACATTCATTCAGTCATTTGTTTGTTCATTTATTTATTTTACGGCTATTGTTTGGGGACAATTTAAATCTGAATCTAAAACTAAATCTGCAAAAATGATAAAACTACAATTATTCAAGATAATTTTCGGTAATTGAAATAAGGCTGAAATAAAACAAAATATTAACATTAGATTAAAAACTTAAATTAAAAAAAGTTATTATTAAAAATGATAAATATTGCCTTAGCAAATACAGTAATAAAATGAGTTAAAAAAAAAAAAAAAAAAAAAAAAACTACAACTACTAAAAGCTACAAAAGCACAAAATCAAATTACTAAAACGTAATAAAAAATGAGAATGAAAAATAAAAGCAAATTCAAATTTTTTTTACTGTCATATAAAGATAGAAATAGTATTAAAATATATAAACATTTCTAAATATTATATAATTATATAAATGTATATTACTAAAATAACATTTATATACAACAACCCCCCCCCCCCCCCCCTCCTCTTCAACTGATTTAGACAAAAGGCTGGTTTTGGCTTTTTTTGCATGAAACACAAGAATCGGATGCAGAGAAGATGCTGTGTGTCAGTTTCTCACTCCAGACATTCACAAACCACGCCAGAACTTCTGAAACACACACACACACACACACACACACATACACGCACGTTGGTTTTTGTGGTTTATGGGGACTCTCCATAGGCGTAATGGTTTTTATACTGAACAAACTGTGTGTGCTATTGCCCTACACCAACCCTACACCTAAACTTAGCCCTCACAGGAGACTTTGTGCATTTTTAGATTTTCAAAAAAACACCATTTAATATGTTTTTTAAGCCTTTTGAATTACGGGGACATAGGCAGTGTCCTCAGAAACCACCTTCATATTGTAATACCTCTGTCATACCCATGTCATTATACACATTTGTGTCCTCATAAACCACATAAACATGCACACACACACAGTAGAAATACTATGATGTGTTGAGTATGGGCAGTTTACGTGATTTCATCAACTATTTTCTGTTGTTTTGAACAGCATTGAACTTCTGTTTGTTTTGGAGTCTGAAAATAAGAAACGAATGGAAATGGGAAATATTTTTCAATGGGAAACTCCAGATCTGAACTGCTGCTGTAATTCTGCATCAGAAACAGACTTTAGAACAGACTGAAAATGAAAACCTCTGGAGGACATGAAAGAATTATAAAGAGAGAGAAAGAGACCGCTAATGATAGAAAAATACCACTTTCTTTGATCAATTAAAAAGCACAATGGCTTCTCTACTATATAGTGGGTGTATGATTTCACAGCCAATCCCTTCACAATATTCATGACAAAACTCATCATCCCTAATAACAACCTCTTATTTCTGCCTTAATAATTATATAAGCATTACTTTCAATCACATCAATCACTTTGCATCTAACAGTAACAGTGTTATTTTAGTATTATTTATATACTAGTCTTTATTTTTATTTTTAGTTTAAGTTTCAGCAATTTTGACACTGAAAACAAATTATGCTGTGAGACTTTTGCTAAAACACTGACACCTGCTGGTCGAGATGAGCTACTGCTGATCACCAGGCAAACAGCAGAAAAATTTATTGAAAATTTATCCAAAAATTGACTCAACTTATTCTGTATTCAAGAAATTCCAATAAATGGGATTAACTTCTGTAGCATTATCGATTTAGTTTTTATTGCCCAATTGATCTCACCTTTTGTTGATTCTATAGAGCATAATTCCAGTTTAGCTCAATATAATAATATTCAAAGAAAAGGTTTTGCGCGGTATGTTATTGTCAAAAATGTATTTCTAGATGACTGGTACTTTTTACTTCTGAAACCCGTCTGCTGTGCTGTATAAAGCAGAAATCATAGTGTTTCTCATCTTTTTATAACTATGCAACAGAATAAACCTGTGAAAATCCCAGCCGCACTCGAATACTGACAGAACTGGACATGAGCTGCTGAGAAAAACCAATGCAAAAAATCACTTCCTGACTGAATACAATCATCCTGTCAGTACATCTGTTCTGTCATGCTTCAGGTTAAGCGCTTTATGTGACATATTATTGTATATAGGAAAGAAAATAATATACATATTTGTATGTTTCTTGAACACTTAACTATGCATGCATACATCAATCTAGAGAAATAAATTGTATTTCAAGCTACAGACAGCTAGAAAAATATTCACTACAGGAACGTCCATGACTTTTTAGTATTTTAATCTCCATGATATTTTATTAATCTCCATATCAGATATTTTAAGATCGATGTGTTGAAAATAGATTTTTCTATTTAAATAAAATAGAAAAACAAGATATGTAATATGATTTTTAAAAATGTAATGCTAAAATAAAGACTACACTATAATGTCTACACTATTTCTAGATCACTTATGCAAGTAAACCAGTGTCACGTGACTCTTTGTAGAGAAGGCCAGATATTCTTTGAATCATCTTAAATGATTCTGGAGAACAATAATCACGTTTCTGTAACAAGTGCTGCTATCATTAAAGCAAAAACCACACACCAAATACTGACACCTTTTTTTTAATGCTAATAATATAATTTCTAATGTATTAAATCAGACAGGAATGTTCTCAAACGTTTGGTCTGCAATGAAAGACACGACATGAATAAAACAAAAATGTGTTTTTATTCAAAAGTTCTCAAAGAAATGAACAGAAATAAAGCTTAATTAACAATCTACTAGAAACAAAGGGGAAAAAGCTTTTTTTGGCTTAAACACTCAGAAAATAAAAGAAACAAATACAGAGGAAGGTTTCTGATAAACCAAACATACGAGATACCACTGGCAAGTGCGTGGCACGTAAAACAAAGAAATTACAAAACCAACTCTCATATAGACATCTCTATGAAAATCTTTTTATTGTTTGTATTTTTTTTTTTTCAAACAGTCTGTACAAAACGTCTCTCTTCATAAATTATTACTTTTTTCATATAACTTAATGGCTGTCTAGTACATGATTTTTCATATTCATGAGCAATTTCTCTCTGCACAACAAGTCTTTCCAACTCTTTGACCCAGACACAGATTGGCACTTCGGATTCGGATGTTACTAGCAGCATGAGCCACACAAGAACTCCACAGAAACACACACACACACACACACACACACACGCATGCGATGCGTCAAGAATGGACTCGGCTGTGAGCCGAGCACCGCGGATTACGCCGCTAAAAGTCTGTCTGGACTCGGTCTGAAAGCAACAGTATGGAAGCTGGTTTCATACACGGGATAAAAAAAATTAAAGGAAATTGCGATTTTTTCTCTCACATTTTATATCTAACAGTTTAGACTTTTTTCTTGCAATTGCAAATTTACAACTCACAATTCTTTTTTAGTTCACATTGTTCTAAACTCATAATTGCAAAATTGCAATTTCAAAATTCTGACTTTTTTTTTCGCAATTCTGAGAAAAATGTCAGATTTGTGAGATCATTTATTTTTCAATCCATGATGGAAACAAATTATGTCTCAATTCTGGGTAAATAACATAAATGCAAGGTATAAAAGAATTGCAAGACAAACTCAGATTTCCAAGAAGAATAGTTAAAATTGCAAGATGCAAACTCTGAGGAAATTCTGAGGAAAAAGATAGAATTACGAGAATTAAACTTGCGATTTTGAAAAAAAGAATAGACGGAATTGTGAAAGTCACAATTACCTTTTTTATCTTTTATTTCCTGGGAGCGGAAAAATAACAGTTCTGAGATATAAACTCAAAATTCAAAGAAAAAAGTCAGAATTTATCATTTCCCAGACAGCAACATAGTTTTGGCCCAGATCCGGCCCACATCTGGCCCGTGTGAAATCCATGCGTGCCAGATGCGGGCCGGATTTGGGCCGACACTGCTTGCTGTCTGGGTTCTAACTACAAGATATAAACTTGCAATTCTGAGAAAAACAAATCAGAACTGTGGGATAAAAAAAAAAATTCAAACAGTCAAAATTCTGAGATAAAACAGTTTTGTGAGACGTAACTCAAATTCCGAGGGAAAAAAGTCAGAATTGTGAGAGAAAAAGTAGCAATAACCTTTTTTTTATTTGTTTTATTCTGTCAGAAACGAGCTTCCACACAACAGTGGTGTCTCTGGAAAACCGTTTTCAGCATCGCTGTTTCTCATTGGCTCCTTCTCTCTCTCGTGCGCACTTTCTTGTCTACTTCCTATGGACTACTGGAATATCTTGATGAAAAGCAGCAGTTTTTTTGCTTTTGAAACGATGCATCTGAATGCTAAACGACACGTTCAACGCACAACTTTCCTTATAACAATAAGAATAATAAAAAAAAAATTCTGTTTGAAGAAGAAGAGGATTAAAGTATTTAAAAACAAAAACCTGAAAGAAATCAAGTGTACGTGGGCAGCTCCTGAGCTGGCCGTTTGGTCTGGAGGGGCGGGCTGAACCTGCTGCCCGACCAATCAAAACAGAGGACAACAAAACTCTGAGGTAGATAACCGGTCAACAACACCCACCAGGTCAAAAACACAGTCTTTTGGAAGACAAATTAATGAGTAAAGCCTTAATAAACTATATTGTGAGTTTAAAAGAAAACAAAACCTTTTCCTGTAATGGATGCGATAATTATTTTAAAAGCCGTGTCCTAAAATCTAGTGAGCTGCCAAATGTATTTTTCAGAAAATCATGTTTTTGTTAAATTGCCTGAATCATGTATTTATATATATAACAATTTATATGATGCAATTAACGTAAAGCATGCAAAACATGTTTATAATGAATGTTTTATACTTAGATTTTTCATTCCTCATCTGAATTTGTTGTCTGAATTCTTACATTATTTCTCAATGTAAGAATAAAACTGTGACTTATCTGTCTTTTTTCTCTCAACAATGCAATTTTGACCCGGTGTGACTTATATATACACCAAAACAACTTATATAATGCAGTTACATAATGCACCTGTATTTTACATTATTTCAGAACGTAACAATATAATTGTGAATTATGTGTTTTTTTCCCCTCTTAACAATGCAATTTTGACCCAGTGCGACAAAATACGGTGCATAGACAGTAAGTGCATTACTTTTGCCAAATTCTAGGGCAGCATCACACGTAACCTTCATGGAGAAGGCAAATTCATAACGCATTTCGAGTGAAAAATCCATCCAAAAATTCTTATAATTTATTCAACACAGAAAAGCAGCAAAATAGTTGATTCTAATTAAAAACTCATGTTTTTCTGTGCTTTGTACTGTAATTTTACTGCAAACGTGCGAAAGCAAAAGTCATGTAGAATTAATGCGTTATGATGCTCCCTTAGAAGGCAGCAGACTATGTTGGCAGCTCACTAGGGTTTCGGAACGGAGCTGTCGTTTCAACCTGTCCTCGTTCTGCGTTTTAGTTTCAGTTGTCTCCGCTCTGTAGTGATGTCTTCGTTTAGTTTGTGGCACTTGCTGGGTCCAAATCGTCCTTCAAATCGGTGTCCGCACCTCACCAACTAAAGACAGCTGAATGCATATGTACAAAGAAGGCACATTCTCCACAACTACAACCCAGTCTGTTATAAAGTCTCAGCGTGGCCCGCCTCGAGAGAAAACGACATCACGTCTGCACGATCCGCTCGCCGACTGTCTTTGGTGCAGTAAGAGCCGAGATCTGTTTGCCTGCTATAGTAAAACGAGCACTAAAATCTACACGTTCACCTCTCCCGAAGAAGCCCGCTGGCTGCTGAAAGTTGTCACGGGAGGTTGCACTCTGAACGATATTCGATCTGACTGACAGGCCACGCCTCCCTCCCGCCCCCTCATTAGAATACGAGTCAAAGCTCCTCCCCCTCCCACACGAGTTCATCTAAAGCTAAGCTACAACACCGAGATTTATAAACGAAAAGGCAATTATCAAAAATGTGATCGTTCAGCAGAATTTCTACCACATTCAAACAACCAAAGACTTGTGGTCGCCTTATTATAAAAACATTAAATCCTATTAAAACTCCATCAACGTTATCACTCGAAACGGTTTGTACTCTAAAGATCGGAAAAAGCAAAAACACCGAAATCCAAGCGCTGCAGAAATGTTCCTTTGCGAGATGCTAAAAAAGCCCTATTCAGCTGATTTACAAGGCAGCAGCCGGACGTCTTTTCTTCGGCTACTGTACGGGAAAGAGTTTAAGGCAAATCGTATAAGACGGACAGATCGGTCAGACCGAAGATGAAGCACACAACAAAAACACATCAACGACACTCACACCGCAAGCACAAACGCAATCTTTCTCAGGATGTCCGGCTGATAAATCTCTAAAAACTAACGTCTGTTTCAGTACAAAAGAAAAGAGACAGAGAAAACAAATCAGAAATCATAAAAATAAGAAGAATCCTCATGCACGTCGAGTCGCATGATGAAGTTCCTGCATCTATGTGACGATCCTTGGTAAAAAATAAGCGTTGTTTCCTTAGTAAAATAAAACTTTTTCTTCCCATTTCATTTGTTTTTTCTTCGTTAGCATCCTCTGATGAAATGAATCCTTGATTTGCACCTAATGGAACTTATACCAAAATAGTTGAAGTAGTTTATTATAAAACCGAGGAACTCATCGTAGAACCTGTGCAAAATGTCGATTCATCGGTAGAGCCGGTCCTTCAAAGGAAGCTGTTATTGATTTAGCAGTCGTCTCCTTCTCTATCGAACCACGACAACCCTATGATAGAAACAAGAACACTTTAAATCAATTGTGTGTCCAAATGTGAACATTTATTCAGCAAGGATGCATTAAATTGACCAAAAGTGACCGTTAAAATCATTTATGATGTTAAAAAATTAATTTTAAATAAATGCTGTTCTTTCGAACTTTCTACATATAATCACAGTTTCCATAGAAATTATGAAGCAGCACAACAGTTTTCAACATTGATAATAATCAGAAATGTTTCTTGAGCAGCAAATCAGCATATTTTGGAAGAATTATGTGACTCTGAAGACTGGAGTAATGATGCTGAAAATACAGCTTTGATCACGAGAATAAAAAAACAAAAAAAAAAAAAATAATAATAATAATAATATTATATATATATAAAAAATTGAATTCAAAATATATAAAAAAAAACTATAATAGTATACTGATACAAAATTACTGGATTTGAGCATTACTATAAAGATGTATATTCAAAAGAAATTTCCAGGCATGCGAATTCCAACTTTACATTTTTTTTTAATTTTTTTTTTCACTCTCATAATTCTACCCCCATATTTTTTCTTCTCTCTACCAGCCTTTATAAATGTTTTCAATTATGTTCAATTGAAAAACAACGCCTTTGGATGAATCACAGCAGGTTTTAAATGAGTCATATGACTAATTTAAAAGTTCAGTCTAAAGGAATAAGTTGTATTGACTATTTTTTATGATGCTTTTTGGATCTCAACAACATGATTCAGCGTCCATTATCACTGCACAGAAAAATATATCTGAAGAGAGAAAATAACACTAGTCTGGAATGAGTAAATGATGACAATTGTATTTTTTTTGGTGAACTATCCCTTTAATTCAGACACGACACACGGATCAGGATCAGAAAAGCAGGACTGCAGGTGACACAGAAGCACTCAAACTAATATCGCATCTGTTAAACCGGTTTACACTGCCAGACCAATCCTTTCAAACAGATGTAAACCAATAATGCAGCAACACTTGAAATGACCTCTAAACATTTAGATAAAAATTATGCACAAGGTTTCATCCTCCTGGAGCCCAGAAAGGCATTTTGATCTTCTGTAGAGGACATTTGTTTGGTGAATGTCTCTGAGAATATACATACAGTCCTGGTGCATCTTAAACAGGACATCCTGAGCTTTTCACATATATCAGATAGATTCAGTTTGACTTCTCTTTGGTTTTTAAAAATGCTGACAATTTCCAAAAATTCAAGATAAGAGGAACAGCAAGTTTATTATTTAGTCCTGAATGATCAGTATATATATATATATATATATATATATATATATATATATATATATATATATATATATATATATATATATATATATATATATATATATATATATATATTTATTTTTAAATATATTTAGGATTTTTGTAAAAACAGCTGAAATGTAAAAAAATGCTGTATGTTTTATTTCAAGCAACAATTTTTATAATGGTTTTATGTTTAGTTAACTATAATAACACTAGTCCTTATCAATGTTAAAATGGTTTATGGTTTATATAGAGCTTATGGTAGAATGACACACATGTGCAGGTATGTGTGTGGACAGGTGTGATTTAGTTACCTCCTCATCACTTGGCCTGCTGATAGGTATAAGGTGAATGATCATTGGACGATTCCACATGAGGTTGTGGACTGTTCTCCTACAACAAAACATGTGTATTACTTTCTCGCATTTATGCACCAAACTAACACAACCAGCATCATCAAAACAGAGATCTGCAGAGCTAATCTAATATAAGTCAGAAATATAAATAACTTAAAGTAGTTTTCTTCACATCTTTCAATGATTACATGTGCTATTAGGGATGAATGCCACAAAACATTCATATTTCACCCTAAAATAAGATACCATTAGATTTCACATTCAGTTTTTTTCTGTATTACTTTAAAACATACTGTAAAAATAAATAAATAATAATATAATAATTTAATTGCAATACTTCATTATAATAATTGTTGTTATTATTATTATTATTATGCATCAGAGGAATAAGGATTTGGGGAGAAAGTGCTTAATTGTCAAAAAATAATCTGGTTAACTGTAAAAATAAATGATTACAATACAGTAATTTATTTTTTAGCATTATATATTTTTTCATATTTTATTGCAGAAACGAATAGAAATTAAAGGTTCAAATTAAATAATAATTTACTGTTATTGTTACAGTAATGAGGATTTAGGGAGAATTATCTTAAGTGTCATGAAAATAATCTCTCAGTGTAAAACAATGTCATCAGTCCTAAAAATAAAATAATACTAGATTCAAATGGAGTATTTTGCTGTATTACTGTAAAAATACTGTAAATGTATTATTATTAATTATACTGTAAATTGTATTATTTTAATATTTAATATATTATATATTAGGCAATGCATGAACTATTACCATAATGTATAAATACTTCAATTTAAATATTACTATTATTGTTATTATTATTATTATGATGCATCACATTAATGAATATTTATGGAAAAAGTGCATGAAAATAATCTCAGTGTAAGAAAAAAAAAAAAAAGTTCTTAAAAATATTTTCTTCCAAAAATTCTATTTTATTTCTTTTGTTTGATTTAGAGTGAAGTTTAGTGATTTAGGGTGATTTAGAGTCCAGTTCCCTGGAGATGTTCTTCACAGGTTTTGTGCGGTTCACTCCAGAACATTTCAGCACAGTTGCACAAGCCCAGTCTGTTCCTGAACTTTTCTCCATTTATGGTTCTTCAGTTCTTCAGTGCAGGATGAGGTTAAATCTGTGTCTGGGAAAGAGTTTTTCGTCATGAACCCACCTCTACTGAGACGGCGGTGGTCTGCATGTGAGCGTATGGAGAGATATACGGCCCCTGGAGAGCTGGACTGGCTGGCATAAACTACACAGAGAGATGAGAGAGATTCACATGAACACACCAACATATGCTGCTACAAATCTGCACACACTGTGTTTTGTGCTCTCATTCTGTCAGCAGTTTTATATTTGCTTGCTTTTGTGAAGTGACATACTGCCAAGTATGGTGACCCATACTCGGAATTCGTGCTCTGCATTTAACCCATCCATCGTGCACACACACACACAGCAGTGAACACACACACACACCGTGAACACACACACACCCGGAGCAGTGGCCAGCCATTTATGCTGCAGCGCCCGGGGAGCAGTTGGGGGTTCGGTGCCTTGCTCAAGGGCACCTCAGTCGTGGTATTGAGGGTGGAGAGAGCGCTGGACATTCACTCCCCCCACCTACAATCCCTGCCGGCCCGAGACTCGAACCCGCAACCTTTGGATTACGAGTCCAACTCTCTAACCATTAGGCCACGACTTACCAAATAACTAGCACTCCCCATCGGGGAATCGAACCCCGGTTTTGTGCATTTCTGCCGAGTTGTGCATGAGTCATGTGTTGCCTGCATGTGTTTAAATGTAAACATTTTTGCAGCCTTTGTCCAATATATGCACAATGATCTGTGTGTCTTTCGTAACAAAAATATTATTACACTAAAATTTCCAACATAAAACTTTAAATTTTTCATTATGTACAGAAAATGTTTTTCCATTTTCTGTTTTAATTGCAACTTGATTATTCACCAGTAGGTGGCATTCAAGTTGTCATGCAGCTTGCTATAAATAGCATACTAATTCTGCAGTATATAGTATGCATACTGTGCACAGCATGCAAATTTGTATGCATGCATATTTGGACCTAATGCATTTGCCAAAATGTGCAGTATACAATAACACAGTGCACACTTGACAAATAATATCACAATTGAATTTCAATATTTCTATTCATTATTTGGGGTTGCCAAATGTTAGGAAATTAGGAAACTTTAGGAAATTAAAAATGCAAATGAAAACTATCCCTGCATACAAAGCATAGAAAAACTCTCATATGCAAAGCACTCACTTGACTCAATGCATTTGACCTTTTAAAATGTAATGACAAAAGTAAGTTTGCATGTGTATTTTAATAATTCTATTTTGATTCATTATTTGGGTTGCCAAATGTTAGGAAATTAGGAAAGTTTAAGTAAAATGCAAAATAACTTTTTATTTAACAGCAATTTACCATACTAATTTTTAAAATATATTATATGGTGCCTACTGTTTCGCAATTTAAAAAAATTGTAGGCAGTATGCAGTGTATACTGCAGTATGCAAACGCCATTGCATTCTGTCTGTATTCACAGACACAGACTTTAACAGCTGGAAATGAGTTTGCTGATCTCGAAGGAAAACAACACATATGTAAGCACTCAAGTGTTGACTGTGCTCACCGTTCCTGCGCTGCCCAGAGAGAGGTGACCCATCTGCTGAGCAAGAGGACCCATCATGGACGCCTGTTGCAGAGACATGGAGTGATCTATAGAGGGCGATATCACTGCTCCCTACAACACAACGGGAGAGTTACAGTACATTTATTCATTTAGGAAGAAAAAGCAAGAAAGGCACATACATACATTTCCTTTTAGAACTGGCCAGTTTGAAATAAATCAAAATAATTGTGATTATTTTACTCGATATGTGTGTGTACTAAGTATTTTCAAGCATTTGCAGTAATGTGAATGCATTTTCCAGTTTTGTTATCGTTAACTCAAACTATAACAATTTGTTGTCATTAACTGAAATAAAATAAAAATGATAAATATTAGATAAAAAAAAAAAACAGACTTAATGTGTTGTTTTGGCTAAAATAAACTATTTTCTATTTTCAAGCATTTGCAGTATGAATATAAAATAAAACGAAATTTAAAAAAAAACCTAAAAATGAAAAATATTGTTTGAAAACTAACTGAACAAAATAAAACAATAATTAATAAGTATACTTGACTATTTTACTCAATATATGTATTATGTATTTTCAAGCATTTGCAGTATGCTGACGTACATCTTTTCAGTGTCGTTATCGTTCTCTAAAACTATAATTATTTAAATTGGTTAACATGAACTGAAATAAAGCTGAAATAAAATATAAAAGTTATATAAATATAAATCTTAAATATTTGGCAAATGATTGTATAAAAAATAAAATAAAATTTAAAAGAAAAAGGTTGGAAATAAGCAACTTAATAATTGGACGCATTTTTTATTTTTTTTTTGTGAATATTTTTTGCTTATTTCACTAATAAACTAATTCTCTGTATTCACCAAAAAAGTACCAAACTAATACTAGTAATACCATGGTATCCTTTGATATTTGGGATAAATTATGCTTGTGATGTTTAATATGAAGTAAATGTGATTTATTTGAGCGTTCACGTGCCCTATGATCTCTTTTAACATGGCCATGGTGATGAGTCCTGGTTTCTTACGCTGAGTCAGATGCTGTAAATCTCTGAGCCATCAGAGCCATTACTCGCCTTTAAATGCCACAGTTTCCTCATTTCTGATTAACGACACTCAGCTCTATACGTCCTGACTCACACCAGTCATTATAGCACACATTACTGAAATACGTTACACACCCTCTCGAAAACAAACAAACACACACACACACACACAGAGTCTCACTTAGACTCTCCCTGTATGACAGAGTCATTCATGCAGCTTCACTTATTACCATCGCTGATCTCACACACACAGTAATCCAGTATCTGGGTGTGATTCGGTGTTAATGCATGTATGCAAACACACACACACACACTCACACCAGTGTTTCCTGCACAACAGTGACGCTGCTGATCTTCAGATGTAGGAAACACACGTCCCTTATCAAGGACAAAATGTCAACTGTTTCATTTTGTTATAGGCAATGTTGCTTCTAAAAGCAGCTTCTCAAACAATGAAACTACTAAATGAAATATATATATATATATATATATATATATATATATATATATATATATATATATATATATATACACATACATACATATACATATATACACACATATATATATATACACATACACACACATACATATATATACACACACATACATGTATATATACACACACATACATATATACACATATATACATATATACATATATATATACACACATATATACACATATATATACATATATATATAAAATACACACACGCACAGTGCCTTGCGAAAGTATTCATACCCCTTTCATTTTTTCACATTTTATGTTGCTGCCTTATGTTAAACTGCTTTATATTACTTTTTTAAAAAGTAATATAATATATTAAAGCTTTGCAAATTTATTAAAAATAAAAAACTTAAATGATTCCATTGCATAAGTACTCATACCCTTATCTGGGACAGTTGGAATTTAGCTCAGGAGCATTCATATTGTGTATGATTTGGAAAGGCACACACATCTTAATAAATGGTCTAACAGCTGATAATGCATATCAGAGCAAAAAACAAGCCCTGGGGTCAAAAGAACAGTCTGTAGAGCTCAGAAACAGGTTTGCATCAAGCCACATATCTGGGGAAGAGTTCGGAAAAAAAATTCTGCTTCATTGAAGGGTAACAGAAGCATGTAGTCTCGGTTACCCTTAATGGAAGAAGTTTGAAACAACCAGGATTCTTCTCAACTGATGGAGAACTCTTTGGTTAGAGTGGTGATGAAGAACCTGATGGTCACTCTAGTTGAGCTCCATGATCATATGTGGAGATAGCAGAAACCTACAGAAGGACAAACATCACTGCAACACTCCACCGATCTGGGCTTTATGGCGGTGGCGCCAAACTCAATCCTCTCCTCAGTGAAGACAAAAGAAAACACACTTGGAATTTACAAAAAAGCACCTAAAGGACCCTCAGACTCTGAGAAACAAGATTCTCTGGTCTGATGAACCTCAATTCCAAGCATCATGTTTGAAGGGAACCAGCTCTGCTCATCACCTGCAGAGTACCATCCCAAAAGTGGAGCTGTTTTTCAGCGGCAGGGACTGAGAGACTCATCAGAATAGAAGAAAAGCTCAATGCACCAAAAATATTGAGAGAGCCTTAATGAAAACCCAGTCCAGAGCATTCAGAACCTCAGACAGGGCAGAAGGTTTACCTTCCAACAGGACAGTGACCCTAAGCACACAGCAAGAATGGCTTATACATAATGCTGTGAATGTCTTTCAGTGGCCCAGCCACAGCCTGGACTTGAACCCAATCAAATATTTATGGAGAAACCTGAAAATGTGCGTCTGCCCCCATCCAACAAGCTTGAGAGGTGAAGAGGTGAGGAGACAAATGGCAGATAATTGCCAAATGCTGATAATGCTGATAATGTCGCATCAAACAAAAAAAGACTTGAGGCTGTAAAGGTAATTCAGCTAAATATTTAGTTAAGGGTATGAATACTTATTTGAATGCAAAGTACTTATTTGAGTATTTTATTTGTAATAAATTTACGAAGTTGTGACAATTCTGTTTTTGCTTTGTTAATATGGTGTATGCATGGAGTGTAGACTTATGTGGGGGAAAAAAGTAATTTAAAGCAGTTTAACATATGGCAGCAACATAAAATGTGAAAAAAATGAAGGGTTATGAATTCTTTCACAAGGCACTGGTTGCTTATACGACAGCCTATAGTTAAAGACACATACATGAGTTTTGTTGTTATGGTATTTTTATCATATAAAATAAATGCATTTTAATTTATGAATAAGACAAAAATAATAAAACACAATAAAATAAAAAAGTAAAAAATAAAAAAATAATAAAATATAAATAAAATAAGAAATTAAAAAAATAATAATTAATTAGTATAGCCAGTTATTATATTAATACTGGCATGTAGAAATAAAAAGAAACATTTCTTTATAAATGCAAACTTCAGACTCTTTATTCTGATTGCATGCATACCTTTGCACATTCTTAATGATTTTATTTGGCATAAGATTCATTCTGATTACTCCGAATGAATCCATAAATTGCTGTGGTTTCTGCTTTAGTATGTCTGTTTGGACCCTCTCTGTGCCCGTCGCCCACACTCTCAGTCTATGAGCAGTCATGATGTAGTTCAAGTGAATTTCTCCCACACAAACAAACAAACAAACAAACACTGCTCAGGACAATCAGAGACGGGCAGTGCTGAGACTCACCGGATGCTGCAAGATGTAGGGCTGATGGGTGACCCAGGATGGATTCTGTACCTGAACAATAAAATACAGATTATCAGTGTCCCTTAAGACAGTTCTGATGCATCCATCTCTGAGACTCCTTCGGTCTGTGAGCAGTAGAGTTTGATATTACCTGGTATGTGGACACAGGGGACATGTATGGAGAAATGGGGGTCTGTGTGATCATTCTGTTTGTAATACTGTAGGCAGTCGGATAGAATCTGTAGAAAGATAAATTCAGTATATTTAAGCAATAATTTATGACAGGTTGTAAATATAGCATGATAACCTTGAGTATGATTAAGCTGCATTCTAAGATATCTTGTTATGTAATTATATAAATATTAATACTTCTCAGTATGGAATGAATTATAAGTACTTAATTATTTTACTCAATATGTGTGTGAACTGGGCATTTTCAAGTATTTGCAGTATGAATCTGTAGATAAATCTCTTTCTAGGGTTGTTATTGTTAACTACAACTATTAAAACTAAAATTGTTCTTATTTATTGAAAAAAAGCTGACAATAATGAAATGAAACATTTAAAGTTTAAAAAATGTGTTGCCTTGGCAACTAACTTAAATATACTAAAAAATAAAATAAAATATACCCTTTAAGAAAAGAATAGAGTTGAAAATAATGAAACAAAAAATGTAAAACTTAAATGAAAGTTAGAAATGTTGATTTGGCATCTTAAAATAAGATAAAATAAAATAAAAATACCCTCAAAGAAAAAAAATAGAGTTGAAAATAATGAAATATTTAAAACTTTTTAAAAACTTAAATAAAAATGAATAGAAATGTTGCTTTGGCAAACTAAAAACAAACAAACAAATAAAATAAAATAAAATAAAATAATAACAAATAAAATAAAATACAGTTGGAAATATACAATTTAATGACTGGATGTTCCCAATTAAAAATACTAAAAATTTATCAAATTACTAAAATCAAACTACATTTAAAATTGAACTAAACTAGTAAAATTTAATTTAAAATAAAGCTGAATTAAAATAATCAAACAAAAAATTTTAACCTAAAAAATTTTACATGCAGAAGCATTAAAATGGCTAAAATAGAAATAAAACGCATAAGCTAAATAGAAATAACAAAAATAAATAAAGCACATAATAATAGCTAAAACATTAACTAAAATTAAAATGAAAAGAAAATATATAAAAATAAAAGCCAATTAAAAAAAAAACAAAAAAAAAACAAATCTATAAATACTACAATAGTGTATAAATAATACTACAATAACACTGGCTCTTTCTCAGCTCTTGTTGTCTCGTACCCATTTTGCATAGCAGCTGTGGTGGGGTCATACGTAAGTGTCATGCCAGCCTATGAGAGAAAGAGAGAGAAATAAAACATAATTATACACCATCCAACTCAAAGCTGCTTTTGAAGTGTTGAAAATGAAGTCAAAAGTGTTGTGCCACTTTTAGCTTGTGAATCATGTGAACCTGAGAAGAAATGACTTCATATATCTTTAACAGAAACTAAGCAGAAATGACGTTAGTTTAAAAGTTAGTGAAGAAAAAAAAAGCTCCTGCAGCATTTCAGCACAGATACACACTTGCTTTGATATTTTGTTATCTAATGCAATGAAATTATGTCATTAAGTGTGGCGCAAGTGTCTTTTTGTGGCTATGGTACTTGTCAAAAAACATAAACCTGAAAACAAATGACACTACAACTTTTCCCTCGAGTCTGTAGCCAAATGTTTAATGCGGTCACAGCCATTTCAACATGTGGAAAAGCTTTTAATATTTCAGAATCCGACACGTCTGTCCAGTCAAATTCTGTGACATGCGCGGATAAAACCTGTGAAACTGCTTAATGAAAGTTTAATGAAATTATCTGGCGTGACAGAAAACACATCGCGCTGTAATTACATGCTGTCTACGACCTTCTCTCTGCGTGGCTTGTGCATGATAAGGAGAAATAATGAAGTAATTTTCATTAGAAAAAACACAGCATTGACTCAATGAAGTGATGTGATGTGATACATTTTACTTCTGATTTTCTTTATGAATGGTCATGTGACACTGAGAACACAGGAACATGACTCTGCTCCAAAACCAAGGCTATACAGGCTGTATTTTAAGGCATCATATCTAAAGGCTGTTAATGCTTTGTTTTTATCTATTGCAATCCCAGAATGCATTGTGACAAAATCAACTGAATAGCAGATAAAGCAAAAGAAATGTTGATAATAAATATGGATAATTCCATAATTCAATGAATATATATATATAATTTAGTGCTGTCATTATTTTTTATGTATATACAAGTACATATATAAATACATGCTATATTTATATATTAAATGTATTTATATATATAATATAAATTATATGAATATATACATGTAAATATTTTCTAAATATATACAGTGTGTGTTTGTATTTATATATACAGAATAAATATACACAGTATACACACACATATATTATGTAAACAAAAACTAAAAAGTAAAAATTAGAATAAAATAATAAATAACAATAAATTAAAATAAAAAAATAGGTTATTATATTAATACTGATTAAATCACCTCAAGATGTCAGACAAAGCAAAATAAATACTGATTATAAATACAATTAATTCAATCTCAAAAAGTAGTGATCAAAACATTTACAGTTTTACCCAATATCTGTGTGTGCTATGGATTTTTAGACTTTTTAGACTAGTATCACACCGCTACTAAAATCTTCTGAAATGACCTCTCCCGTCACAAATCAGTCACTTAATAAGGGTACATTTCAGTTCCCTAGGTTTTGGAACAGCATGAGTGTCATGATGGGAAATGACAGGTGACTAAGCAGTTTATACACACACACACACACACACACACACACACACACACCTCAGTATCACCTCTGTGGTTCACATAATATATGACTTTACTGGTGTAGCTTGTATAAACACACACACACACACACACAGCCCTGCTGTCCATGTGTTCACTAACAAAGCTGTGGCAGGTGATATATGACCGCAAAAAGCGATACGGGCACACAATATGGTGGAGAGAGGAAAAGAGCAGTACTCACAAGTCTGGTCTCTCCGTCTCTGGCCCAGGCTCGTCCGTTCTGCACATATTTATTTTGACTCTGACGCCTCTTCTGGCCTCCGTCCGCAAACTTGCACAGCAAGGGTTCTGACGGGGCTGCAGACACACACATGAACTCTCAGCATGATGTTGACTGCTCGCTCATAGACAGCAGAGCGGAGCGCTCTGACCAAAGCCATCATAATGTGACAGTAGAAATGGCTTGAAATTTTGTTGAACCCTAGCAGAAGTGCTTTATGTTATTTAGTGCATCAAACATGGAGGGAAAATACAGAGCAGGACGCGATGCAAGACATTTTAGAAACGACTTTCCTTTTGGATGACATCACAAATGCCTCTTATTTGTAAGCCCCTCCCCCTCTCACTCAATTCTGGTACTGTACGGTATATAAAGCCAACTTTTCACAATCTGATCAATTCCTGATAGTGATGCACAATATTTCAGCACCATGTCTGGTGAATATGGCCATTGATTGATTTAATTTGTTTCTGCTTATTTTAAGATTTAAGATTAATTTTCTAGCACTAACTTAAAGTGATAACGACAAAGACTTAACCCTTTAAGATTTTAGTGTTACATGACGTGCTCATAAAAGGAAAGTGCTTTAGTAAGTTATTCCGCCACATAAGAAAATATCATGCTTTGGTAAATCATAATTATGAGATTAAAAATCCATAATTAGGAGATCATTTGTAATTATGACAAAATGTCTACATTTTGACTATGTCATAATTAAGACTTTTTGGCAATTTTGACTTTTTATCTCCAAACTTTGACTAAAAATGTCATAATTTTCATAATCATGCTATCATAATTTAGATTTTTGGACAAAAATTACTTATTTTATCTTATAATTTTTTTAATCTTATGTCATAATTTTCACATTTAATCTCATAATTATGACCTTTTATCTCATAATTTTAATTTTTGATATCCTAATTATGAAAATTATGATTTTTTTCTTGTGTGGTAGAAACTACAAAATTATTTGAAGTAATTTTTTATTATGTTTTAATATTTTGTTCTTTTACAAAACAAGACTTGCAACATCTCTCACTGATTGGTTTTCAGCCATACATTCACTGTCATAATTTTGACTTTTTATGTAGTAACTATGACTTTTCATCTCATAATTTCAACTTTTTATGTCCAAAGTATGTCATAATATCAGTGTTTTTTTCATATGTGGTGGAAATGTCCAAATAATATATTGTTTATAATGTTTCATTAAGTTATGTTTATATTAAGTTATGTCTTTTTAACAAATCCACATATATTTACAATATCTTCCATTTATTGGTTATCAGCCATAACCATAATTATGACTTTTTCATTACTATAACTTTGTCATAATTATGAAATTTTATTTCATAATTATGACTAATTAAAAGTACTTTTTTCTTATGTGGCGGAAATGGTTTTTCATAATTTTAAGTTTTATTGTCTTTTATTAAGTTATGTTTTCTGTGTCTTTTTCAAGATAGATTTGCAATATCTGCTAATTACTGGCTTTCGGCCATAACATCTAAATAATTACAGCATCAGCCACAGTTTCAGTATTGGAGCATCCCTAATTTCTGTCGCATAAAACCCAGTATTTTTCCACACTGAATACCAATGTTGCATGAAAAAAACCCCCCCATCTAATTATGGGGTAAAATGGGATTCACACATTGCCTTTAATTCTGCAAATTGCGATGTTGCTTTGCTGCTAGCTGAGCAGACTTGTTCTATTATATATTTTCAACTTTATTCTATGTTTCTTTGTTGCTCATGTAAATATGTGACTCTTTCTACCACAGCATAAACGGCCCAGCAAAATCTCCACCAGTTATATGCCGTCATCTCAAGACCCTCTGAGGCTATCTGGCCCCATCCGCAATGACTTTCCCACAATGCTTGGGGAACAGGCATCTAATTTGGACTCTGTCTTCGTATAATCCCCTTCATTCCTTTCTGACATGGTCAGTGGAGACTATTTCAGTCTAATAATCCAATTAAAATGCTTAGAGAGGCCACGCCAGGTCAGTAAGAGAAAATTAGCACACATTGCTTTCACTTGAGCCCCAAACGAGCCTCCAATAAGCTGCATCATGCTCCTCCCAACTCTGTAATTTCAGCATTTCGTGCAGCGAGTCTAAATCTACATTTGTGCGAAAGCCGTTTGGTATGGCTGAACGGTTGCACCACATGCCCGAAAGCCTGTTTCCATTTAGACCCCATCCGAGGAGAATCATTACCAGAGAATGAATGAATGTGCTCGAACACAGCAGCGTTGTCTTTATGCTCAAACAAAACACACATTAAAAGGAGTAGTTCACCCAAAAATTACAATTCAATCATTTACTCCCATTACATGGAGAAAAGTGGCAAGGATATCCTTCAGAAAAGTACCCTCTCCTTTTATGGAAGAGAGAAAGTCATACAGGTTTGGAAACAACATGAGGGCAAGTGAACGCAGACATATTTGAATTTTTTTCATGAACTATTGCATTAAAGTAGATGTTAAGCATGCAGACGCACACTTACCCATAACTCCAGCTGGTGTTTTGAGAAATTTCCCATTGAAGTGAGAGATGACAGCTTCGCATTTCTCCGTCGACTCCATCCTAAAGAAACAGATTACCGGTTTAAAGGTTTACACATTTCACTCTCGGTTTGAGTATAAAACACCTTTCCCATCACATGCACCAGGTGTCAATGAATGAGAAACATGTTAAAGTCATATGAAGAATATCTAGGGGATTTTGCATTACATAAAGCATAATGCACTCATTTGAATGCATTTCATTTTGGCTGGTCATATAGTTTCATGATCCTTATTTTTCTTTTCCTGACAGATATTTTAATAACATCTCTCATTTAAACTTCAGTTAGAGTTGGTAAGTTTGATTCATTTCAGTGAAGTTTTAAGTTCATTTTAGTGAATCGGTTCAAAACTCAGATTCAATGATTAATGCGTGCACTCAAACATGTCTCTGCATGGTATTTTTATGTATTAAAATGTTTAGCAAAAATATATGTAGTGAAATATTGCTGTTAATTTTCATATTTTCTTATATTCGTGCGTATAAATCCTGATTCAGTTCATTTAGAGAGGAAAACATGTTTGGATCATTTTAAACTGCGAACAAATACATTGTTATCAATTTCAGAATAAATAGAGATTTGTACTGAATATCATCAAAAGGTGGTACAAAACTTAAATTTTCATAAATGTTTAGATATGTCGAACTAGAAAACCATTGTTTTGCCAATCTACTTTGTGGTTATTATTAAAAATGACTTTTTGAAACATATTTATCTGATTATACAGGAATAACCCTCGTGTTAATACAGTCAAGTAATCAAAAAAATTGACATTTTTGTGAATGTTTAGATTGCATTTATCAGTTTATCATGAAAATCTCTTTTCAATTTTTATATTTATGTCATTGATATTTGAAAAGGTACTTCTCGAAACACATTCAGCTGATTAGATGAACCAGTTCAGATTTCTTTCAGCGTTTTTTCACTCAAGTGCGTGAGAATAATGCTTCGGTTAGTACAATCAAGTTTTTACTTGTCACAAATTTACAAAGAGAAGTTCAGAGGGTTCAGTTTTCTGGCTTTGCCGTGCTGATATGTCAGATACACAGCTATATTTTCAAGGAACTGACTGGCACTAAGAATCATGGGAGGGTCTGAAGTGTTTGTGTTGCGGCGGGCAGAACGCCAGGGGTTTTCCAGGACGTCTGATTCCCTGACGGACGCAGCAGTCTTGAACCACGGTTGGTACATTGAGGGGAATTCACAAAGAATGATAGCATGACAACAGGAGTTGATCTGGTGATTCAGAGTCAGATACTAGACCCTCACCTCGCAAATCCGACCCCTCGGCTGGCTCCGTTGGTGTCCCGCAGGACACGAGTGGAGACGACCTGTCCGAAGGGCTTCAGCATGGCCTCTAACTCCTGTTCATCCATGGTCAGCGGCAGGTTAGATATGTACAGGTTAGTGGGGTCCTGCTCTTGTTGCTGTCGGAAGAGAGAAAAAAACAAAAAGTGAACTTTTTGCCATTTTCCTGGTGAAAAGTCACTGATCAATAGCATCACAATGAGCTTAACTCATACTGAACCTGGAACATTTGTGTAAACAAGAATAATTGCTGTTATTTTTAGCACAGGTAGGTTACACACCTGTAAAAACACCTCAGATGCCACACACTGCCACAGTTTATACACACTTTATCAGTTAACGGAAGAACACTTGGAGATCTGACAACAGAAATCCCTGACCATCCACACCTGCCAGTCAATAATTGGCCTGTTTCAAAACCTAGTGAGCTGCATGCATGGATGCCCATAATATAACCACAGCCAATCCAATCCATGCAACCAATAACATTTCCTGTCATAATAATGTATAATAGGCAATCTAGGCATTTGTTAATTAGACTAAATTTACATACATACTACATTTTTATACATATTATATGCTTAATATCTTGGGGAATTGAGTATACTAATATAAACAGCATAATAAGCACAAATATGAATCATATATATATATAAATACTTAATATTTATTTTTTTGTATTTAATTATATATATATATATATATATATATAAAATATACTATAATAGTCTAATATATTTAATAAAATTAAATATTTAATAATATTATTATATAACTATATGTAATATTTATTATATATCTGCAAAATAAGACCTAAATGTACACACACACACGTTTGTCTAATATACACAAAAATTTTAAAATATAAACACAAAATATTATATATAATATAATAACAGTCTTTTATCTTTGTGAAACTTTCACAAATTTCACTAATCACACACACACACACACACACAATATGAAATATTATATAATATAATAACAGTATTTAATATTTGGGAAACCTTTTCACTAATTTTGTCT
This sequence comes from Barbus barbus, assembly GCF_936440315.1. Classification (NCBI taxonomy): domain Eukaryota; kingdom Metazoa; phylum Chordata; class Actinopteri; order Cypriniformes; family Cyprinidae; genus Barbus; species Barbus barbus. The sequence continues at coordinate 30,901,893 of NC_136739.1, read as the reverse complement.
AATGCATTATGGGATTGCAATCTCTGCAAATGATACCTTCAATGCTGCCTACCTTTTAGAACAGGCTTTGTGTCAATGCCTTAAAATGCTCTCTAGATAGGCAGCTCACTAGGTTTTAGTAGAACTGTGATTGAAGACAATATCTAAATACTTACATGGTACAGGTGAATTAAATTCATAAAAGAGGTTAAAGTGAAAGCATGTCTCCCTCTCCGGACTCGCCAGCTAATATAGGGTGAGCATTAATATTGATGAGCAGCTCATTTGCATGCGGCTCTCGGCCACCCCCCCCATCATCCAAGCGGTGAAACCTCGACTGATTTCCTGCCGTAGTTTCCCTTCCATCAGCAGAAACGGAAAGCCAAGCAGGCAGAGAGCGAGAGAGAGACTCTCTCCGGGGACAAAAGGGCCGCTACATTAATATTCATTAACATCCTACTGCCTTCAATCTCCACCCCTAAGAGATGGAGGAAAAATGAGCAGAACAAAGAGAAGACAAGGGAGAGGCGGGATTGGATTACTAAAGTAATACGCTGACAGAAAAAAATCAGCATAGCGTGATTAGGAAACAATGGCAGAGGGCCGGCGCTCAGCTGTCGAACCATCATGGGGAACTGATGCAAGAGCAAACAGGCGCTGGAGATCCTAGAGAGTCTTCAAACACGATGTTTAAAAAAATATTAGCTATTAGGAATGACAGTGTCCATAACTAAACTCTGAAGGACGAACGCTGAAGCTAATAGCGGGTGTTTTATGGGCCTGTTTTTGAATGGCAAATAAATTCACGATGTGCTTGGCTTGCTCCAGAGGGAGAACTAAAACGCTGGCGTGCTTTTAAACAGTCTTATCCCAACCGAAACCTAATACCAGAACCACATACCGGTGCTAGCCCTGCTCAGCAGGGTCAGGTTACAGCAGCCATACGCAAACTCTGGGAGCAAAATAGCATGGATTAAAATGTAATACCTGACTAAAATATGCTAAATTGAATTTTAAACATGCATTTAGTGCAGGGATGTTTTCAACTATTCAAAAGTGACAGTAAAGACATTTACTTTGTTACAAAAAAAAAACTATTTCATATAAATGCTGCTCTTATGAACTTTCAATTCATCAAAAATTCCTGAAAATAAAAATATTCCACGGTTTCAACAAAAATATGAAGCAGCACAACTGTTTTCAACACAAAATGTTTCTTGAGCAGCAAATCTGCATATTAGAATGATTTCTGAAGGATCATGTGACACTGAAGACTGGAGTAATGATGCTGAAAATTCAGCTTTGATCACAGAAATAAATTACATTTTTCAATATATTCAAACATAAAAGAGTTATTTTAAATTGTAATAATATTTCACAATATATCACTGTATTTTTGATCAAATAAATGCAGCCTGGGTGAGCAGAAGAGATTTTTCTGTACCAACTGAATATATATAACACATGAAAGTATATATTAATATTAAATCTATAATATTTGGATATATAAATTCAAATATAAAATATATGTGCATTTTGTAGACAAATATTAATTTCTAAATTTATTAATTTCTTCATAAATCTTACATTTTTGTTATATAAAAATTATCTAGATTAGCTGCAGTGTTCTTTAGTATCATTGATATACTATTATACTTAAGTTTTTGATTAATTTGATTTTTTTGTTTTCAATTTAATATGTGTAGAAGTCTAGCAAATGTATGGTTTGTCATTTTTAAACATTATTAGTTTTACTTATTTTAGTACTTCAAGTTAAACTAAATGAAAATGAGTAATATTGCCCTGCCAACTAGCTAAAATAAAATAAGTTTATTTATTTATGATTTTTTTTCCCCAAGTAATAAAAATGCTCAAATTTTCTATTTGTTCCAAGCGTGCATGATTTCCAAAATTTCATTATTTCATGACATTTTAAAGACTATTATTCAAAAACGTGCTCTAAAAAAAAAAAAAAAAAACATGCTACACCTAGGTTAAGTAATGCAGGGCTGGTGCATCTGGCCTCAGATTACCGGACAGAGCGAGGCTGCGCAGACATGGAAATCAGCTCAGCGCTGGAACGTTCTGACACTGAGCTGATTCAGGCACGCAATTCTGAATTACATCTCTCAGGTCAGGCATTAAGAGCTTTACGCTGATATCAGTGTACAGATGCTGAGAAAAGCGGAGCTTTTCCCTTTCTATCAATCTCACACATGCACATCCCAATCAGCTGATTACATTAGATGCCAAATACCAATTTCCAGCATGAAAACGCAACATAAATCAGTGAATCTTCAAAGAAATCAAGTGTTAAATATTCCACTAGACTAGTATGAACTAGAATAGCAGTGCCGCAAACATTGGTATCTGTGTGTGGGCTTGCATGTGTGTCACCTGCTAACAATTTACTCAACACGAACCATTTGACTTCGATAGAAAAAGCACACAATATGTGTGTGGAGTAAGTGTGTGTCAGACACAGATGGTACGAGAGAGAGTGAGAGAAAAAACTAAGTGTATATGTGTGAACGAGAATGCATGGGCATATGTGAGAGTAAGAAGAACAGCATCCCAATTCTACTATTCCTGCATTATATAGTATGCATGCTGTGCTCAATATCTATCTATATGCACAGAATATCTGGATATACCTACTATGCATAAATGTGCAGTACACAAGAGAAAACACAATGTGCAATGCAATGTGCTCAGCTTGACATTATCTTTAAAGCAATAGTTCACCCAAAAATGAAAAATTGTTGTTTATGTTAAATGTTTTTCACTCTTAGCCCTTTCAAGATGTAGATGAGTTTGTTTCTTCATCAGATTTGGAGAAATACAGCATCCATCACTTGCTCAGCAATGGATGCTCTGCAGTGAATGGGTGCCGTCAGATTGAGAGTCCAAACAGCTGATAAAACATCACAATAATCCACACCACTCCAGTCCATCAGTTAACATCTGGAGAAGTGAAAACGTGTTTGCAAGAAACAAATCCATCATTAAAGGCATTTTTTAACTTCAAACTGTTGTTTCTGACTAAAATATGAGTCCATAAGCCATAATAATGCTTCCTCCAGTGAAAGTCTATCACCTGTTGTCTTTGACATCACAATCACCCACATATTGGTTTAGAGTTGTTTTGGACTGTTTTTGTTGTAAACGGTGCTTGATCTGTGCAGATTTCTCTCCTGATTCAGATGAGACAACTTTTTCAGTAGAGAAAGCAATATTATGGATAGAGGACTCATATTTTAGCCAGAAACATCAGAATAAACTTTAAAAATGCCTATATGATGATTTTTTTCTCTCACAAACACACAGCTTTTGGCTTATCGAGACATTAATTGATGGACTGGAGTGGTGTGTATTACTTGTGGATTATTGTGATGTTTTTATCAGCTGTTTGGACTCTCATTCTGACGGCATCCATTGACTGCAGAGGATCCTTTGGTGAACAAGTGATGCAATGCTACACTTCTCCAAATCTGATGAAGAAACAAACTCATCTACATCTTGGATGGTCTGAGTACATTTTCAGCAAATTTTAATTTTTGGGTGAGCTATTCTTTAATGTATATTTCTTGACTCAATATTTGATTAAAATGCCAAAAAAGTACAATTTTTCCACAAAATTGGATCTAAAATGCAATTTTTTTATATGATAGCTGTAAATTAAACATGCAACGTCATGAAATCATTTAACAGCAGTGCAGTATAAGACTTTTTTTGCATTTTGTGTTCTGTGTGTCTCATACATATTTTTAAAACACAGTAGGAAGTATAAAGTACATTCTTAAAAACAAGTCAGTTTTTCCATTGCAAACAAAGCCAGAGTGCAGGGTTCAGACACAGTGCCATGTCACCAGGTTACTCCAGGGGCTTCCTGTCTGAGATATTAATGTCTAACCATCTGTTTATATCATAAACAAGGTGAAAGGAAGATACATCCAAGGACAACAAGCCAAGATGTCTGCGGCAGAAAAAGAGCATGACAAATGCATGCCTCTCGTCCGAGCAGCTCCATTTCTAATGCACCGTGCACGGAGGAAGAGAGACAAACCTTCCAATTTTTTAGGTGAAGTATTTCTTTAAGGCAAAGCCTTATTTAAAAATATAACTGAACTCTTATTTCCAGCCAAAAAAACCCTGTTAGTGCTGATACAGGTTATTTCCATGCCACTTAAAATCTACAATTCTATTTTAATTATGCACTTCCCCTTTAAATAAACATGCATGCAAATACTGCTGCTCTGTTGCTTTACAAATTTATTGGTGAATTGTCACAAAAGACCAAGAATAACAAGTCAGGGAAATGCTATTTCAGTAACACTGATATACTATTATAGTTTTTGTTAATATTTTGAGTGTTATTTTTTTTAAATGTATTTTTTTTTTTTTTTGATTTTATATTTTCACATATTTTTAGTTAGTCTTAGTAATTTTGTTGTTAGCTTTTGTCATTTTTATTGATGTATTTTTTTAGTTTATTTAGTTTGTTATTTTAGCACTTCCAGTTAAACAAAACAAAAATGAGAAATGTTGTCTTAGCAACAAGCTGAAATAAAGCTTTTATATATATATATATATATATATTTTATTTCAAGTACAAAATATATTTTTTATGGTTTTGGTTTAATTTAACTATATATCACTATAACAATAACCCTAAACCTCAAACTATAAAGTCAATATGAGTTCTTTGCATTTCTTCAACAAAAAACTCCAGACTTAAACTCTAGGCACATATAACAAAACATATTATATTTAATTGGAAATAAATCTGGGGTAAGAAGGAGTGAGGACCTTAAAATGCAGTGTATGCAGGCAGCTCACTAGATTTGAGAGCAATGAGACACACCCTGACCGAGGCTTTTATAGGGCCTGATCGTCATGGCTTCAGACAAGCCGTCACCATGACGACCTCCAATTATATACTTCCTTTTCTTCAGCACAGAAATGCAATCCACACAACTGCAACATCTCTGCCTTTATATATACATTGTGCAATATGATATTATTTTCATTACAACTGAGATCATTTTATTGCAAGTTCTGCCAAAACAAATTCAAAAGTTGTTTTTTAATTTACCATTATTCACAATAGAGATTTCTAGTATTAATAATAATGAGCTTAATTAATATATAGTTTTTAATAATATCCAGTACTAAAATGATTCTGGAGGTTTTTTTTTTTACTGGCCGAACAACAAAAACATATATATTACTTTTTTTTATGTGCATTATAATCATGAGAATTTGGTTGAAAATGTGTTTTATTGTCAGAAAAATGTCAATGTCACAATGCTAACTATTTTAATGATCACAATTTTCTTTATAGAACAAATGATTTTTACATAATATATGTATGAGTATTGTGTTTATTTATTATGTATATATAAATACACACTCATTAAGTATATATTTTGAAAATATTATTACATGTATTTACATTTATATTATTATATTTAATATATAAACAACATATTTTTCTTAAATATATTCATGCATTTTGTATTTATATATACATAATAAATATACACAGTACACACTATACAGTATATTATGTAAACAAAAACTTATTTTGGATGCGATTAATCGTTGAACAGCACTAATAATTTGTAGTGCCATAAAAGAATCATAATTGTGCATTATGATTATTAGTTCTCAGTGCATTTTTTTTTATTATTTTAATGATATTATTTTATTCATTTATGCCAAATATTTTCATTTTTTTAAATCTTTTTTATATTATTGCCATTTTATTAGCAAAATATATTTTTTATTAGCATTAACAAGTTAAATAATTGTTGTTTATTTAAAAATTATTTCCAGTAATAAAATATTTTTTGGTTATACGATTCTTGGTTAAACAACAACAACAAAAAAGTGTTTAATTGTCATGAAAACATCTGTCAAAATATTAAATATCTTGATAATCTAGAAGGCGGTCTTCATTTACTCAGTGGACGATATAACTTCTAATAGAATTAGTTTGCTGTTGATTTTAGTGGTGAAATGTGATCTGGACAGGTTCCTGTTTGTCTTTCAGTCATTCATCCGGCTCGTCTGGATGCTGCACCTGTACAGGTGTGTCCTCCTCACACTCTCAGGCATCTGCCTCTGACGTCACAGTCTGCTGATGTCACATGACTCAGTGAAGCGTGTCAGACGGATCTGGCTGCAGGTGACAGCAGGAACAGGTGTGTGCAGGTGTGTTCTTACCTTTGCCATCTGAGCCTGAACTCCGCTGGTCTTCAGAGCGCTGACGGCTTTCTGAGCAGCAGCAGGGCTGTCAAAGTCCACAAAGCCATAGCCTGAGAGAACGACAAGCACGACGTCAGCTTAAATACACAGCACACATAAACCGAGAAGGGCAACACACAGTTTTGACCTGAACAAACAAGGTGTACTACAGCAATAGCATTTCAGCCCAAAATAATTATAATAATAGAAAAATAATCTAGAGAGCAAATTTTAGGACCAATAAATATTTTAGATATAATTTTTTAATTAATATTATGTATTATTATTAATATTTTTAAGTAAAAATTAATTCAATAAATATGTAATATATATTTAATAATAATAATAGAAAAATAAACTAAAGAAAGCACATTTTATCAATAATTATTTTAGATATAATTTTTAAATTAATATGATATATTATTAATATTTGTAAGAAATAAATAAAGATAAATAAAATTAAGCATATTTTAGGACCAATAAATATGTAATATATATTTAATAATAACAATTATTATTAATATATTAATATTTTATAAATGTTTTTGCATTACATATTCTGTTTTGTATATTTTTTTTCCCTTTAATTTATTTTATTATTAATAAAATACAATTTAATAAAAAAAATTAAATAAAATAGAAATTTAACAAAAAACCAAACAAAATGAAATGATAGTTAGTCCCTTCTCATGTGATCTTACATTAACAGCTCAAGTATTTATTTGATCTTCCATTATAAGATACTTTTGATTGTAGGACAAATTAATAATGTGACAAATACAGCCGTAAATTGAGTATTTTGTGTAAAACTTTTGTGTAATGCTGCATCCAACATACAATTATTTAGTTCACATTTATCCATGCAAAATGTTTTGGAAAGGGTTAATGAAAACTGAAACTCAGTTACTGAAAACGTAAAGGAACTTATGTAACAATAAATTATGTGATTTACAGAAAAACACAATTTAGCAGAAAATAAAAATGCAAAACTCAAAGGATCCTAAATGAAACCATCTAATGTGTACACTGATGTTTTATAGATGCACAAATCAGCAGCAGACACAGAGCCTCCCGTGAGAGTGTTGCAATTACAAAGTGTGTATTGGGCAAGTAAACGCAAGTAAACTTTTATATTGTTAGTAATATTTCAAGATGAACACTTACTGGACTGAAGTAACTTTTAACTTGTTTTTTAGAAAAATCATGTTCAAATTTGACTATGAAATATGATCGTCAGGCTTTTGAGGAAAGTTCATTTGTTCATCTCTCAATCATCATTGTATTGCATTGCATTAGATATTTTGATCATAAAACTTAGCATTTAAATATCACCTTAAGACATTATTGGAGAGTGATGGTTTGGGCCTCTGAATAGAACTGAGCTGTTTTTTTCTCCAAATTCTCACTATATCATACTATATGAGCCATAAAAGCCTAATGGATCAAATATGATACTTAACAAATGCACATGCAAACAATTTTGTCTAAATGTTCAATAAACTATTAAAAAAAATGACACTTTTCTGACTATTATTAACCAGACTTAACCAACTGAACTGTAAAACCAGTCCAAGCTAGAATCATTAATCAAACAAAAAGTTAATTTTTACATTTGCAGCAAAATCATGTAACTATACGAGCTTGAGCAGTTTGATGTGAAAGTGAAAGTCAGGCTCCGCTGGTTAAACTATGGGTTGGGTCGGTCGTTCAGTCACATTTAGATCATTTGCATTCGTGCATCACTGTGATACTCTGGGTTAATATTTTCCATCTGGCTTCTTTAGATTCAGCAGGGTAGAGGGGAGCCGGACTGAAGCCGCTCCATCAACACCCTCCTCCTCGGGCCCGACTGAAATTACTCAGCACATAAATAATCCACAGCGCTGTGACTAAGCCACAAGCTCCGAGGCAGTCGTGCCCCCGAGGTGCCAAAACCAGGAACGGAGCCAGATCCTGGACTACAGCGGCCTGGAACAAACCCCAGAGTTCCTCAGTCAAGACAGGGAGGCCAGGACAGGAATAACAGCGAGGGGTCTGGGAAGCAGTGACAGACTGACTGGATATCGGTTTCCTGATACACCCACGCCAGCATAGCTGCACAATGACGAAAAGCAGGGCGTGCAAACACACACACACGCACACACACACACACATAAACACTCACACAACACATAAGTGTGCTTACAGATGAGAAACTCGTATTTGCACGCACTTATATAATATATTGCAATGCTTTTGTTGGCAATATAAGGATACCTGTTTCTGCCACATGATAAAAAAAACCATAAAAAAAGGTCATTTTGACTTTTTAATCCAATTTTGACCTTCATTCTGTCAATTCGGACTTTTAATTTCATAATTATGAGTTTAAATCTCACAGTTACCAAATTGTAGCAATAGCACTGAATGTCTGCGCTCAGTTTCAGATCCGTGCAGACTGCATTTATAGTTAGTTAGACGTGTAACCAACATGAAAACCAGAGAGGTGTCTATGGGTGAAAAACGAGCAATTGTGAAGCTGAGAGAAGATGAAAAATCAATCAAACCATTGCACAAACACTGGCAATAGCAAGTACAACCATTTGGAATCTCATGAGGAAGAAAGAAACCACTGGTGTACTAAGTAACACCTAAAACGGGTAGATCAAGGAAAACATCTGCAGTAGATATCACGTATTTATTCCCTTTTGGGGTTCCATAGTAGGCTACACTGCATTTTCTTTCCGAACACGGTACTGGGATGCAGCACTTTGCGGGGGGGGGTTGGCGTGGAATCACAATGCCGGCTCAACAATATGATGTCTATCAGTCATCGGCGATCGGCCCAACCTTAATCCATACAATGTGATGATTCTGAATTTACTGAATTAAGCAGCTCTCAGAGGAATATGACATCTCATCTTAGCACAAAACACTAAACTGCACAAATTCTGAGCCACAGAAATCAGAACATACATACCTTTGCATTTGTTTGTGGTTTTGTCTAAGATGGCCTTGGTTGATACGATTTTTCCATATCTATAACAAGAACAAACAGAGATGGGTTAAGAATTTTGAAACACACACAGATATAAATGGCTCAGTTTGAATGTTAAACTATATGACCCACGGTTATAATCTAACTAAAACATTTTCATGACTTAAAACAGTTTCATTACAAGAAAATAAACATTATCTGAAAATAAATAAATATATATATATATATATTTTTTTTTTAATTGCCAAGGTAACATTTCTCATTTTTGTCTATTGTAAGTTGAAGTACTAAAATAACTCAAAATAAATAAATACATTTATAAATAATTATAAATAAAATAATTAATAAAACAAATCTTAATAAAAACTATACAGACTTAAAAACAAAAAAAAAACTTAAATTCAAATGAAAACTAAATATTATATAAAATTATTATATAATATTTCTATTATATTGACACTATAATAGCATATAAAATAAAAATACTGATATGTACTTGCATGCGATTACTGAAGAATGGAAACTGCACAATTAAATCATTCACAAACTGCTTAAATTTGCTAAATATATTGTGAATATATTTAATATGTCACTAGTTTGAATGCATTTCTCTATCACAGTTGCTAAGTGAACATATAAAATACCTGCAACAATATTTGAAACAAGAAGATGGTGAGCAAATGACCAAACTATCTCTTTAAGACTTTCTGCCTAAAACACTGAAAACGGAAAAGAAGTGAATCTTTAACAATGCTTCGTTGTATTCTGGTATATTCTGTACACTTCGAAGGCAGAAAGGAGCACTGCAGGAGGAGAACAGAGCGGGCAAAGGAGTCCTTGGGGGGAAATGTGATTGATTTATGAGGAGGTTATAAAAACTGCAGTGGAATGCTGTAAGGCACATGCGAGTGAAAACATGACCTTTGACCTCACAACAGGGGCACTAATACAACCTCACGAATCACAGCCACCGATGATGAGAAAAAAAGGGTCATTAAGTGCTTTTAATTAATAACCAAATAGGAAAGACTTCATGAGATTTGAAATCCAATTACAGCAGATGACTCTTAAAGCCTGTGCCGGTCTCTCCGGGGCCGCTCTGATTCTCCTGGGGGATGAAGGGTTTGCACCAATTGACCTGATATTAATCAATTACGAGGCTCTCGCATCTTCCTCGTCCTCTTCCTGAGCCGCTTATGGAAGCCGTGCTTCAATCAAAAGCTTGAAGGCGTGAAGTGGCGGAAAGAAAGTAATTCAATGCTTTTTAGGCACTCTGAGGAGACTTTTTTAATGTCTCGGTTCCGCAAGCATTTTTCCCATTGGGATTTAAAAAGAAAGACTTTGTTTCAGAGTTTCACAAGCCAAGATCCAAACCAACCAGCTGTGAGGAGATTTACAAAATTACACAACTTTGATCTAAAGCAAAAAAAGTGCTTGAAAATGTTATTTTGGCTATAATGTCATCTCCATCTAGAAGAGAAAAAATATTAAATAGAAAGACAAAAGGCACAAGACTGCTACAACTGTGAACTTTTTGATAACCACTATAAACATTCACTCCATATATATATATATATACACACACACACACCTAAACATTTTTTAATTTTATATTATAATATAAATATTTTTTTATAATATTAATAACATTAATATAATAATATTTTGCAAATGTACTGCACATTGATATTTTAATATTATATTATTTTACAAATTTATAAAATAAATGAATAATTATGTTTTACAAATTAGTCATTTTAACAGCGCATTATCATTAAAAAAATTATTTACAAATTTATAAAACATTAAATAAATAAATATGTACCATAAATATGTTTTGCTAAATGTTTATCTTAAACTACACAGTTATTTTTGTTTGACAAATAAAATAAATAAATAAATAATATGGCATATGCTTGGTTTGTAAATGTTTATCTTTGCCTACACATTGTCATGAGAATCAACAGTTTAAGTATGTTCACATTCATTTTGTCCATAGGGATTTTACAAAAGGTCTTAGTTAAAGCAGTAAAAACCATGAACCAGATCACAACATTACAAACTCTGGTTTGAAGCAAAAAGAAGTGTTTGAAAATTGGACAAAGACAAAGGCGCAAGACTGCACTTAACAGTTTTAGTGAGGGAAAGAACTACAATCCCATGCAGCACTGTGAATGACATAAACAAAAACAGCTAAATATATAACTACTGATGTAAAGATGTCAATTATCCATACAGAATCCAAACATTTTGTTTATATGAAGAATATAAACACAATATTTAAGAAGTTCTTTTTTAGTGTGATTTGCTTGTTTCCATGAAGATTTCTCTGTAGAATCATGGGTAATGTAGTTTTTCTGATGTTAAACACTGTTATTTAAAAAAATAAGCTTAAATAATGTGGATGATGGCTTCAACAAACGCATATACCATCGATTAACATCCTCGTAGCTGGGTCTGTCTTAATGATTTATAAGTTACTGTTCAAAATCAATTCTCCTGTGGAGAAAATTAATGAGATTTTTACTTCCAGAAGCTGACTGTTGCGCTCTATAAAAAAATAAAAAAAAAAAATAAAAAAATCACAAAAATATACAGCATCCACAAATATTGAATAACTACATTTTTCATACATAAACGCTGCATTGGAAATTAACCAAAGCAGGCATCTTTTGCTCACTAGGTTTTGTAACAGTGCGAACACGTTATGAAAAGTTGACAAATGTCATTCATTAATCTCGCTGTCCAGAGAGACGTTTATGGACCTTTTTATGTGCTTCATCGCCCGGTTTACCGGAAAACGACGAGGCCATCAGGAGGAAAAACCCGTCCTAATAGGCCGCCTCTCCATTAGCTGCCGCTGAAAATCTATTACAATTGAATTGCAGCGGCCAGACGGTGGAGGAGAGGCCGAGAAACGGATAGAATGTCGTTCTGAGAGGAGGAACAATGTGACTGGTGTTTCACCTGCCATTTCAACCCCAGTCTTGATCCCATTATCGAGCTCCAGTTTCCCTCCACCAGAAGCTTATTGATCTCCATAGTAAGAGCTCAGGGCTGTGTTTCAGAACTTGGCTTAAGCAAACATCAGAATGCAGTCTTTATATTGGTCATATAAACACATGCTGAGATTAACAAGAAATGCACAATATTTGGTGACCATTACAGTAATGGTATGTTAAATAAACAATACAGATTTACAATACAAATTTAATTTTAGGTCATTCACGAACACTGCATTAGGATTTTTTTATTTTAAGTATTGAGCTCAAATAGTCTCAAAAGTAATGCATTCACAAAATATAGAATTCGCAAATGCAGATTCAACAATCAATTCAGATTGTGAAACTAGTCAAATGACACCGTTTTTAGCTAACAGCACAATAAAATCAATATTCAGAAATGTGCAAACATACTCGCGTATTTATGAACTGTGTTTTGCATTTTTGAATTTTACTTTCAAGTCATATGGATTATGAATGTAAATTTGGTTTTGCATTTGCAAATTGTTTTTCTGAATAGTTTATGAGCTTGCAAATTTGCAGATATAAAAGCTTTTTTGTGAATGTGAATTAGCATATGGATTTTAATTATTCTTATTTTGTAAATACATAAATCAGAAAAATATTTGGAAAAAAATTATTAATTGAATTCACAAAATTTTTATTAAGGTAAGTGGTTGCAATCAATTTATTTTAGCTCCTTTTTTTTAATTAAATGTAGCTAAAATAAATAGTTTGAACATTTTTTTAAGGTAAGTGCAGGTCACAGTGTAAAATAGTTTTATATATATATATATATTTTATATATTTATATTATATATTATATATACACATACATACACACACACTTGTTGAAATAAATTTAAATATATTAGTTTTATTATTTAATATTTTTTCTCTTCTAGATGGAGATGACATTATAACCAAAATAACATTTCACTACAAATCCAATTATTTAAATCTTACGCTGTAAAGATGTGTAACAGTCCAAAAAGCGACATTCCATCGTGAACAAAACCATCATGAACAAAAACTGAGAAAAGTTTGGCTGCAGCATCCTTCGCCAATGCAATTTTTAGAGATGCATTTTTTACTTTCAAAAATCCTACTTTATTTCAAACTGACCTAGCTCTTTCCATATCCTCAACATCACCTTAAACATCATTATGCATCAAATGCTCTGCCAGAGCTTTCTCTAGTGTGCAAGAGATCTATATGAGATCTCATGACGCTGCAGAAGTGGAAACAAAGCAACCAGGAAAATAACCAGTCTATGGACAGGACAAGACACAACTCAGATGAACCAGGAAGAGTTTGCTTTTATCTAGTCTCATTATTGCACCACACAGTGTAAAGTGACCCTTGAAAATGGTTGAGGAATTTTTCATCCCTGGTTTTGGTTCATTTCTAGCTAGACAGCGTTTCCTTAAGGACAGTCTGCTCTAGTCTGGATATATGCAGACAATAGGATAAGGTGAAAGTGTCTTGAAAGCCATATCCTCTGATTTGCATGATAAATGTGACTTACAGACGCTCATGTTAAGTGGATTTCCTTTGGAGAGTAAAATCCTCTCAGCAATAATTCACAAGAATAGTTCTCATGCTTTTGTGCTATCTTCAATAACATTCAGGGTAAAATGAAAATCAAAAATTATTTTACATCCCAGCATGCTTTTTAAAAATACAGAGAAGCTGAATATAACAAAATAAATATTATCTATGCAATTGGGCTTTAGAGGACAGTAATGAAGACAGTATCCAAAGATTCAAGAAAATCCCCAGCAACACAAAGCAGACTAGACTGATTCCTGTAACAGATCATCTTCACACTGTGTGTGTTTTATGATGCCAGTTTCTAGGCTGCCAAAACATACATATTCAGCATATATAGCATCATGTGCAAAGAGATGCATCGGCCCTTCTGAATCTTGATTTTGGCGCCTTCTGAGGTGTTGCAACCAAAGCCTATGCTAACAAAAGCACCAAGACAAAAACTATCTGCATCCTATCTATCCATCCATCCATCTATAAATATAAAATGAGACAGACAGATAGATAGATAGATAGAAATAAAGGAATGATAGATGTTAATTTAAAATTACATTTTATTATATATAATATTTAGTATACTATTTATTATGTTTAAATAATTTATGCATTTATTCTATATTCCTATATAAGTACATTGGCTGGATTTGACTAATATTTGACATAATGAAGATCTATATTGAATTGAAATCTGTGGTCTCTGTAAAATCTGTTTTTCCCAAATTTTTCTAGGGTCCATTTTTAATTTGGACTGTTTTAATGGTTAAACTAAATTTAATTAATCAAAATTGAAATCATGAAATTTATACGAGTTAACAGCAATTTATTTAACAAAAAATATTTTTTTTAGGGCCCTATGACATGAATTTGATTTTTTTAAGTTTTATTTTTCCCTAAATTCTGTGTTCTCAATTTAATTTTTCTGGATTCCATTGGAATGGTTTAACAAAATTTTATATTATTTAATACATTTTCATAATTTTTTTTACAACAATAGGGCCATGTGTTTTTTGTGTTTGTGTTTTCTTATTATTGCTTGAAAATAAAGTTTCAATCATTTTATTAGTAGCAGTAGTAGTAAGACATACACATTCTACTGAGCAACAGTAATACATTTCTGTCACAATTTCTTCAAGTTAAATTGCACTTTTATTTTAATGGGCCGTGAAGAGGTGTGTGTGTGTGACTATGACAGTAGTTGAAACGGTCAAATGCTCATGAAGTGACTTAATTTTGCTGATATTAGTCATTTCATTTTCAATCTATTTGACAACACTGACTGTTTGACTATAATGATGGCTGAAAAACAAATCTTTTTAAAATTTCCGTTTCAGAGGAAATACATCAATATCGAGATGCAGAATATCATCAAAAGGCTGGAAAATACTGAAGCATATAAAACTATATTGCCTAGCAGGCCTTATAGAATCATGTCAACAGTCGTCTACAGCCAATGAATGGAGGATCGACTCACTCAACACACTGATGTTTCATGATCCAGCATATTATTTGATTCTCCATAAACCTGTGTTATGACAATACCTCTGACCTCATATCGTTCCCATTGAAGTGACCGGGAAAAGGTTACATCCGAAACGTCAAAGGGCAAATCGCTTTAGGCATCAGGATGAGATTAAGCTAAATACAGCAAAGGGTTAGACGATCACACCACTGAACCGCCGATGCAAAGCCCAGCACTAATCCAGAGCCTCAATCACAGCCATACATGAAACAGCTTTCTAATTAAAGACGCCCATTCAACTCCTTTGAGGACAAACCTGTGAACATCACATACACAAGACATACAGTCTGGGATCTGAAATTTTATTTGCGGTGATGCAAATAGCCAAAGCTGATTTCTCAAAGAAGCAAAGATACATTGACCTCTGCATTTAATAGTACTGATCCTATAAATGTGTCTCTGCTGCAGATGCTTGAGAGGCAGGACCAGGACACTTTAGGTCACTATTAATTATTCCAAAGAAAGACCACAGGCTTACAATGTGATGTGCAGAAGCAGTTTAGATTACTCAAGGTTAAAAAAATAAGGCCATGAGTACATGAATGCATGTAAAAGTAACTATTGCCTAAAAAATATAAAAAAATAAATAAAAAAGAAAATATATAAATAAATAAGCATGACATGATATACATCATATAAATATATAAATATAGACATCTATATTTTCACTGGCGAGCAACATATTTTTAGGTATATAACCATATTTGTTATAAAATGTATAATATTTAAATTAAAATGTATTTATTTAGCAAATAGGTTTTAAAGCTGCAGTCCGTAAGTTTTGCCATCTCTGTTTGAAAACCTGGAATTGCTTGCGTGGGGTTGAGAGTCGGCACGGCTGCAGCGCGGATAAATCTAATGTTTTGAGGAGTCTGTGTAGCTGTCAGTCACCGCACCGGTGTGGATGTTTACTGTACTTCACAATCACAGATTCTAGCATATGTCTTGGAAATATGACCCAAATAAGAATTTTCACCGTATATCGTCATCTGAACAAGCAAGTAACAAGTCTGCCACGTTTGTTCTGCCCAAATGAGGAAAGCATTACCATAAATTGTGCTACCAATGGTGATTAAATCTAACAATCGGTTAGCTCACATCACATCAAACCGTGCAAAGTATTATTATTATTATTATACTTTGTTCTCAAATTGTTAATGTTAACAACATCAGCATTGCATGACACTGAGTATAGTGTAGATTTCTGTTCAGTCTAATATCTAATTGTCATACTATTCGAAATTCATATTAATAAATTATTTTCACCCAAAAAGCAAACTATGCTCCCATCGAACAGGTTTTCTTCAAAAAAACAAATCTTGTGTAATTCCAGGCTATCGGTAAACAGAAGCATTTAAAACTGGAATAGAATTAAATTTCATTCACATGTGTTTCATAAACAGATAATACTTTCTGGATCAAAATCTGCCATCAAAATGATAAGTTTAATTATTCTAGCTGCTGTGAGAAAAGGCTATAAGCGATCTGCCACCTGCAGGATCCTCACATGTGATAGCCTACTAGCCGGGACAACTTCTTTATGTTTACAGACTTGACGTAATGACACAGCGCCATGCTCGAATTTCCTGTGAAAACCCGTACCACTCAAATTAGAAAACATTATTTTAAGCTAACCGTTGTGAATCGGGCTAAAGGAAGGCGATGGTTTTGAACATGGATGGTTATGTACTTGCTCAAATATTGATTTTGGATCATTTTTAACCCAAAAAAAGTTACGGACTGCAGCAGTATATATATATATATATATATATATATATATATATATACACACACACACACACACACTAGGGGTGTAACGATACGCATATTTGTATTGAACCGTTCAGTACGAGGCTTTTGGTTTGGTACGCATTGCAAACCGAACGATTCGTTGGACTAATCCTATTACCTTTGTGAAATATAAGTGCCACTGCGCTCAACAACGCAGCCCAAATCACGTAACAGGCATCATGCTGTTTGTCCCACGATAAAACCCACGATTTCAAAAACAACCCATTTAAGATGAAATACGTTTCTTCTCTTTTTTTCTTTTTTTCAGTATGTACGGGCCACAAGAGAAATATTAAGGAAATAAATGAAAACAGCTACACCGTTATCAGCATATGTTGAAGTAGATTCGTCTCTCTTTGGCTCTGAGAGAATAAGCGTCAGATGCTGAAAGCTCCGTCATTACTCCGTTTTTCCATTTTTACTTTCACTTTCTGCTTCTAGTGAATTGACTTAGATTAAGACGTTTACCAGCATAAATCTTGCGTAAAGTTTGCATGTGTGCAAATCCTGGTGCAAACGCGTGCTTGTGTGATATCCATTGGCTCGCATTCATGGTTTAAAACAGAAATATTTCCAACATTGCCCCGCCCCCGTATCGAAAACGCACTGAACCGTGACATCACTGTGTCGTATCGAACCAAACCATGAATTATGTGAACCGTTACACCCCTAATATACATACATACTGTATATAGTTACTTAATATTTAAATATTACTTTATTTATAATAATATAATAAATTAAATTAATATGTATTTGTTATTATTATTTATGTAAAAATATACTGGCAGGGAACCACAAATCTGCCACTATATAAATGTACACACACACACACACACACACGTATAGTTGAGTCCTGCTTTTGTCAGAGTTTTTCTAAGGTGTGTGTGTGTGTGTGTGTGTTTGTGTGCGCACAAAGTGGGAGGAAGTTTGATGAAGGGCTCAGAGGAGGAAAATGAGACTTCAAAGTCACATCATTGGTCTTTCATCCAGTCTCCATCCGTGATTCAGTAACTGGATCATTCTGTGCTTCTGCTACAGTGATGCACCAAAACAAACCAATCCATCTCTAAAGATCTTGCGCTTGTTCTAAAAGTTTGATCTGGGTGGGAAAATGGCACATACTGTACAATATGACCACAAAAACATTTTGATTTTGAAGACTTTTCTACACCCTTTACACCTTGATTCACTGACTGGACTGCTTTACGTAATTTACATGTGACAGCAAAGAACAAATATAGAGTACTCAAAAATTCAGAGCGGGACGCGTCCTAAATAAATCAAGAGGAAGAACTGTTGAGGAGTGTTTGAACTGCTCCTGTTTTATAATATTACTTTTATGGTTTTCAAAATCCACATCATAAGGAAAAGAATCAATAGACGAAGCAAGTTTCATTTGTAAATTACAAAATTGAGTATTTTTTTTATTCAGTAGTTTTATCAGGTAAAGCTGTTTTTGGACTAATTTCAGTCTTCAAATCCAATCAAAATATAAATTCACTTTTCATTTGTAAATTATATAACAGAGTATTTGCTTTTGCTTTTTTACTCAATCTGTTTAATAATCTAATGGCGTTTATGGACTTATTTCCAACTTCAAATCCAATCAAAATTCCAATAAAACTGAAAAGAATCAAATGAGAAAGTATCTTTCATTTGAAAATTATAAATTTGAGTATTTGGTTTCTAACTCTATTGTTTCATAATGCAAAGCTGTTTTTGCACTAATTTCAGACTCCAAATCCAACCAAAATACAAATAAATATAATAAAAATGAAAAAAAAAAAAATGAAATGAGACTAATCACCTTTCATTTGTAAATTATTTAACTGACTATCCTACAAAAATATATTTTTTATTTATTTAGATATTTTATTATTTAATATATAATGAATATTTAATCTTTTTTTCTGAATGATTCACAGATGACTGTGGGGTAGGATAGTCAATTAAATGTATGATTATTTTTAAATGAATATTTATATAAGATTTTCGCATTAACATTCAGCAAACATGACTAGCTACCATGATACACAGTTACTCACAGCATTTGGTCATCCCACCCACCCTATCTCAGACTCACAGCACCATGTTCTTTCTCACATTGGATTGTTCTGTTCTTAAGTGTCATTTCTGTCTGACTCTGCAGCAGTGCAGCATGGTCTATCTGTCAATCTTCTCACTCACAGGAGTCCTCTGAGGACCGGTCCTGTGATTCTGCTCGAAAATCACTTCAAATCATCCAATAGACTTAAAACGACACAGCATACGCCTCATCTTTTATTGATGGCATTCATCCCAGAACTCTTAGAGGGGAAAGTCACCCTGCAGCCCTTAACACACAATGACCGAAATATGAGAGTTCATTGAGCCACAGTGCCAGGCTGAGTGAGATTACAATACTAAGACCAAAGAGCGGCCGGTGGGGCTTTCTTTATCCAACACCGCCCCAGATTCTCCTAGAAAATCCTGCATGAGCCAAATGATTCAGGTTCAGTCAATGTGAAGGACTATAAGCAGCATTTGTGGCATAATGTTTTGTTGCATAATCCTTTAGTTTGTAAAACAGCATTACCTACATTTAAAGAAATTACAGAAGAAATTATTTATTATCTATTTAAAGAAATTACGCCTAAATGATGGATTTGTTTCTTACAAACATGCAGCTCTTGTCTTCTCCAGATGTTAACTGATGGACTGGAGTGGTGTGGATTATTGTGATGTTTTTTATCAGCTGTTTGGACTCCCATTCTGACGGCACCCATTCACTGCAGAGCATCCTTTGGTGAATCAGTGATACAATGCTAAATTTCTCAAAATCTGATGAAGAAACAAACTCATCTACATCTTGGATGGCCTGAGGCTGAGTACATTTTTGGGTGAACTGTTCCTTAATTTATTATCCATTTATTTATATATTTCGGTACTCTTAAGCGAGGCCTTCTGAGTATTCAATCTTCACATTTGGTCAATATAAGGAGGTACTCACGGCTGGCAGAGCTTGACCAGGTCATGGTCGGTGGTGGTTGGTAGTAAACCACGAATGTAGAGGTTTGTTTTACTGAGCTGCTCCCAGCCGGCTGTGCTGCTGCTGCTGCTGCTGCTGTGATTGGTGCTGCTGTTGGTTCCAGGACTGGGCGGAGCCATCGGGTAGGAGGCGGGGCCAACAGGAGGCTGGAGGGAAGGACACAAAACAAACTGCAGTCAGAGTAGAACAAGGTCAAAGCAAACAGGGACCACTTTTAATGCTATATAGCACAATTTTTTTGTGTAACTTTAATAAATATTTCCCAAACTTTGGCAGAAAATCACATGGAAAATAACAAAATGTATAAAACAGCTGAAATATGTATGTTAAAATACTAAAATATTTTACATCACAATAAATTAAAGATAAATAAATCAATATATTTTTCCTTAATTTATTTTAAAATATGCCTCGTTTTAATAAACAGTTTCCTACATTTTGAACAGAATCAAACGTGTAAAATAGCTAAAATGTGTTTTAGTCATTACTGAAAACTACAAATGATTCCCAAAACATAATTTCACACCAATGAGCCCAGCTGCATAACAAGAGACACATTTACATTTGTAGTGAACCGCTGAGACTCTGGTGACACACCTTGTGAAACTGGGATTGTCCCAGGGAAACTGGGACGTCTGGTCACCCTATTATGAGATGAGATTATGAGATATCAGAGGAACAAGAGTGTCAAAAGCTGCTCAAACCTCCTTCTTAAACAGTTTCAGCACATTTTAATGCAAACTCAGTGTAGAAATGTAAACATGTTACCAGCCTAGGCCAATTAGACAAGCTTCTTTTAACAGATTCTACAACCCTAACAAAGAGCAACTCCAAATCTGATCTGCAAGAACAAACACCAAGCATCAGCTTTATCTGAGGACTTATGCAGAAGATAGAATACTGTGAGCAAAACAGGAAAGTAGAGTGGTAGCTCTGATAAATCTGGACCTAAAGGAAGTGTTTACAGGAGTGATGGGAATTTACAGCCTCCTCACAACAGGATTCAATTTTGATTCAAAGAATCATGATCAGAATCCAAAACTATTCTTGATACATTTCAAAGTTTCAGCAACAGTGCATGAATGTAAATCTTTAGCAAGTGAAGATATATCGTATGCACAAATTTTGTAAAGATTGCAAAACATGTCAGATATAAAATATGTCTGTTCTGACACACCAACAGAGTACGTTTCGTTTTGCATATGTTTTCCAATAACCATAATTAATTTTATGAACAACACCCTTTCGGTTTCGTTTTTTGGCTAAATGAAAGCGGCAATTTTGGTTCCTGTAAATAATTAATTTCAATACATCATTACAAATAAGTGTTACTTTTACAAACTCTACAACCAATTCAACACCAAACACGAGCTTTATTCGAGAACTTATACAGAAAACAGAAGAATAAAAGCAAAACAGGAAAGCAATTTGGTCATTTTTAGGCCCCTCACAGCTGGATTTGATTTTGAAACCGAAACAATTCTTGATACATTTCAAATTTTCAGCAACAGTGCATGCTTAAAAATCTTTGGCAAGTTAATGTACAAATTTTGTAAGGATTGCAAAACATGTCAAATATAAAATAATGTCTGTTCTGCCCCACCTATATAACCCTTTTCAATAACCACAAATAATGACTAATTTTATAATTTTTGAGGCTCAAACGAGAATCATTTAAGGAGAGATGAATCAATGAATCGCTATAGTGTGCAAGATTTGTTTCCTGAACCTCCTCAGCTCTAAAGTTACACTGCTCATGTTTGTCAGTGCGAGGATGAGTATCTGGCAGCGCTGTGATCCATATCTGCAGTGCAGTCTCTTCTTCTTCAGAAAGCAGTTGTCAGCATAAAGTGGGTCCACAAGGGCCGGAAGCTCTGACCTAGGAGCACGGCTGACGGTGAGGATGCTTTGAGAATCTAAAGGAAGCGAATGTAGCATGGAAGGCCGAGGGGTGAGCGCTGAACATTTCTATGCGCTGAACCCTTTTGTTAAAGCTTTGTTCTTAGATGAGCTTGACATGCAACAGACCTAAAGTCAATCGTTTTATCTCAATGCATGTGAATTCTGCAGGTAGATCTGCAACAACTTAAAAGATAAATCATTATTCATATGGTAAAAACTCATTGTAATTTGCGCACACAAAGAGCCTATAACTGCATTTTATGTCATTTTGGGATGGGTTGAATTTGCAATATTCAAAACGTCCGCCCCGCTACACCGCTTGAGCTAGAGACTTACGTCCCATTTCTCACGGGAAACGAATACGCCTCAAGGACTCGTGTTATGAAATCTAAATATTCTCAGTATTTCACATTTCAGGTAAAACCTTCAAAAACTATTTTCTCATGAAACACTCATCCAAAGCATACAAGTCTCTTTATACATTGTTGGATATACCTTTTAGGCAAATTTTAAACAGATTTGTTGAGAAAAATATACTCCTTTTATTTTACATGATATTCAAATGCTGTGAATATCATAGGAACTTCACGTTTTCACTTGTCCCACGGACTTGTCACATCCACAAGAACCAAACCTCAACTCTATGAGGAACTGATAATAATAACCATTTCCTGAAGGGATGACCACCAGAAAAAGTCTAAAATCATCCACTTGAGTCTTTCTCTCCGGTCCAGACAACAATTTAAATTCAGTCATAAGTTTAAATAAAACGGATGCAATACTAAAAGATCATTTTTGATGAAAGCGATGTAATACAGCACGGCAGCTGTGAAGTACTACAGTCCTGTTGCAAAAGACAAACTTGAAATAGAGAAAAAAAGTATTACCTTTTGAAACAGCTTTTATACAAATGCAAAATTTGAAAAGATTTGTTGATATTTCATAGATCTAGAAATTAAAACCGGAGACCATCAATGCAACTGCACAGACTGTAATATTAAATGTTATTTTAAGAAAATGTTTTCTCTGGAGTCTTCGATTTCACCAAAAGCCATAAACTTTTGCATTTGCATTTTTTTGGTATACTCAAGATATTTTTGACTCAATTTGAATCGATTTGTTGAGATTTCATGGATCATGGATCAAATTAAAACTAAAGACCGTCACTCTATAGATAGACTGTAACATTAAGAGTAACTTCAAGAAAACATTTTGAAGTGAGTGATGCTCCAATCAGAGGCTTTCATTTTACCACAATCTAAAAAAGCACACAAACAGGATGCCCTATACTTTAGCATTTTTTGGTTCTCAGGGATGCAATAAAGATATTTTTAGTCATAATAGTGGTGAAAGTGTTATGGTTGTCATGCATGTTTGGACAAAATCCAACAATTCTCTGAGCAAAAGGGAAGAAGTAAAACAAAACCCTACTGCACAAAATACTCAAAACACTGATAAACTGTTGCACAGTGAGAACGGGAACTTTGGACTGATTTGTCACAGATAGATATTTTTGGTCACAATAGTAGGGGAAAGTGTTATGGTTTATCACGCATGCTTCATACACATGCAATATCCAGCATTTGCTCATGGCAAAAGTGAAGGAATATGAAATAAAACACAAAATACACAAGCCCTATCAGGTATGAAAGAGTGCGATTAGTCATTGTACAGTGAGAACTGAAACTTTGGATTGATTTCTCATGGATGAAATAACTGAATTTAATACCTGATATAATAACGGATTTGAAATAACTGTTTTTGGTCATAGTAGTAGTAATAAAAAAGTTGTGATGTATCATGCATGTTTTGTACACATGCTAAATTTCTCAGAGCAAAAGAGAAGCAATATGAACAAACTGAAACAAAAGTCAACACAAAATACTCAAGCTCTATCAGGTATGAAAGTCTGATAATATGTACAATGACTATTTTGGATGGATTTCTCAAATGGAAACACCCAAGCTCCACTGCTACAAACATCAAATAAATGTTACGCCGATCCATACCAAACTTCTGCCTAATCAGAACAATTTAAACCCAAAATGCGAGGCCAACGGCATTGAAAATCGTCTGGAATTTCTGAACAGGCTGCGGATCTGTTGAGCTCAATGCTTTGCTGGCTTCATTCTCCGTGCTATAAAAGAGTTCTTGTGTGGTAAAGACATCACTTCCGTCCTGTTTGTATGGACACAGATGTTCTGAGCTGCGGAGGTCTTCCTGCTCAAGTGCCCTAGCAGTTCAACTGTGATTATCCCGCTCGCTCTTTTGTGGAAGTAACAAGGAGGAGGAAGCGTTCGGAATCTCTGGTATGCAGCAGTGACACAGTTCACTGGACGAGATCCAGAGAGAGGAAAACGGTCCTCCAGTGTTCCCATCCTGCCTTTTACGCAACTTCTGAACCACAATAAAACTAACAGAAAGTTCATTGTGAAAATACATTCCATTTGTTTTATATGGTAGTGCACATGATATTATTTCACGTCACATGGACTCATCATCTTTCTATCAACAAGGATCTGATCTGAAGGCATAACCTTGTTCTGAAGGTACATTGAATATTTGGTGTTGGATTATAACACAATGCATTGAATTAATTGAAATTAGAACGACTGAGATAGTATATTTATAGTTCCAGTAATCTTTGGGAACTTAAAAAAAAATATTATTACAGACATCAATCTTCCGCTTCTGTCTTTATCTGCAGTCCTGAGATCCATTTAAACTCACAAATAAGTTTAGTGCAATTGATATTTTTCAGTCACGTGACCGGCTCGAAGACTTTGAGGGCAAAACATCTATAGAACTGCTGCACAAGCGTGTCCATTTGTTTCCCAGCCACAAATATTTAGATCACCTCTCAAAAGAATAAAAGATATTTCTGAACAAAATGCAGGTTCTGGCCATTTGCAATCCATATTAAGCACCCGCAACAATATTTCAATCATAAACAGTGCGACAAAACATTGTAAAAACACTGAAAGTGCCATAATATATTTAAAACGGTAATATTAAAAGATCAAAGAAAATGATGCATAGTTTACATAGCCAAGCAAATGAGGCCGGAATATGAACACAATCCGATTAACGGTTCAGTGTTTTCCTTCTAACTGTTTTATATGGGAAGCAATTTAATGTGAAACTTTGCACATTCTGTTAATATTCTGGCTTCATTTTCTTGCCAAATATACAAATATACATCATCAATAAGGTTTTTACTGAATCTCGCCTTTAAATATCTGCATTTTACTACATTATTACTTGATGCAATCTGCATAAAAATAACTGGCGGTCAGTGGAGCAAAGCTTCGTTTTGCCCTCCAGGTGGACGTTCCTATAAAGGTGTGACGTCACGTGAAAACTATCAATAGAGGCAATATTTGATTCAAGAGATGTATAAAATAATCTTAGCATGATTATTCATAGCATGTTATTAGGTATCATTATGATTCAAAATAAATTGTAAATATAATTAAGTTTCTAAAGAAATAAACATGTAACATGACCTGGCTTAGCAGAAGAAAGTCATTTGGGAAACCAGTTTTAAAAAATTTTCTGCATTATGCAGTTTATATGCAAATACAAGATTTTCATTAGAGAGCAAAGGACTCTAAATCAAGTTCAACACTCATAATAGCATATTAACATTGTTTGTACTTCATATGAGGCGTATAAGTCAATTTAAATATTGGGAATAGTGCCATGGGTTTGTTTAGATGAATATTATTTTATATTATGCTGTCACTGAGGATTGCTGTTTACATCTATTACTTTGACTCACATTTAAAAGAACAACTCACCCCAAAATTACAATATTATCATAATTTACTCACTTCTAACCTCCATGGACTTCTTCCATGATTAAAGTAGTTTATATGATATATGTGCAACATTTTGTTTTCTGAAGTCATGTGATACTATTTGTAGTTTTTAATGTTTTTTGTGTGTCTTTTTTAGGAGTGCGACAATATAAATCACCATCCACTTTCATGATTATGGAAAACAGAAGCTTGGATATATTCTCCTGTCATGTTTCACAGAAGAAAGAAAGTCATACAGGTTTAGATGGACATGAGGGTGAGTCAGTGATGACTGAACTATCGCGTTAATTCCCACACAAAAGCAGTGAAAATGGCCAAGATTGGCAAGTGCTGAAAACCACAGGCCTGAGCTCCATGAAATCCAGTAGTGCTGAACAAAATATCATTTCATTAAAGGTTTACACAACAAAGCCAGCATTTATGGGTCAGGACAGAGTCAATGTTCTATTGAAATGGCCTGGCAACCCTTTGGCTGCTCTTTCTGCTACTGTCTAACGCAGTTGCGTAAAGACGTGAAAACAAGACTGGATAAATAAGACAAGCTTGAGTTTAAAAAGGCAGCGGTGGATTATTAAAGGTCAAAAGCTGCACTAAATCTCCCTTGATATGGATTCCTCCAACACTGCTGATACTAAACATTTAAGAGGGCGATAAAGGCCTCTATCAGTGGTGTGTTGTGACTTCTGAAAGTCTCGTGGTTTTACATTCTGGTTTAAGGGCATAAGGAACAATTTTACACATTCAACAAGCAACCCATACTATGCATTTTAATCCATGATTACATCCCTGTTTCTGAAAGCCATTTCTGCAATGTATCCTGAAAATTTCTTTTTTTTTTTTTTAATGTTTTAAAAATATTCTCCTCTGGGTTCACAAAACATAAGGGAACATTCCATTATATCATTCTTCTAATATTACTTTTGAATGTTCTCGGAATGTTCTGAAACAAGTAGTAACATTTAAAAAACTAAAATGTTTAGAAAAAACATTCCAAATAATAATAAATAAATAACAATTTGTGCTAATGTTTTGAGAACATTAATAAAGACCATATACCTTTGAACAAACATTGTATTCATGTTACTGAAGATCGTTTCTTCATACCTTTGAGAGAACCTTGCTAGAACGATCTGAGAAAATTCCCTGTTTGCTAGGATTAAAGTTAATCAAGTTTAACTCAAGTTCTTATGCACTTCTTGCATTGCTTCAAAGGAATTGAATACAAGAATGCAGTAACAAGCACAATCGGTCCATTTTAGCCTGTATTCACACCACACTAATTACATTTGCTCACGCTAATGTGAAAATAATGAACTAAAGGCGGCAAGAGAGATGATTTACTTGTTAGTGTCACAGTGAAAATCGAGTAATTATATGGTTTTTGCTTTATTCGTGTACTACTTTTTACTGTATTATTGTAGTTTATTTTTCGGAGCATTTGACATGATTTTAAAATTCCGTATGTTAATATAAACATTAATAAATGCATAGTACTGGGTGCTTGTTGATTGTGCAATGATGATTTCATTTTGGAGCTCACATTCTCATCCAGTTTTTTTCTGAGAAGTCACTGCCTCCCTGGCCTCGGAGAAAACGCCTCTGATTTCTATTTTAGATGAAAATAAACTCGTCATCCTGTAAAGCACAATGAATGCTATTAGTCAAGTGTTCTGAGAGGATACACTGGAAAACGGCACAGTTAGTCACGTTGCCGGTCAAGCGGGAAGTCCTTGAAGCGTGCTAATCTCTTTAAACGCTCACAGGATGAATAGTTTAGCAGCATCATATTTGGACATCCCAAACTGCACTTCATGCCACATGAGATTATTTTGTCGAATTTTTCCTATTAGAACGAAAGCTGTGCCACATTTCTATTTATTTCAAACAAATATTGAACAACATGCACTTTCCAAGAAAACAGCACGTCTGTTTTTCGACTTCAGGACAGACCTCAAAAACAAAACAAGACAGCTCATCTGATCTTTGCAATGGAGAAACAGCCGTGCAAACAGGAAATGAGGCACAAACACGGCCTAAAAGTGGACAAAGAACATCTTTGAGGACGAGAAGCCAGTGCTTCCCCTCGAAGGTCCTCTGCCCCGACTGAAACCCACACATTCCCAGAGTGGAACGGGCTTTTCTTAGGAACTCAAAGCCTGTTTGTATCTCACATCTGTTTGACTATTCAGCTCTGCAGGGAGAGACTGGCTTCTTATCAGAGCACCGCAGACCTAGTCAGCCCATCATATCCGTGCTGGAAATACGCTGAACTTCCAGTAACCGCCCTCACCCTGTGAGAGATGCTGCTCTGCTGCTAAACTGCCTATGAATATATGCATAATCCTCTCGAGTGACAACCAAACCCTTCCTCTTCCTCCCCCCTCACCTTCCTCTTCTATCAAGAAGTCATTCTCTTAGCGTGCTGCTGATAAATAAAATTTCATCATTAGGCGACACGCTATAAGCGTGCCATTCGCAACACACGGCTCATCAAGGCTTCCGCCGATGCTGCAGGTCCAAACAGCGACACTATCTAAACCCATCATGATGCGCTGATATGACAAGGTCACCTAATCCCATCTAAACCAACCTCACAGTCACCTGTAAAAGAGTGAATCGGATGGAAACACCAGCAGGTCATATCTGACCCCAAAATCATCTTAAAAATATACTGCATAAAATTCATTGAATGCAGACACTACTTTGCAGCTCCTTTATAATTCCTATTATTCTTATCTGTGGTATATTAATTCTATGTTAATGTTTTAATGCATTATTGTGGGAAAGTGTTCTTTAAATTAGTTACAACAAATACTAGCATGAAATATAAATGTCATTGCTTTTTGGCATTAAAGTAATGAGAATCTGAGAGGGAAATGTGTGTAATTGTCATGAAAATTTGCCATTTTCTTTATGCAAAATCTAAACATATGGCTGAAGTATGACTGGATGAATCTTGTACGTTCTCGTCATTACAACGTGTCATTTTCTTTATGCAAAATCTAAAAATAAAATGACTTTGGAATGATGATTTTCACCTGTTTACAAATATGTAAAATTCTCACTATTTGGCCAGAATTGTCAAAAATCATCCCGGGGGTTGAATAAATTTCTACCAAATGTTTCCATCTTGTATGTTCTCATCATTAACATTTGTAATTTTCTATATGCAAAACCTAAAAATACGGCTTGGATGTGTTCTCTTACAAGTTTCACCCATACGATTTATAACTGCACAAATAACCATGAGAACCACAGTTTAAGTCAAATAAGATTTTTACCTGTTATTATGCAACGTTCTCACTGCATTGCCAGAATTTGTAAAAATCATCCACAAACAACCGATTAATGAATAATCTTTCACCAACTGTTTCTATATTATACATTCTCATTAAAATGTTCTTTATGCAAAATCTAAAATTAGGCTGAAATATGACTTGGACATGTTCGATTATAGGTTTCAACCAAAAGATTACATTACCGCAATTTAAAGAGCAAATAACCATGAGGGCCACAATTAAAGTCAAATATGATTTTCACCTGGTCATGATTATGCAACATTCTCACTGTGTGGCCAAAATTCGCAAAACAAATAATCCTCAGCAACTGATGGATGAAAAAAATGTTTCTGCAGCAAATGTTTCTGCAGGTAGTGCATGTGATAAGCATGTATGGAGTGAGATTAGGAAAGGCTTTAATGAAGAGTGTCATATGAGAGGGTGCATTAATTTAGCGCTGTGACTTTTGACCATTACAGCAAGGTAAAGTAGATTAACCACTGAAACCGAACACTCCATCAGAAGAACAGACAGGCAGGGCTGTGAAAGTATATTCCCATCAGAGGAAAATGCAGTGACGTGCATGAGACACGTAAAAACTTGATCAAATAGAGGCCTATTTTTAAACTGGTGGGACGGGTTTGATCGGGAGGGGGGAAAGGTGCGATAAAATTGTGAATGAGAGCCGGTGCCATAACACAATCAAATGAAACGCTAGCACAACAAAAACACACCCATCAGAGGGGAGCGTTTGATTGGAAGGGAACCAATGACAGCTATTCTTTATGGATTAGTTTCATGGAAGTGCTGCTTTTGGACACAAGTAGTCTTTCATCCGTCGATCATCATTCGAACGTTCCATTTATTGTTATTATCACAAGAAAGAACAAATAATAATTTCCACAAACACATTAGCACAGATCATTCTGAATTAGGACTTTAAAACAACCCTTTAGACAACAAATAACCATGAGGGCCACAATTCATGTCAAAGAAGATTTTACCTGTTTACGATTATGCGACGTCCTCACTGTGTGACCAGAATTTGCAAAAATCATCTTCAAGAACAGAATATCCACCGACGGATGAATAAATTTCTACCAAATGTTTCTATCTCGTACGTTCTCGTGTATCCAGGAGGGTAAAGTTGTATCTGTGGCTCTATAAACCATAGAGACCGAGCAGAGCTGTCACAGAGTCTCACTTTGATGTATCTTTAAGACCGAATCGTTGCGGGGGAGAAATAATAGGTGTTGCAGAAGGGTGAGCAGCATATATCCCACGGACGCTCCCTGTAGTCGGCTTGCCCAGCCCGTCTGTTTCGCTCAGTTCATTGATCTGCGGTGACTTCTCCATAGAACTACACCTCCCACTATGGAAGAAACCACTGCGCTCTGTTTAGAGGGGGGGGGGGCGTGCACACAAACAACACTCAGAAACATCACAAATCACTCTTCACTCAAATACCAATGCATATTGCATGTAAGGCAAGTATGCATGCATTTACACGCACCACGTAACATGCACAATGCTCTGGTTTTTAAGAGAGAGGATATTACATTTCATCAACTCCCCTTTGGCTGCTCTTGGTTTCCTTTGGCCCGAATACTTCACATTCTTGAGTGAGGCCATCAGGTTTTGTG
Organism: Barbus barbus; assembly: GCF_936440315.1. Taxonomy (NCBI): domain Eukaryota; kingdom Metazoa; phylum Chordata; class Actinopteri; order Cypriniformes; family Cyprinidae; genus Barbus; species Barbus barbus. Next base: position 30,871,150 of record NC_136739.1, on the reverse strand, counting down.
GTTTTACAATTTCATGTGTGCTATACGGACTGATTTAACACTGCGTTTAGAACGAGAAGCCAAAATGAGTGTAAATGACGTAAAAACAATGACAATGAAATAAACATATATTCCAAAAAAGGCCATTTTATAGCTATCCAGTGTTATCTAACTGCAGGAAGAGCTGGTATGTAAACTGACTCTCCTCTACGGGTGGAAGATCTGGCTGTGTAGTTAGGGTGAAAAGAGGGAAAACATGTTCAGGTCAAGCTTAACCTTGTAAAGAGAAGGAAGAAACCAGAAATTATATTTTGCATGAATTAAATGAAGCGTATTGTAGGACTATTAAAGCTTATTTGCATTGTGACAGAATTTTCATGACAATTAGACACAGATTTTTCACATTTATTTTAATTTAAGTGATTTTATTATATGATAATTATTTAAAAATACTTATTTTGCACTACATTTAATCAATTATAAAAAATATTAAAATTATATTATATTTTACTATAATCTTATTTTTATTAAAAGAAAAATAATAAAACATTCATATTAATGTTGAATATATATACACACACACACACAGACACACACACACACACTATGCACACACAAACACACACACTATACACACACAAACACACACACACACACACACACATATATATATACATATATATAATAAAATAATTTACAATTTATATATATATACCTCTATGGTATCGTGTTGCCACATACTTTATTTTAGTTTTTTTTTTAGTAAATTGAGACATTTAATTGATAAATAATATCTCAGGGTAGTAAAACTCAAACACTAATCAATGAAAATATATATACATATAGAAGTATTTTCAAAAACTTTACATTATATCATCAAATGTATTTTAGGAAAAAGACATTCGCTTTTCAAGATGCACTATATTTATCTGATCTTTGACACAATCGCGTGCAGCAGTGCAAAGTTGATTTTGTGCTTATTTGATCTATTTTATGTTGTTTTTTAAAAAATGTTGTAGCAAATGAGAATCGCTAAAATTAATGCATATACAGTATTTTGAGACAAAGGTCTTCATGATTTTCAGTTTTGTATAAGATAATTAAAACAACAGTTTTTAAATAATGAAAGAATATGTAAAAGTATGGTATTTGCGGTAAGAAGCACCCCTGCTGTTGGGGCTAAAGGCGCAGTAATTAACATAATAATTAATAGATTGCAGACTTTTCCATTTGTTGACATGACATGGTTAGATTCAGATGACAAATATCACATATTATATTGGGTGTCCATATTAGAGATAATCACCATGTTTAGAATGAAACCATCATGATATTAAAAACATGATATTAATCATATCATATAATAAAATATAATTTGTTGTTACTACTGTAAATATATATTCAATTAATATTAGATCTCCTTCAGAATCTTTACTTATTAAAATGATTTTGTTTCTGTATTTTAAAATATATTTTTTATATAAACATTTTAATGACAGTATATTTATTGAACAAAAATAAATGTTTATTTTTCAAAATAAGCAGAAAATAGTAAAAACTTTGCTAAAGTGATTGTTTCGAACTATTATTACTTTAATTAAAAAAAACAGCAACATTATTTTAGCTGAAGTATGTGTATCAATACCGTGTGCCTTTTACCCCATGCTGGTGAGCCTTGTACTCCGTGTGTGGGGTAAAAGGCCCCCCTTGACACCGCATACATTTATACGATTTTTAAACAAAATAAACAACTTGAATGATTTATTTTCACACAAAATCTGTTGCTCCATTAATGTTCAACACAACATATATTTTTTCTGCAATTATACATTTTAGGTGCAGCGAATAGCACATTTTTTCTTAAGGTGGGCCCGATACATACACACACACACACACACACACACACACATAATAATTTAATATATATAAAATATTTTAAAATTTATTTATATAAAATCAAGTAATTTGATTAAATGATATTCAACTTTATTAAAAGATACATATTTAAATAATTCAATATTATTTCAATAAAACATTATTATTATTATACATAATTAATATTCTATTATTTATCTGCCTCAACATTAAAAATTAAGCAGATGCAAAGTTGACATTAAATGTTCACAGCATAAAAATTGTTAAATCTTTAAATATAAAACTGTTTCCAAGCCTATCAATTAAGAAGTTGATGTTTCTGTAGTACTGATATCAAGACTTATCTGTCAAATGTAAAGCAGAGATTCAACACACACCAGAAACCACATTTTAAATTCTGACATAACAGATCAAAGGAAGTCTGGGAATGATGTAGTGACCAAAACATGTAACACAAATGCAAACTCTCCTATATTATATGAGCTACTTCCAGCTATTCTCAATCTGGAAATTCATCAACCAACTTCATCCAGTGCATTAATGAAGGAGGACCATGCATGATGAACACTTGATGATGCTTGTTCTTCACTGTCTGCTGCTACCCATCCATTTATACACAAATAGAAAGAAATGTAATTTTCTAAACACACAGCACGTCTTGTGTTTCTCTGTCGCTCTTGCTCGGTTTCTGAGGCTGTGATGAATGTAAGGCTCGTCCTCACACCTAAACACTGCATTTCCTGTTGTCTTCTTAAATAACTTCCTCTGAGCTCATCAGTTTTCGATTTCACTCTGCTGTTTTGAATATAAATTTGATCTTAGGAGCAGTGAAAACACCTTGTGGTATCAATAATCCCCAGCTCTGGCTGATCGTGCTTAGAAAGCAGTTTACATCAGATAGTTAGGATGTAAACAGGTCATTTACAATCCCACAGAGAGCAGGAGTAAGATCTTTGCCCTTGGATCCTCTCCTTTTCCTGTTTGTGACCAAAAAATCAGACTGGAAAACATCTGCTATTCAGGACAGAGCAAACATGAGTGTGTCAACACCAGCCACAGATCAGATGAGAAACAAAGCAGTCAGGCATCAAAGATTTGGCTCAATTACACACAAAATAGCTTCTGTCAAAGCTACGTCAGAAATAAACCAGTTCTCAGAATAAATGCCACAAAAAGAGATAAAATCTGACTAAATATTTAAAATACGGGGGCAAAAGGGTCATTGTAGTCATTTGATGCATTTGAGACATCAAAAGCATTAAAAGTATTTAATTTAATACTTACACAAGAAAGGATGCATAAAATGTATCATAAGTGACAGTAAAGATATTTATAATGTAATAAAAAATCTATTTCAAATAAATGATGTTCTTTTGAACTTTCTATTCATCAAAGAATCCTGAAAAATAATATTTTTTTGCTGTTTTTTGCTGCTGTTTTTGACACTGATGATAATCAGAAATGTTGGTTGAACAGCAAATCAGCATATTAGAATGATTTCTGAAGGCTCATGTGACACTGAAGACTGGATGAATGATGATGACAATTCAGCTTTGCCTCACAAAAATAAATTACACTTTAACATATATTAAAATATAAAATGGTTATTTTAAATTGTATTAATATTTCACAATATTACAGATTTTACTGCAATTTTTGATTAAATAAATGCAGCCTTGGTGCAATCTCATAATGTATTCTAGCTAGGGATGCACGATATTATCGGACTGATATTGGAATTGGCCGATAATGGCTTTAAATTCAAATATCGGTATCGGCCTGATATGAAAAATTCTGCCAATATGTCTTGCGATGTGTCTTGCCGATAAGAGGAATGGGTTAATTCATGTGCTCAGGGTGTGCTAGTGATTAGATCACGTCAGCAGTGTGGCTCATTCTTGAAGCAAAGTTTTGTCTGAATGATGATTAGATTCACTGATTTAGATCACTGAACGTAATCTGTGAAAGCAGGTACAGAATGACGCGTGATAGAGTAAACAATAATAGCATGTTCAGCTGCAGCAGTGGCAGCAGTGACAGCCTCCCCCGGGTCCTAACGCCCACTCCGTAAGGGGATTTAATCTTTAGGGGGTGCTGTTGGACTACTTCTAATTAAATTAAAAGTAAAATAGCCTACACAAATAACATTTAACCTGTGTTTCGGATTAAATAAAGCAGTAATTGATGTCATAAAATAATGAGTATGTTTTGATTTAATGGTCAGAAGCTATAGCTTAAATGAAAAAAAAAAATCACAAATATGACACTTGTAAATTAAATAATTTTATATATACCGATTTATTCATTAATGTGTAATATGTTTTATTTTTTAAACAAATCATGAGCTCTAAAAGATTTTCTGAATTTTTACAACTCTTTTGTTTTAGACCATCTACAAATGTTAAATCTTAAAATAAAATGTTAGGGTTACTTTCTGCATCTTTCTGGGGAAAAAATGCAGCAATTGATATTTATTTATAGTTATTTTCAAAGCTTCAATGTACTGTCAAAAAACCTTCATTATCTTTTATTTAATTCTAATAAATAAGTTCTTGTCAAAAACTAACCAAAATTAAAAATTATTTTCTTATCATTTCTGCACAGGAGAGACTTTGTGTTGTTTCCAAACAAAAGGAAATATATCGGTATCGGCATCGGTCAAAATTAGATGGAAAATATCGGCATATCGGCAAAAATCCAATATCGTGCATCCCTAATTCTAGCAGAGCATTAATTCTGTTCTGCGACCTTGTGCATCCTGACCCTTAGCTTAAACATTCTGACATTTTCAAAACAGACAAAGTGATACGGATGAATTTGAAAATGTTACATAAGAAGAGAGGTGGAATAATGTGGTTTTCTGCACTCAAAGGACACTCGGGGTCATGATGGTGACCTGCTGGCACCTTTCGCTCTGCCGTGTACGTGCTTGTATGAACGATGGCAGCATGTCAACAGGCAAATGAGGTAGCAGAAAGGGCTGATTCAGCTAAAGCAGAGGGTCAGAGTGCAAAATTAAATGAGAAGGCAACAAAAGAGAGAGCAAAGAGGCTAACATAATATATATATGTATGTATATATATATATATATATATATATATATATATATATATATATATATGTATGTATATATATATGTACACACACACAATAAATAGTTTAATACAATAAATGCAATTATATATATATTCACATGTATACAAATGCAAGTTAATGGCACATAAATGCTTGGTCCCAAATGGCACACCTTTTCATTTGCAACCATTATGAGCCAGTTCGGACTTCAAAATATTGACTTAAAAATGCTAAATATTGAACAAAAACTCAACTAAAACTACTCTTATCTTTCTTTTATTAGCCTTTAACTTCAGACATTTAAACACTTAGTGGGATATTTCTTACTGTATCAACTTGCCATTTTCAGCAAAATTGAAGAAAATAAAAACATAATTTACATTATCAGTGAAAAATAATTTTCACTGAGGAAAAATACAAGGCAGGAACTGATTTTATCTGCCAGCAAACGACTGCATCGTGCATCGAGAGCTGAAATAAATGATCTTGGTGACATCATCCAAACTGGAGAGTCGTTTTAGAAAAAGTTACATTTAGATAAAAGATTAAGAAGTCAAATGTATTTGTATAGTGTTTTTCACAATACACATTGTTTCAAAGCAGCTTTACAGAAAATCCAGATGTTTGTTTATTATATCCTAATATCTTCACGCCTTATATGTGCGTTTAGCAGATTAGAGTTGGGCGATAATATAGTTTACAGTTTGCAAAGATACCAGCAGAGATTTGCTATATTATATATCGCTTTATGTAAAAATACTGTATATATGCAGAAATAGTTGAACATAGGCCTACTTGTAAATCCAACTTTATTTTAAAGAGCTGGACGATACATGGAAGACTGTTTCTATGATGGATATAAAAAATAAAAAAGGTAATTGCAACTTTATCTTATAATTCAGACTGTTTCTCTAAATTCTGAAAGGAAAAAAAAAAAAAAAAAAACAATCAGCGATATATAGACAGACATAGGCTAATTGCAAGATATCAGCTCACAATTATGAGAAAAATACTGAATTATTCTTGCAATTCCAAGTTTTACATTTTTATTCCAAGATTATATGTTTTTCTCAGAATTGCAAGTAAAAAAATCTGCTAAAATGTTATGTAATTACATATTTATTTTAATGACCTTAGTGGAAACGGGGTTCCATAGAGATAATATAGTTACATTTTGTGATGATATAAACAATCACGCAGCTGAGATTTGCTATATAGTATATCTTGCTTTTCCATGCATGTACTGCATATGAAGTAGGATACACTTGTAAAGTACCCATACAAATATTTATCCTTTGGAATAGCATGTGAAATATGAATTAGGTCGATATCAGGACATTTTTGTTGACATTGCATGATAAACATCAGAGTCCAGAAGCGAAACCAGTTAAGAACCGCTGGTTTATAATAGCAAGGATGTTTAACAAAATCTAGAGGAGCTTTAAACCTACAGGAAAGCAGCCCACAAATCAGCCGTAAAGTAGCCCTGCTTGACATGGTACAGCTGTCCATGCTGAATGTGCAGAGAAAACAAATGAAGAGGAAAGCGTTCGCCTCCCCCACAGGCGATCAGAGCGACTATATATCACACTCCAACCTGCCAGCATGTGAGCACACATGCATGTGCATAAATCCATGCACACTCATGCACACTGTCTCTCTCTGTACTGTAGTTACAGTGCCCTACAAACACCTTTGACTGGTAAACGAGAAGCTTTTGAACTCCAATGCAACTCTGAGACGTCTAAAGCGCCACGTTACTGCGAGCGTGCAACTTGCCCAGACCACATTCTCGACATTCTCCCTGCCTTCCACCGTAATGGAGAACTGTGACTTCCTATCTTGTTCGGTCTCGGTCCATTTGCTCTGTATAAATAAAATGCTGCAATTTGCACGCTGTTGAAACAGTGCCGTCCTACGTACCTTCCTGCCTCTGCCGTCTGGCTCGAATCGAGGGCCCCATCTTCTTGGCAGGGGCCACATTGTAGTCGTCAACAACGACAGCTTCGAGTTTGTCACGGCAGGCACTCGCGCACTATGAAAGCAGTGTGTTTACATGTGTGTGTGCGTCTGTCGCACAGGAAGACGCCTCTTTCACACGGATGAGAGAGAAAGAGAAAGAGAGAGAGAGAGAGTTTGGATGTGTGCAGGGCTGCTGGGAATGAAACACTAGCTTACTACTTACTGAACTTACTGCACAGTATGCACTGTATACTGCCTACTATGATTCAAAAATAGTGCATTATGCAATGCTAAATGTTGACCCTGGAGCACAAAAGCAGTCTTAAGTCGCTGGGGTATATTTGTAGCAATAGCCAAAAATACATTGCATGGGTCAAAATTATCGCTTTTCTTTTATGCCAAAAATCATTAGGATATTAAGGAAAGATCATGTTCCATGAAGATATTTTGTAAATTTCCTACCGTAAATATATCAAAACTTAATTTTTGACTAGTAATATGCATTGCTAAGAACTTAATTTGAACAACTTTAAAGGCAATTTTCTCAATATTTAGGTTTTTTTGCACCCTCGGATTCCAGATTTTCAAATAGTTGTATCTCAGTCAAATATTGTCCGATCATAACAAAACAATACATCAATAAAAATCTTATGTATTCAGCTTTCAGATGATGCATAAATCTCAGTTTCGAAAAATTGACCCTTATGACTAGTTTTGTGGTCCAGGGTCACAAATATTTAGGTCTCATGAGCTCATCACGATGCATAACCTCGATGAGCTTATTTTGTATAGAAAATACATTTACGTTTATGCATTAAGGAGATGCTTTAATGCAAACTGACTTTTATTGCATATAAAGGGATAGTCTGCACAATAAAAGAAAATTCTGTCATTTACTCACTCTATTTTTCATTTTTGGGTGAACTCTCTCTTTAAGGTACACAGTTCTATTATTTCTTGCTTTCCCTGGAAAAACACTCAACTTTTTGCAGTCCAAGCAAATGAAAAGTGACGTTAAAACCATGGCTATATTTACTTCCAGTTCATTCACATCACATTAGAAATGAAAGGTCAAGTTGAGGGCATTGCATTGTGGGATATAGTATCCTGTGCATTATGTATGCTTAAATAGCAGCCGTTTTTATGATATATATAGAGAGAAGGTTACCAATATAATGCAAAGGCTTCAAAATTTTATGATCCCTGCTAGATTTTAGCCTTATTAAAATGAGTGAATTTTACTGTGAATTCAGTGTTATTAAGAATGTAGTCCAATCAAAAAGAAGATTAGAAAACGAGTAGACCAGAAGATCATAATGCTCAGAATTTATATGTGTAATTTATTTGCATATATCATAAGACGGCATGCTGAGACATCTCTGATTATAACAGGAGTGATCTAGTTTCATTCAAATACGGCATGGATGTTGTGCGTGTTAGGTTGCAATCTTTGGTGTATGATTTTGTCTAAATTGGAATTGGAATTGGGCTCTGAGAGAGATTCAGTAAAATGAGATCCTTTAAAATTCATGACTGTAATATGATTTGTGTATTTGCATGACACAAAACAACATTTCGCTCCCGCAACCCACACATGTAATTTTGAAAAGATCACAACACACAAGACATTTCTCCAAAGTACAACTGGAGATTGAAAAATTATGAGAAGGTGATTATGAAGTTTTTTTGCAATCACAGCATTAATATTCCCGCAGTCCTATGAAATATTCATATGTATACTGGTTATTTGCAGAAAATGAGGGTATGTAAATTGCTCTGAGGGAAACACTGTGACATGTCAGTTGTGATGCTTTCATAAACTCTGATAATGAATCAATCATATATGGATAATACAGTGAATTAAATACTTCTTATTTGATCATTTTGTCTTTTAATTGGAACTTAATGTACCAAAAAACAAACAAACAAACAAATTATTGATTATCGACAACAAATGAATGAAAGTTTTGATATTTGGGCAACAACAGCTTCACATAATTTAAATAAATAAATAAATAATAATAATAAACAATAAAACTAATATATGCAATAAAACTAAATAGCTTTATTTTTGATTATGAGCAAATTAAAATGAATTAAATACTTATTTTTTTGAAAAAGAAAATTGCACAAAAGCTTGATCTGACATTATGAAACACTTCAGTAAAAACAAAAACAAAAAAACATTTAAGCTAATATTATAAAACAAGATCAGCCTGTAAATTCTGACTGAATGAGCCTCATGTGATAACACAAAATTTTACAGTAATAAAGCTTCAATGCCATCACCCGCTAACGTTAATGCTTTGTATTGTTGTTGCATCACTTTTCTTCATCATTCCCACATGTATATGGTATAAAATCATCCTGTCCACTGATACCCACACAAAAATAACTTCCGCTATAGCAGAAACTCAACCGGCTGTCAGATTTCACTATATACCGTCATCCGACAGTCTTCAAATAGCCTCTTTCATAGCGAACCTATTTTTACCCCATTGGGTCTTCACATATTTACTTACACATTTACTGAATTGCCTGTTTACACAAACTAACAAAGCAGGTCTATTAATACCAGACGAGTCTGTGTGGCTCTCATTGACCTTGTCAGTTAAGCTGAAGGGCTTTTTCCAGCTCTCCGCCTGTGTTTGTGAGACAGGCCCTTGGCAGAGCGCTTCACCGCCGTGGTGGGTATTATTGTGAGCTGCTCCCTCATTTTCCTCATGTCAAAAAGTTCCCAGAATGACTATCATAGGAGAACAATTGGAATTCTTTCAGCTCGGCACACACATAATGAGGCCGCCATGGTGCTGGTTAATTGTGTACATTCCGCTGCCAGGCAACTCTTCAGACTTTATTGTAAACATTGTATAGGGCTTTTTAAGGCCCTTCACAATGGCTTTGTTTGCAGGCTCTGTGTGTAATGTCCAATGGCAGTTAATGTGCTAAAACCCACCCCTCGATCACAGGCTCATGTTGACACGGCCAGCCCACCTACACGGATGAAAAACTGGTGCTTTTTAATTATTATTCATATTAACGATGCATTTTTGAACACTGGTGATAATGCACCAGCACATCTCTCTTGACTTGTAAATTTAACATGAATAAATTGTTACAGTTCAGTTGCTTCTCAAAGAGCTACATAATTCCCAGTCCATTTCATGCATTCTCAAGAAATTGCATACCGCAATCTCACTAAAATATGTCTGGGTTTAACATCAAAATGCTGAGGGGAAAAAAAGGAATTATAGTTTGCATAAAGAAAATTAAGCTTATTTTACTACCATTTATATTAGTTGCACATAATTTTCATTACAATTACAGTATTAAGCAAAAATTCCCCCACATTTCTCAGTCCCATAATGCAACTGAATATACATTTGATATATACTATTTACTTTTGCACAGACTGTGCACTTACCGGATTATGTTTCCATTTTCATATACATTTTTAAATCCTCATGCACTATACTGACATTTGTTCAATGACAATAAATTGAATTTAATGCAATCTAAAAATGGCAATAAATGGCTGTTGCACAATAACTTTTATTTTAATCAGCATAAATTAAAAGTAAATACTGCTATGCATTACAGTAAGCATTATTTGGCAAGAAATGTGCTTAAAAATAATATCATAGTGCAAAAGCTTAATCGTCCTTAAACATGCTCCATTTTCTATAAACAAAATATAATAGTGTGATATATGATAGGAAGATTTTGACCCTTTTGACACATCAATTAATTATATTTTCATCTGCATATACTATTATAAACTAATATTCACTGACATTTGCTCAGAGTAAAACGGATTTTTTTGTCATCTAAAAAATCTATTTTCTTTAAACAAAATATAATAGGGTGAAATACAGTATGATGGGAACATGTTTTTGACAGGTTTTGACCCTTTTGACACATCAATTTATTTTATATCTATTTGCATATACAAATATTTACTGACATTTGTTCAACGACAACAACATAACATTTAATGTAATCTAAAAATGACTATAAATGGCTGTAATACACTATTTTTTATTTAAAACAAAAAATACTGCTATGCATTGCGGTAAGCATAAGTTGGCAATAAATATGCCATAATGCAAAAACCCCAATGGTCCTAAAACATGCTTCATTATATGCAAAATATAATAGTGTGAAATATGTGTTTTTGACAAGTTTTGAGAGATTGAACCTTTTGATACATAGTTAATCACAATCAAATCTGCTCAAATTGAGTGCATATGATTTGTTTGTAGCTTAAGCTGTACATTATGCTGTAAACAGTCGGGTAGAACGCCATATAAATGTGTTCTACCTCTCCGCCTCTCAAATAAAGACAAAAGCTGTTGGCTTCCAGCCTTGAAAGAAACCAAGCTGCTGTAATAATAAAAAAGGCCGTTCCTCCCTTCCCTGTCAAAGCTTATCTTACAAAAGCATCTCAACTTGTTCCAAGCTCCTACAAGGGCATGTGCCCAAAAATAGCAAAACAGTCGAAAAAAAATAAAAAATAAAAGACACTGGAAACTTTCTGAACCAGAAATATTCTAATTACAAAAATAAGAGATGATGGAAGATGAATGGTGTGGACTACAAATGTGGTCTATTTATTCTGGCCACTTCACTGTTGAGTTTATGGACTCTTTCCTGTATAGCTGTAAGTATATTACAGTGGTTTAGGACGCTTTTGTATATACTGCTGGCCCCACATGAAGTCAACATGCTATATACAACAATGCAAAGCTTCATAGCATCTCCTGTGCAAACCACATCTTCCTTGACTCTCTTCCACAGTAGAATGACTGATATCTTTCTATACTTCCATTTCAGTCAACTGGTACAAATTAATTTAAACAAATCAAAGATGCAACAAAATCTAATTTGATCATATTTACTTCCTGCTCTTTGTTGCATGTCGGGTTTTCTGTTTTCCCCTGTGACTGTTCCGTGTCGGGTTTTCTGTTTTCCCCTTTGACCTAGTTCAGTTTGATTAGTCATTGTGTTCACCTGTCCTCCCCAATTATCTGCCCCTTTATAAGTTCCTGTGTTTGTTAGTCTGACCGTCGGTTATTGTTGCTATTATTGATGTGTGTGCACTCCCCTGTTTGTATCTGCTCCTGGAATCCTGATTAAAAGAAGGACTATTGTCTATGCTCGTCGTGCGCTCTTTGTTCCGCACAGCATCATAACAGAATAACCGACCGAAACAGTAAGATTGTGGCGTGTTTTTTCCCCGTTTTGTTTCCCGTTTTTTGTCAAGTTTTTTATTTTTTATGGATCCCGCTGTCCTCGTCATCCTGCTGGAGCAGGGGGACCGCTCTCTCGAGGACCACACCGAGGATTTTTTGTTCCTGGCCAACTTAACACACTTCCCGGACTACTGCCTCTGCACGTTCTACAAAGCTGGACTGAACAACACCACACGTGGGCAGTTGTCCGGGGACGGTCCTCGAGAGAGCCTCGCCGCATTTATCGAGTGGGTGCTGGTGTCTTGCAGATCACAACTCACCGTGGACATCGCAGATAATGACACCAGCCCCACTCGGGACCCAGTGCCCAGTCCGCTACCACCCCGCAGCGCGGAGCTGCCCGAGCCCACCGCAGACGGAGAGCCAGAGCCTGCCGCGGTCGTTGAGCCATCTCCATCTGGAGCGACAGAGCTACCGATCGTCCCGGAGCCCGAGCCCCAAGTGTCTGACCAGGTGCGAGAGCCGGCAGTTCAACCGACGGTGGATGAAGCTGTGGAGATCGCGAGGGCGATGGAATGGAACGCCCCGCCCACGGTGCCACCGCTGAGGGTGAGCATGAACTGGACCTGGGAAACCTCATTGACTTTCACACTGACACAATCATCCTGAAGCCAGCTCCGGTGTTAGATTTCTGGGAAGTTATCCCACCCAACCTCCCTCTCCCACCGCCTCTCACTGACCTGGTCCCTACTCCATCACCCTCATCACTGGAGTTCGTCAGCCCCTCTGCTCACCCTCAGCTCACCATCTGTGGCGTGGGCTCGCCGCTGGTCTGCCGATCTCCAGTGCTGTTGGCGTTGAGTCTGGAGGATCCCTCGTCTCCGCCCTCAGCCTCCGAGACCCAGACTCCGCCTCAGTCCGGCGACCCTGCGGCTCCACCATGCCTTCAAGCTCCCTCGGCTCCACCGGATCCCATCTGCCCACCAGCTCCACCGGGCTCCCTCGTCCTTTCGGCTCCGCATTGGTCAGTCGTCCCCCTACCTGCACCTCAGGACTACTCTCCTTGGGCTGCGCCCCGTCCCTTCGTCCCTCCGGCTCCGTTGGGCTCCTCCTTCCCTCCTGCTCCACCTATGTCCTCTGTCGCTCCGGCTCCGCCGCGGCCATCCGGATCTCCGCCTGCGCCGAGGTCGCCGAAGACATCTGCTCCGCCTTGGACCTCCGGATCTTCTGCGTCACCCTGGCTCTTCGGCTCTCTGTCTCCACCTCGGGCTCCACCACCACCTGCTCCGCCGCCGTTGGTCGGCCCCATGGAGTCGGCGGTCACTCCTCCACCATGGCTCCTCCCTCCGTCGGCTCCCCCGTGGGCCACCATCTGGACTGTGGCCTGGGTGTTCATCTGGCCCCTCCTGTTCCTGGATCCCCCTTGGCTCCTCCCACCCTCCACTCCCCCATGGACTTATTGTTTGGATTCTATTTTTTTTTTTTTTTTCTGCCACCCTCCTGTTCCACACCCTCCTCCAGAGCCCCCACCCTCCCTCCTCAGTTGTTATGTTACGGCGTGAGGTCACGCCTTGCCGGGAGGGGGCGAAATGTTACATGTCGGGTTTTCTGTTTTCCCCTGTGACTGTTCCGTGTCGGGTTTTCTGTTTTCCCCTTTGACCTAGTTCAGTTTGATTAGTCATTGTGTTCACCTGTCCTCCCCAATTATCTGCCCCTTTATAAGTTCCTGTGTTTGTTAGTCTGACCGTCGGTTATTGTTGCTATTATTGATGTGTGTGCACTCCCCTGTTTGTATCTGCTCCTGGAATCCTGATTAAAAGGACTATTGTCTATGCTCGTCGTGCGCTCTTTGTTCCGCACAGCATCATAACACTCTTACTGTACACAACTCATAAGTGTATATTACGGTAAAGAATAAATATTTAAATATAAAAAATGTTTATCCTTGCAAAATCAATATCAAAATGTAATTTGCTATGCCACTGAATCAACGTTTATTTTTGGATGACATCATTAATGCTAGGAATGCATGATGTGGAGAAAATAAAAATCTGATAAAATTATTTAAAATGCGAAAACATTAAAATTCCAGGTTTGCTGTGCTTGCACAATAGGTCCAAAATGTGTGATTATATATCAACATAGTAAATTAATAATGATAATCATCACCATCATTATTATTGTTATTACTATATAATGTTTTAATAATAATAATTTGTATTGCTATTAATAATTAATTATATTAATAAATAATTATAATGTTATTAATTACCTAAGCATTTACATTTTATAATTATAATTATTATTATTAAATATAATGTAAAAATGACTAAATGAAAACAAAATGAAATTTCATATTGTAATATTCCACTGTAAAATACAAAGTTGAGTATTTAAAAATAATACAATATATTTTTTTGCATTACTGTAGGATTACAGTTTGACCGCCTTAATTCATTTTCAAACATTAACCATCATACTTTTATTCTTAACAGATTTTTAAAGATTTTACTATCTTTCTTTACTAAATTCTCTATGAATAAGTCCGGTCTTCAATGTTTCCCTTAGAAATACATCAGATTACGATGGGTTGACGCATTGACTTTGATAAGAGTGAAATATGAGGCCTTGCAGGAGACGAGTGCATAAATGCATAAAAACATTCTAAATCTGATACTCATCTGACATTCACAGTATTCTGTCAGCATAAATTTTCATCCACATCCATATTAAGGCAAACCAGTCAGATCAAACAAGCAGCCACTGCATTAACTGTGAAATGCAAAGTTTTGATTGACAAAAACTTAGCATTAAGATTTATGTTTCTTCAAAATCAATACTTTCATAAAGCTCTATGAAACATGACATGTTCAGAAGAAACTGGATCTTTTGATAAATGAAACCCGATTAGCACCATATCTACAGTCAGGCAGTATAATGGATGTGCTCCACCGATAGAGCGCCTCAGTATTGATCATCTGTGCTCTCTCTGATAAACAGCAGCTACCTTCCTCTCTGCTCTCCATCTTTCGTGCCAATTCTCATGCTCTTCTTTTAAAACAACTGAAATTAAGCAGTGTGAAAACTGCATGTCTAATTTAGCATGTAAAAAAATCTGAAAATTAGACCAATGTCGTTTTTGATGAAAGATGCTGATGGAGGGTGGCATACATGTGTAAATATATGAATTTTGTATAATATTTGAAAACATTACATGATTTGGCCAAGCAGCTAACTCTAGGCGTAGTTTTCAGCTGAATGCACTAAAAATGTCAAAGTATTTAGCTGATTGCACTAAATATCAAATAATGCACCATTTAAAATAATAAAGAAGATCAAGACCAATCAATCAGCGAATATTTGACCATTTAAAAGATTATCGGCCAACGTCTAGGCCTTAATGACTTGAATGACTTTGCTGAAGAAAGTTTCAGTTTCAACAACATCTAACAATATTGTTAATGGATCAAATATTTTCAGTTTTGTTTTTAAATTTGAGAGAGAGATATTGTAAAAGACTTATTTAATAAATAATATTCATTTAATAATCAATATATTTTAACATTAAGCATTTTATCTCATACTCATAGTTTATCTATTAAATTGAATTATCTACAGCTAATATATCAGCCATTAAGCTTGCTCTGAATTCTGCATGTGCCAAAAAATCAGACCCCTCATTTTTAGGAAATAGAATACTAAATGTTCGTTTAATAAGCAATATCGGTAATTGTACTATCGGCATTACTAGCCTATATCGGGCATATCGGTCAACCACTTGACTGCGTGAACAAACAACATAACCTGTCTCCTTACAATTAAACTATTATTATTTTGAACTACATATATATATATATTAATTCAAAAGTGGTTAAACTAGTATGATAAATGCACAAGTTCACAGGAGAATACTACAGTGCACACACTATTGAGTTCACTGAGATTGACTTCAGCCAGCGCGCGATGTCATGTCACAGGAATTCACGAGCAAAACATTTCATAACCACGACCACAATGAGTTTAAACCAGCACTGCATATAAAGCAGCGACTGTTAGGTTATATCTGGACTTGACTGTTCATATCTGATTAAAAAAATTAAAACTATTTAAAATGTTCACCCGAAAATAATCCCCTCAAGTACGCAACAAACTTACAGCAGAGCTGACTGTCTACAGTATCAGCCGATTCCCAAAAACATGCGCACAATGTCTAATAAAACATGACATACAGGAGTCAGATTTACAAACATGAGGTAAAACCTCTTTTCGTACCTTGGCTTGCAGGTAAGGGGGGTAATAGTAGGTATATTGGGGGTACATCTGCCTCCACACCTTGCCCATGAAGATAAGCGGTAAATTTAGACGCGGATGTCACTTCTGCCAGACCAGAAACCCAGAGAAAACCAACACCGACCGCTGCTGTCGACGTCCAGACGCTGGGACTGGAGAGGAGAGGAGAAGAGAGGTGGGCGGTGGAGCTGCAGTGGAGCAGAGCAGAGCTCCCTCCCTCCGGTGCACACAAACTCTGCTGAGAAGTCTGCTACACAGACTAACAAACAGCAACCAGACACTGTACATCTAAAGCACCTGTAAGAATTTGTCAGAGTCTGTGATAAATGTTTCAGTGTTTTTAATCTAGCAGTATATGGTTAAAAAATATGATACACAAATGTTCTAGGCCGATTAAGGGGCTGAATTATTAGTGCACATATTGTTTTTAGATAAGACACAAAAAATATATGCTCTGCATTTAACGCATCCAAGTGTACACACAGTAGTGAACATACACCCGGAGCAGTGGGCCGCCAATGCTGCGGCGCCCAGGGAGCAGTTGGGGGTTCGGTGCCTTGCTCAAGGGTCTCACCTCAGTCGTGGTATTGAGGGTGGAGAGTGTTGGTTATTCACTCCCCCATCTACAATCCCTGCTGGACCTGAGACTCGAACCCATGACCTTCAGGTTACAAGTACAACTCTCTATCCATTAGGCCACGACTGCCTGAAACAAACCTTGAAAACTTAATTGAATATTTTTAGAATAGTTTTATTGACTGGGAAAACAAGATAATTTAAAATGCTGACTAGGCTTTTTGGCAAAATGTTAATATTTAAACAATTAATAAACACAGATATATTTATGAAATGGCAAAAAGGGTCATAATAAGAGAATAATATCAAATATCAATATCATGTAGCCAAATATTTCACAAGCGCTCAGAATCGAGCGATCATTATTCTAAATCATGTTAATATTGATAAACCAACGATTCAATGTAAATCAATGATAATTTCATGCAGAATGTAAAATAAGGAAAATTCCCCAAGCAAACTGTCTAAACAAAGCCTTTATTCATGCCAAACAAATTACATGACAAATGTAAAATGAAAAATGTATATATATATAGTATGTGTGTGTGTGTGTGTGTGTGTGTGTGTATGCCTATTTAATAGCTGATAGCTCCTCTGCTGATAGGCCAATGACTTTTGAGGAGGGTTTTTGGCGGGACATCAAGGCTAAAGGTCAAGTTTATCCTCCAGAGCATCTCCAATGGTACATGCTTCTGTTTCAGATTAATCCTTATTTTATATTTTTGTCAGTAGTTTTATTAAATACTGACATTTATTAGCATCAAATCACTGTTTTATCAAGATTGACAACATTTTAGAAACATGACTGATTTTGAATGCCAGTAAATGAAACTCTGTTCATGCAGAGGGTTAAATGCAGCTTTCGCAACATTTCTGCAGGCCTCTAGTTTGGAGTCCAGCCAGATGCTCATGTGAGTGATGCTTCCTGTTCAGCTTCAGGAGGCAGGAAGCATCACGCGTGTCTGAGCGCCCTGTGAAGAAGGGTTGGACCAAAGCCTGCTGTAAAAAACCATGAGCGAGTGAATCCCCTTAATCTAGACGACAGAGAGAAAGAGAAGCAAAAAAGATGACTAAAGCTATAGTCATATAATTAGGCGCATTATACACCTGAAATTGAATGTTTCAATGAATAGCTGTCCCTTTCCAAGTTTACATGTGACCATTGTCTTAATTGCCTTGCAATTAGTTTCAGACGGCACTCCCATAAACTTGTCTGATGCACATTGCACATTGCACTTACTTATTGTTGCAAACTTCTATTATTATTTGATATGCATTAAACCAGTTCAGAGTAGCTCCTCATCTGTAGCCCTTGCTATCGCATGCTTGTTTTTGTTTAATGTGCAATAATCACAGAATAAGATGCAATGTCGTCCTGTGAGGCGTGGGAAGGGCTTCTTCAGCTCACCTTGCGATTTTTTTTGTTCCCGTTCTGCTGCTGTTTCTTTGCCCTGATACCAGCTTCCAGATGGAGCGTGTGACGCAGTCATTTATCATAGAAACATTCGTTGTTAAGATAGAACACACACATACACTTATTTATTGCAAAGAGATGCTCATTTGCTTTAAGTTCAACAAGAAATATTTAGTAATTTCTGAGTGAAACAGGACATCTAACAAGAAAAATGTTAATTGTGTCTATTGTGAACTGATTGGATTGTGGAAAGTTGCTTGAAAGCCAGTTCATCTCCTACAGAGACTCATGGTATTATTTAATGTGTTTCTTAAGCTCAAATCACCAGGTTGGTCCAGCTAATATGCAGGTCTTTTATTTGTAAGGGGAAGATTTCTCCATTCATACCTAAGGACTGTCATTGATAATACTATAATACAATACCTGGTCCAACAATTTCAGGTGAGTAGAGTTTAATATGGAAGCCCGTTTCTGCCATGGGATAAAAATAAAAAAGGTAATTGCTACTTTTTTCTCACAATTCTGAGATATAAAAATCAGAAATGCAAGCTATAAACTGGGGCAGTCGTGGCCTAATGAATAGAGTACTTGTAACCCGAAGGTCGTGGGTTCAAGTCTCAGGTCCAGCAGGGATTGTAGGTGGGGGGGGAGTGAATAACCAACACTCTCTCCACCCTCAATACCACGACTGAGGTGAGACCCTTGAGCAAGGCACCAAACCCCCAACTGCTCCCCGGGCGCCACAGCATTGGCTGTCCACTGCTCCGAGTGTGTGTTCACTACTGTGTGTACACTTGGATGGGTTAAATGCAGAGCACAAATTCAGAGTATGGGTCACCATACTTGGCCACACACCACTTCCCTTTCCCTTCCCTTTCCTTTTTTATAAATCAGAATTGTGAGATATATACTCGCAATCCTGAGAAGAAAAGTCGGAATCGTGAGATTTAAACTCTCGTAATTGCCAGAAAAAAGTCACGATTACATTTTTTAAATTTTTTATTTCATAGCAGAAACAAAAAACAATTGCGAGATGCAAACTCAGAATTCAGTGAAAAAAGTTAGAATAGCAAGGAAAAAAAGTTACAATTCTGAGTTTATTTGTTGCAGTTCTTTTTTTTTCTCAGAATTGCAAGATTATATCTCACAATCCTGACTTTAAAATAAAAAATTTTTACTTTATATCTCTAAATCGGAAGAAAAAATAAGAATTATGAGATACAGATGCAGAATTGCAAGACTAAACTCATATTGAGATATTGAATTGAGATATATAAGAAAAAAGTCACAATTGCCTGAAAAAAACTAAAAAAAAATTGTAAGATGTAAACAGAGTTCAGTAAAAAAATAAATAAAAAAAAAATTAGAATTGTGAGGGAAAAAGTCAGAATTCTGAGGGTGTATCTCGCTATTTTATTTTTTTTGCAATTCTGCATCTACAGTATATCTCACAGGTCTGACTTTATATCTCACATTTATGGCTTCATATCTCAGAATTGCAAGGAAAATGTCAGCAATGCAAAAAAAGGTACAATTGTCTTTTTTTATTGTTATAACAAGTTTCCATAGTTTAAGGCCTTAAATGCATTTCTTTACGTAATTCAAAGAAACATTCATAAAAATTAAGCAAACTGAAAATTACATTAGATGCACAGAAATAGGAAAGAGGAAACCCACCAAACAAACTGCATAACAAACAAAGTTAGACAATTACTGTATATGGGTAGCCATATATTCTAGACACCTGAACACAATCAGAGAACAAAGATATCACATGGTTCTAAAACAAGGACTGCAAAATAGATGTTTTACATGAACACATCCAACAGGCACATGAAAAAATGAGACAAAAAACATAGTATTAAATAATTCAGCCTATGTCATTAATAATTTTGCATGTTGTTGGGACTGTGCAGTTTTTGATAATATTAAATAAATTTTATAATTGAATATAAAGACTTATTTTTGGTTGATAACATATGATAAACTATTTTGGTGCTTTTTTGGTTCCTCCACATGATGTTCAAAGTAAAATCTGAGTGCTGACTTGAAATCAGTTGTGAGCCATTGAACTAGATGAATTAAAGCACATCTAAATGTAAGTTTAAATGCATTTTATTAGTTGCTGATAATTCAGACTTATGTTTAATGACCAAAATAGACCTGGATGTCACACAGCATATACATTAAATAACTTAAACTTAGAAGATGTGTTGGTAGTGGAGTAATTGAATGAGAAATTACTTTTGATTGCAGACTTTGCTATCTTTGGTGAATCTGAGCATAGTTTGAGATCATTGTTGAGACGTGACATTACTCAGGTGTTTTTCTCAAGAGAAGTTGTGCAAACATCTCCATTTGATCTTCATTTCATGTCACTGCTGATCTTGTTAGTGAATATATGCAGGATCATATTAAGTGTCAAGGTTCACATGAAGAAACGGCTCAGTGAACACATGAGGACGTTCATTCTGCTGACCTGTGCTTTGTGTTGTCATGGCTTTTTGCAGAGCTCTCATTCTTCAGCTTGTTTTTCTCTCTTGTCCATCAACTCTGTGACCTTTGTGATGGTGCGAGCTCATTGGTCAGCCCACTTTGTAGCTCCGCCCCCTAGGAAGTTTAGAAAACAGCAGCAACATTTTTGGACAATAGAACAATGTGTGAAAGGAAATGACTGTAGGGAAAATCTCAGAAGAAAGCACTGACTGCTCAAGTTTCACTTTAACAAAAATATTTTTGGTATATTTGTTTAAAAAAAAAAAAGGTTAGACAGTGATGAGATTTGCTTAGCTATATAAATCATAATTCAGTAAGTCAAATTACTATTTTTTTTAAATATATATTAATATTTATTATTAATGTATTATTTATTAATATAGAAATTCAGAGCCAAAACCGAAAATAGCTTTTTTTAAACTTATTTTAAAATATGTTTTGTATAATTGTTTTTATATTCTTAATTAATGACTGTAAATCAGTTGTATTATTTTGTACCATTAGTTTTATTTGATTGTCTCTCAAAGTGCTTTATGAGATTCATTCATAATATAATTTAAATGCATACATTATACCATTTTTAATGCCTTTTCATATATATTTCGCTTCAGATCAAGTATGATTCATCTCAGATCTGATTGTTTTGGTTCATGACAAAACTACTGATGGTTTTTAAATTCCTAAGAAGGAAAGAGTGGGGGAAAATACTTGCAAAAAGGACCACAGATTATCTCAGCAGCCTTGGTTACATTAGTATTTTTCCAGTTGTGTTGCGCTATATATCAGGGAATTTTAAAATGGTAATTCCCAGTGGAAATTGGCTAAATGTTTCCACATTTTGGATATGAATTTCTATTACATTTTCTTAGTCATGCACAGCGAAACATTCACAAAAGATGAACATTTATTATTAAGCAAGAACATCCATGGACAAAATTCAAGACAAATAGAATTTATTTGGGTGAATACAACATAGTTTACAATATTACATACATTTAAACTCGTTTAACAAGCATTTTAGAAATAAAAACGGCATATTTAGAAGTAGCGTTTTAATTTAAGTGTATTCAACCGTTCTCTGTCAATTTATTTTATTTTAATTTTTTTTTTTTTTTTTCCGAAATAGTGCTAATTCTCGTGCCGGTGTGTTGCTGAAATCTGAGCCGGTGAAGGACTGCTGTTCGCGGGGGAACTGCAAACTTTTGACCGCGGCCTTTGTGTTGCGTTGCGTAAAAAATAATATACGTAATTTACACCACATTAAAGACTTTATAAATTAAATAAAATGTATACAAACCTTTATTTCAATTGTCGACTTAAAAAGACCATTCTCTCGGCAGCTGCGTTGTTGAGAAGTTTCACCAGAGACAAGCTCAACCCAGCGGTAAGGTAGGAAAAAATAACCCAATATTAAAATGACCCAGCACCTGGGTAAAAATATAAAAAAATAACCCAATATTAAAATGACCCAGCACCTGGGTAAAAATAAAAAAAAATAACCCAATAAAATGACGCAACAGGCTGAACACAGCATTTGGATTAAAAAAAAATAACC
This sequence comes from Barbus barbus, assembly GCF_936440315.1. Lineage (NCBI taxonomy): Eukaryota > Metazoa > Chordata > Actinopteri > Cypriniformes > Cyprinidae > Barbus > Barbus barbus. The sequence continues at coordinate 30,848,736 of NC_136739.1, read as the reverse complement.
CAGCATTTTTAGAGTGTATACACACATGCAATGTTTGTGTGTGTATACAGTAAAGGAAAGGACTTATTATTACATATATTGTGCGATCTGGGCTTTAGTTTGGGCATGTTAGCATAGGATACTCTAGTTATGACACAAAGAAGTGAAACTTCTGAGCAATATGATGCCAGTTGAGTCATCACCAAAAATAGACGTTCAAATCCAAGCCAAATGACTAAGTTCCTTAAGTGTTTTTTTTTTGAGTGTACTTTTTCTCTGTAGAGTGTACTTAAATGTCCACCTAAGTAAAAGCTTTATCTTCCCTGACAGAGGAGATCAGATTATCAGGGACTAGTATACAAAATTCACCACCATGACTCTCACAAAGGTGTTGATATGTGGTTGCTAAAGTGTTCTCAGTGGTTTGTAGTGTGTTTCTGTATTGCCAACATGAAAAATTAACATATGACTGCCCACATTTATGCGTCAGTGTCTATTCAGTGTTCAGAAACGAGCAGGATAGATACTATTATTCCTGAACAGCAGGAGAGCTAGTGAACATTCCCTGGGCTCATCCTGTGGGTCTGTGAAATGTGATCTTCTGTGTTTCCTCTGCATTCCTGAACAAGATTCCTCATTACGTCTCGCTCCCGTGGGACAGCCGGCTCTCAGCCATGCCCTTTGTCTGATCCCAGACCTACAGCAGTCTGTTTATTCTGTGGTCTCAGAGACATGTGGGGGAAAGCAGCCGACGTGCCAAAGATTTACCAGCTCTGGCATGTCATTCTGCATCACCCTGACTGTGCCTGTAAAGAGCGAACAAGAGAGAGAAAGACAAGATAAACAAAGAGATAGAGACCCTTTATTTTCTAAACACGTTAATTGCTGCTTTCTTAGTTTACTCTGCATTTTTCAGTGGCTGATGCCAACATGCCACTCAGGCGTACTTCCTTTAGTCAGTTCTGTTTTTTGCAAGATCGTTATATTTATTGAAATAAGAAATAGTACTTCTTCTTCACTTGATGCTTAAAGGTTTGGCTTTGGAATGATAAAAATGTGAACAGTTTTTGATTAAAATTGCGTTGTAATTTTCTTTTTTATTTTAATGTTTATAAACTAATGTTTGTAAAACGTAATGTTTTATGGTTGTTTTAACATCTGGCCAGAAGACTACAGTTGACAATTAGCCAGTTGGCTAGTACTGGTATATTTACAGTAATGTTAATTAATATGCATTGTCCTCTTAAATAAACTAACTAACTAACTAGAAATGATACTGGATATGCTGATACACAAAATTAAATATTTTCTTTATAACCATTGAATGAAAATTTATCAGCCAATATGACTGTCAATAGTAATTAAAAAAATAAAAATTAAAAGTGTTTCTTAAAGTATACTTATCTATTTAATATGACTTTTTATTCATTTTAATCTAAATTTCTGATTTGCTTATTTTAATGGAATATTTCACCAAAAAATTCAAATTTGCTTAAGATGTACTCACCCTCATGTCATCCAAGTTGTAGATGAGTTTGTTTTTTATTTATCAGAACAGATTCCAAATTATTATTAAGACGTTTTTATCTTCAACTGTTGAGTCTTTTATCTATAATACGGCTTTCTCCAGTGAAAAGTCGTCTCTGAATCAGGAGAGATATCTGCACAGATCAAGCACCAGTTACAAGCCAAAACAGTTCAAAGCAGCTCTAAACAAATATGTGGGTGGATTTTGATGTGAGAGACAACAGGAGATGAACTTTATCACTGGAAGAAGCATTATTAAGTATTATGGACTTGTTTTTTGGCAAGAAGCGAGAGTTTGAAGTTTAAAATGCCTTAAAAATGGACTTGTTTCTTACAAACACACAGTTTTTTGCTTCACAAGATATTAACTGATGGACTGGAGTGGTGTGGATTGCTTGTGGATTATTATGATGTTTTTATTAGCTGTTTGGACTCTCATTCTGACGGCACCCATTCACTGCAGAGGATCCATTGCTGAGACAGTGATGAAATGCTAAATGTCTCCAAATCTGATGAAGAAACAAACTCGTCTACATCTTGGATGGCCTGAGGGTAGTTTTATTTGCACTATTGCTAGTTAGCTTATTGTTAGTATTGTTAGTTTACTTTGCACAGTGTCTGATTGAACAGGCAGTGAGAAATCTGTAACTATACAGGACTAGAGAGAAAAGCAGTCAGGCGTGACCCTTTGCTAACACTCATGTCTACCCACGACTTCAGAGGAACACAATGTAATCATTACACTAACTAGAACCCTACAAAAACTCTTGAGTCACACTGAGGTCCATGAACTGATGAGGCCTTTTCTCAACAAAACTGTAAAACTAGTGAAGAGTAAAAAAAAAAAAAAAAAAGCATTGCACGTAATTTTGATCCGCTTTTGAGATCTGTACTGATCAGTGATGTCTCCACGTTTGAATAATTAAGATTTCCCCTGGAAAATACCTATGAGCAATTACAGGACCTTTAGAGCTGATTCGTCATCACCTGACCAGGCACTTGAGAACAGTCCTGTCAAACATGATACCCTACAGAGTATAAATTCAGCTCCACGTGCAAAAAAATGCATGTCAAAGAAATGTGACACGTAGATGTCAAGTGGTAAGGAGAGCTGGTGATCTCAGGGTTGTGGTCGTGGTTTCACAGCCGCTGAAACTTCACTTCAGAAAAACACTGTGGCAAAGGGAGCAAATTGTGATTTAGCATTTTACACATGACAGAGTTTAAGGAAAAATGCTTTCAAGGACGCATTTAATACATAAGAGCACAGTTCAGTTGAATGCTAAAGTTTACCCTCTTAAACTTTATGATGTTCATCTGCTTCTCCAATTTGCTCTTTTTACATTGACTATCACTCTACAGCTATAAACTACAGGGTGAATTCAGCTAAACATTTTGGTAAATGACTACCATCAAATAAGCTGTGCATGAGATCTAATGATATACTTATAAATTAGCATGGGTCTCTTAAATATATTTATATTGTTTAAATGTGAAAAAGTATAAAAGTTTGAAAATTATGAGAGTATCAGCAGGTACCTTCTTGAGCCACGGCACAGCATTCAGGTAAAATGGGCCAGCTGTTCAGTTAAAATGGGCCAATATAAAAAGAGAACAACACGGGTCATTTCAGCTTCAATCGTTTTATTTTTAACAGTAAATTGACACTGTTGTCTTTAGTGTGCCATAGCAACACCATAAATGTATTTCATTAAATAGAAAGTTGAATGAATATTTAATTAAACAATGCAATTAAAAATGAACTGATCATGTTGTATAGGTGTGTGTTTCTGTGCATTGGTGTCTTTTGTGTGCATGTATGTGTGTATGCTTGTATTTTTTTTAAAGACTGTTAAGATTTTGTATGGATACATATCTACAGTAGGCCTATAAACTTATTTTCACCCTCAATTTCTGTGTAAAAATTGTGTGTGTGTATGTGTGTGTACAGCCCATTTTACTGACATCTTCCTTTCTTTGCTTGTCCTCCTGCCATACTGTCTGCAATGCAATTTTTTTTAAAAGACTGTAAAGATTTTGTATGGATACATATCTAGGCCTATAAACCTATTTTCACCCTCAATATCTGTCTAAAAGTATGTGTGTATGGGTATGCAGCCCATTTTAGCTGAAAATTGTGGCCCACTTTAGCTTAATCAGCCATTAAATGGCCTTTTTCACAAAAATAAAAGTTTCTTTTATAAATTAAACTTTTTAATTTGAAAGAGCATGTCAAAACATTGTTCATAAACCTTTGCTTTGTAGGTAAGCTTACTTATAATTGCTTTAGTAGTGATTAATGAAATTTACTATGTCAGGCTCTATTACCTTACAATTTCTCTGACAAGCTTCATGTAACACTCTGCCCTGCCCGCCTTAAAAATTCTCAGACCAGTAAAACTGATTGTTACATGTCAACAAATGTTGAAGCAACAATGCAAGATCACTTATTGTGATTTTCTATTAAAAATGTAAAGAGATATGATGCTACAACCTTACTTGGCCCATTTTACCTGAGAGCCCATTTTAGCTGACTTCACCCTACAATAATTTCTTACAATATATTTTGATAAACTGAACATTCCGCTTCAGTGGTTTGAAATGACTGGATCCTTTCAACTGATTTCCTACTGAACTCTCACCAACTGAACTGCAGCGGTCAAACTCTTTCAAATATAGTGAATTCAGCTACAAACTCAATCATAATGCACAATGTTTCCATCAAACATGTATTTTGAGGTGAAGTTTGTTTAGTTAGCAGTAGCCTAAGCCTTCTTAACTGTTTGCAGATTTGTGTTGGATATTATCTTTGGAATGGAAATATGGATATTTTATTTGTAAACATCATACTTTTTCGCTTATTTCATTTAATGTCAGAAAACTAAAGAGCTAAGCCAGTGATAGTACATGTAAACATGCCTGAAGATGTGAAAAGAGGGACAAACTGAATCAATTGAGTGAGTCATTTAGGCCGTGACTTTGATCATTTAATTCAAGCAACAACAAAAAAAGAGCATTTTACAGCTGTCGCAAAATGATTCACTGTTTCGAAGCACTCTAATTGGATCACGTATCGCAAATAATTTGATTCAGATCGGGACTTCGGAGCAGGTTTGTGAATCTTTTTTTGTTCAGATCAGATGGAGCGGGTTCACAAATCTTTTATTTAAGACTTCAGAGCGTAAAACAGAAAAAAAAGAAAAACAGAAAGTGTTGAGGGATGCTGCTTTTGTGAGTCTCTCAAATCAGGCTAAAGGAGAGCAGTAACACCGTGATCTACACACACACACACTCCTGGTTAATTACAGGGAAGTGAGTGTTAGTGTGAATATGTGAGTGTGTGTGATGAAAGCATGCGGCTGTGTCCTGAAGGAAGGGTGGAGGAACGCTGTGGATGACAGGGCAGAGATACTTGATCAGGAAAACAGCAGCAGGGGCTGGCCAGCAGGCAGATGGCTGTGTTTGTTTGCAGTAACGAATCACAGCACGCGGAGCGTTCTTCTGTCAGATCACTGATTGGGACACTGCTGTCACGTGGAGAAGGCACTGTGTTATTCACAGAGGAGTTTAGTGATGTTTCCCAAATGCATTGACATCTAAGACCTTGGAACTTGCAACTTAAAAGTTTCTTTCACAGTTTATCAGAGATAAAGAACTGGAAATAAGCTGTTTATACATTTCAATTATTGCAAAGTCATTTAAGATGGGTTTTAGATAAAAAAGATTGGCATTAAAAAGATTAAAAACATCCTCTGCACTTCAGTAACTGTCTGGTTCAGCTCAGCTACCAAATCTGACCTCAGAAGACTACGGAGAGTAGTCCGGACTGCTGAGCGAATCATTGGTACAACCCTCCCCACTCTCCAAGAACTGTACTTATCCAGAGTGAGCAAAAGGGCTGGTAAAATCACTCTGGACCCCTCACATCCAGCACACTCCCTCTTTGAACTATTACCGTCTGGTCGACGCTACAGAGCTCTGAGCACCAGAACGACCAGACACAGAAACAGTTTCTTCCCTCAGGCAATCCATCTCATGAACACTCAACAATAAACGTTTTACAATAAATAAACATTTTATTTGTATTTCTCATTTCTAATTTGCACATACTTGACCTGTACATACATAGTTGTCTATATTATATATTGTGTTTTTGCTGCTTTGTACATTGCCTATTTGGATATTTGTATATTATTCTTTTATTATCTGTGTCCTGTCCTGTTGCTGTCTTTCTATTGCACTGTGGAGCTTCTGTCACTACAACAAATTCCTTGTATGTGTAAACATACTTGGCAGAGGTGAGTAGAGTAGCCAAAAACTGTACTCAAGTAAAAGTAAAAGTACTTGTAGAAATATTTACTCAAGTAAAAGTAAAAGTAATAGTCTGAATAGTTACTTGAGTAAGAGTAAAAAAGTATCGGATAAAAAAACTACTCAAGTAGTTAGTTACTAGTTACTTTGGATCATATACTAAATATAGTCTATTTTTATTTAGATATATAGATATTTAGATACAATTTATACACACACACACACACACATACATACACACTGCCGTTCAAAATATTTTTTTTAATGTAATTTATTTCAGTGATGCAAATCTTAATTTTTATTAGCCTTTACGCCAGTCTTCAGTGTCACATAATCCTTCAGAAATCCTTCCAATATGTTGATTTATTATCAATGCTGTTCTTTTAACCTTCTATTCATAAAACAAAATCCTTAACAAAATGTCACATGTTCCAAAAAAAACTGCAAATCCCTGTTTAAACAACCAGCATATGCTGGTATAGGTATGTTTTGAAGCATGGGATGCTGGTTTGAGCTGGTTTAATGGTCCGACCAGTTTAAGACCAGCACATGACCAGCATAAACCAGCATCCCAGCTTCAAAACATACCTAACTAGCATATGCTGTTTTTTCAACAACACTGATAATAAATCAATATATTAGAATGATTTCTGAAGGATCATATGACTCTGAAAACTGGAGTAACAGCTGATAAAGATTCAGATTTGCATCACTGAATTAAATTATATTTTAAAGTATATTAATTGTTATTAATTATATTATTTATATATGTATATAACCTCTGACACGGAGAAGAGAGAAATCTCCTCACATGACCGCTACAGAACATCTGAACATAACGAAATTAATGCATATGATGGATCTTCTTCCATCTGTTCCGCAAAATGTAAACAAATGTCGCCTTTATTTCTGCAAGCATAAATATTGTGAGAATATCAATTGTGTCTAAGCAAAGGCATGCCTCCTGGAACTAACGCGGTTTGGCGGGTGTTCATTTCATACTCTGTGACAGCTTATTTAATGAATTAATTCTGGATTGTATTTAATGTATAAGGTACATTTATAACTAACTGGTAATGTCATAGTGGTATCGTGTAGTCAGTGCAATCGAATCTATAGGCTACCTGTGGAACCGACAGCACTGTTCATCTAATAAAGATCTTCATAGCTAGCAAACCATAGCCTTTTCAGATTTGCTTTCACTCGACTGTAAATCCAAAGCCACGTCTTCATCGCTCTTGATGTTCTTAAACTTTCTGTTATCTGAGAGAGAACCGCTTCAGACGACACTGAACGAATCATTCAAACTGATTCACGAACCGATTCACTGGTTTGCCAACAGGTTTGTTCGAGCCTTCGAACAGAATTGACTCAAAAGAATGAATCATTGGCGAATGGGCATCGTTCATTGCCCAGAGAAAAGTAGACGGCGCGTATGGAATAAATTGAAGCATTTTTATCTTTATTATTACGTATTGCATTAAGATAAAGTAACGAGAGGAGCGTCGCCCACAGTAACTAAGCAAAAGTACCGTTTTTTCACTAAAAATGTACTTGAGTAAGAGTAAAAGTAGGCTACCCATTTTTAAATATACTCTAAAAGTATTAGTTACCCAAAAAATGTACTCAAGTAAATGTAACTCGTTACTACCCACCTCTGATACTTGGCCAATAAATCTCATTCTGATTCTGATTCTGACGGCACCCATTCACTGCAGAGGATCCATTGGTGAGCAAATGATTTCTCCAAATCTGATGAAGAAACAAACTCATCTTGGATGGCCTGATGGTGAGTTCATTTACAGCAAATGTTCATTTGCGGTTTGTCTTAAAAACAATGTTGCACGTCCCATCATTTTATCTATGCAAAACATGATTTCTTGTTTTGTCATAGGTAAAATGTGACATGGACAAATTCCTGACATGATTTATGATGTACAAAGGAAGTGAACATGTCTCTGTTTTAGAGCTCAAAACACACTTCAGAGGCCCATTTCATGCAAGATGCGTTTTATTGCCAAATTTGTGAAGCCAAGTACTGGCCTTTATCCTGCTAACCTCTCACGCTGCCAGAATGTTGTGCCAAATGCTGAAGTTGAACCCGGTGACCTGGCACTGTTCTCTCTGTCTACAGTTCTCTTTGCAGCAGTCTGTCTGTACCGTCACCCAATTCAACCCCGATTAATGGCTCTTAATGTCCGTGGCTTAATGATTGACAGGCCTCATTGATGGCGGCCCACACTGACTTCAGACGGTCCTACAGGAAGACGAGGATTTGATAGCGCATCAGTGTAGATTCCGGTTAATGTGTGCTAATGCAGGTCAGCTGGCTTGGTTGACTGCCAAAACAGACTGAATGTACCTGATGAGTTCAGGTTTTAAATGGATTAGTTTCATTTTAGCACAAAGATTAGAATTTGCATTGCTCTGTAAATATTTAATTTATGCAGTTTCCTTAAAGGGGACCTATTATGCAAAAATCACTTTTATAAGGTGTTTGAACACAGTTGTGTTGCCGCAGTGTGTGAAAACAACCAGCCTATAATGGTAAAAATCCACCCACCTTGTAGAGACAGCCCTGAGTGAGAAGCAGCAGTCCGCCTCCGCCATTACTGTTTACTTGCTGTAGCTGCTGGAGATATACAATGTCAGGGCCAAAGAGACATTTCTAGTGTTGTGTTTTGGAACATAGGAGTCTCCATAGACTCCCTCCATCTGAGCCGCTGAGGACACTGTGGTGAAGTTTCATTGTCTAAGGAAATGTCCCAGAAAAAAATCGGTAAAGGCCCCAATACCTGTAGGGATCAATACCAACACTTCGTGTGTGAACATCAGCTCCAGACAAAGTAAGTACCACGCGTTTGTTTTACAAATTGCCTTTCTGAAAGAGCTTCTTGGCACTCTGTAAGGCTAATGATGCTAAAGCTATCATTGTCGCTGCCTGTTTTCACTGGTGCTGCTTTCTGTTTATTTATGCATTTATTTGATGCCATCCTAGTGGAATTTTAGAAATATTTTTTAGAATATTCATTAAGAATATCATTACTTATAATGCATATTATATGCAGTATTTACTGTATATTTATATAAATAATTTGTATTTGTACATTATAAAAACTAAATGTTCTAAATGTTTATTCGTTTATACATGTATATGCATAAATAAAGTGATTTAAATGTATACATACACACAAACAAACATATTTTTTCTGATTGTGTTTTTAATTAATTTATCTTTTTAAAATATTTTATAATTTTATATTAACAATTTGTTATGCTTAACAAAAAAAATATTAATAATGTGAAATAAATATTTTTGTGTTCATTATTTCTAGTTGTAAATACGAACTTCCATGAAGGCAGAATCGATTGAGTCACTTGCACATACAGTATTCAACAAATGTATGCACACTAGTACAAGTTCTATCATAGAGCAGCGCTCAAATGGTCATTTGGACACATTAACATTCATGCTGACACAAAGAGAAATACGGCTGCTTCAGAGAGCCAGACCTCGCAATTTATCCCAGTACTGTAATGAATTATTCAGGATGGCGTCTCAGACAGTATAGCCGAGGCGTCAGACTCACCTGCTGCAGACTCCTGGGCTGTTAGAAAGACGAGCAGATCTTCACTTACACTGCCATCAGTACTGCATCTGCAAGGCCAGAACCCTGCAACACTCTGAACCGCAAGGGGAAAAATAATAATACAAAATGTAAATTATGACCCCTTTTTTCAGCTGTCAAAAATAGCATATTTTTTAAATGAGTACTTACTTCTGGGGTGGTGATGGCGCAGTGGATAAGACACATGCCTTTGGTGTGAGAGACCCGGGTTCGAATCCACTGTGAGACACCAATGTGTCCCTGAGCAAGACACTTAACCCCTAGTTGCTCCAGAGGCGTGCGACCTCTGACATATATAGCAATTGTAAGTCGCTTTGGATAAAAGCGTCAGCTAAATGAATAAATGTAAATGTAAAATTATGTAAATAATTTAGTAGCATATACTTAAGTGAAAACTGAATGTAATGTTTTCAGACACTTAAGTGCATGTTATTCACAATTAAATCATCATGTTTTACAGTTTAAATTGATATTAAATCTAGTAAACTTAAAACGTCATTATTACTTCTATTGTCTTTGAAATAAGTGTGCTGCTGAATATACTGACAAGCATTTATATACTATAACTACATGTGGAGCACAAAAGCAGTCTTAAGTCGCTGGGGTATATTTGTAGCTATAGCCAAAAATACACTGTATGGGTCAAAATTATAGATTTTTCTTTAATGCCGAACATCATTAGAACATTAAGTAAAAAATCTTGTTCCATGAAGATATTTTGTAAATTCCCTACTGTAAATATATCAAAACTTAATTTTTGATTAGTAATATGCATTGCAAAGAACTTCATTTGGACAACTTTAAAGGCGATTTTCTCAATATTTAGATTTTTTTTTGCACCCTCAGATTCCAGATTTTCAAATAGTTGTATCTCAGCCAAATATTGTCCGCTCATAACAAACCATACATCAATGGAAAGATGATTTATTCAGTGATGATGTATAAATCTCAGTTTTGAAAAATGTATGACTGGTTTTGTGGTCCAGGGTCACGTATGTTATTTGAAACTTTTGTGTCATGCATTTAAATATATTTGTAATGATGAAGTTGCAATGTAGTACATTTAAAAAGAGTAAAATTTAGTACACATTTTGATACAGTTTTACATGTGCTGGAGCATGTCAGTCAACACATCAAAATAAGTTTACTTCTTCAAAGCACAACAAAAGATTATTAAAACAAGACGATTTAGAACGCATTTTAAAATTATACTTTTAATTAGACATCATTACAAAGTGCAATTTTTAAAAGTGTAATTAAAGTGTCTTTTAAGTGGCGTACTTAAGCGGCTTTTTCTTTTATTAATATTATATGATCTGCAAGTACAGCTTTTAAAAAATATACTTGCAAGATCTGAAGTACATTACAAGTGCATATTCACTACAATTAAGTGCACTTCTTTTTGACAAGGGGAAGTATTTGCTTTAAGAAATGCATATGTTGTCATTTCTGCAGCACAGCGTCTGTGTGTGTTAAAAATAAAAACTCCTGGGCATTTATAGTAACTGGCTTCCACACGAGCCGAATTCACCGAAACTGAGACGTCTGTCATCTGTGTGCGGGTGTCTACAAGGGAATGTTTTACCTTCAAACAGCAGCTTGTATGATTGAATCGCACTTCCTGTCAGTAAGAGCAGATCTTTCAGTGAGATTGTGCCAGTGTGTGACAGGAATGTCAAGCATGTGAGGAGTGTGTGTTGTTTAAACGTTTGGTCTTAAGGCGGCTGAGGCGGGGCACATTCTTCATCTTCATCGCACATTCCTGTTTGTGTGAGACCTTTCTATTGCAAGCTGATAAAAGTGGAGTTTCACAGGAATGCCATTAAAGAACTATTTTTGGTTGCTAAAGTATTAGTGAACAGTGCTTAAAAGAACCATTTTTTCTTAGTGTGAAGAACATTTTATAATCTAAAGAAACTTGTTTCACTTTAAAGAACCTTTTGTGCATCGAAAAAGTTCTATGGATGTTAAAAGTTCTACATGAAACTGCTAACGGAACGTTCTCAGAACATTCTGTCAAGGTTCTCCCAACAACATTTTGAACACACTTTCTTCCAGTAACGTTAATAGAATGTTTGTTCAAAATTATCTGGTTTTTAATAATGTTCTCAAAACACTAGCACAAAAATATTATTTATACATCATTCATGGAATGTTTTTTTTTTTTTTTCTTTCTGAAAAGTTTTAATTGGACGTTTGCCTAACATTTTTTTATGTTATAGCTTGTTTCAGAACATTCAGACAACAGTCAAAAGTAACATTCCTATAATGTTTGCAAAATGATAAAATTCAATGTTAATGTTTGTATATCCAGGAAAAAAAAACATTCTTAAAATCTTAAAAAATGGAAAATAGAGCATGCATTATCAAGAATGATAATAATACTTAACACTTGTGCAGTGCTGAAAATCCTTTACTTAATTTGGTGTTTCCCAAAAATTGCCTGTAAATCTCTCACTATGCTATATTGTCACCAAATATCAATCTTTTTATCAGCTTGTTTTCTTTCAGTTAGCACAGGTTTTGTTTTTCTTTTTGGCATTGATTGGTCGTAGACTTCATTGAACTGAACTCATGTACCTCAGTTTCTGAGTGAAAAAAATTATTATTTTTAGACACGTTCACTCAGAAACTGAGGTGCATAAACTCAGATCATTGAGGCCTACGATCAATCAATTCCAAAAAACAATACAAAAACTGCACTAACGGAAAGAAAACAAGCTGACAAAAAGATTGAATCCCAGGTTTAGTAATAATATAATAATAAGAAATATATAAGCCGTTTTTTGCCCGGGAACTGCACAAGTGTAACAGCAATTATCAAAACATTTTAGTGAAGTTGTTATACCCTGTGTGAGCAAACAGAGTTAGCTTTAGTTTAATGTGATAATGTGTTTTATGTGAAAAAGGACATTTTCTTTGCAAAATGATACCAACATCAGAGTTGTAATGCTTTTCTGAATATGAAAGCTGGATGTTGAATTATTTAGCAGGTTGTAACTACTTACATAGCAAACACTTGTCTAAACAGTCGCCTTAGGCAGTGCATCTGTCCCTGGGAGAACAGGGACGGGAAATAAACCTGGAAAGCCAATTAATATGCAACTGCCAAAAAGCAGGGCATAAACAAAGTAAAAGAGGGACGTCATACACCTCCAGAAAAAAAGGAAAAGAGAAACGCAAGGCAGCAAAACCAAGCCTCTTTCTCCATGTGCTGACAGCAGATCTCTACAGCGACGTCAGATACGTGTGAAGTCATACATTAATGCATGCACACATCATGTCTATGTGTTGTTAAGCACATTCTGTGGTGAGAGAGTCTCATCTGAAGAATGCAAGCAATGCAGAGCTGCAGCCGGATGCTGTTGGAAATATTTTGCTGCACTGGATCACTTTTAATAGCTGATTGATTTCCAAAAAGGCACTTTTAACTAAATGCAATACTTTTCTTATAGGGTACAGTGGGGCTAAAGGCCCCTTGGGATGAAAGACATGATTTCATGAACTGAGAATTTTTTCTGAAGCATTTTTTAAGCATTGTTACTTTTCAACTAAAAATAAAACCATTAACAAATTTTTGTTACTTAAAATAAAATAAACGCCAACAAAATAAAAATAAAATATATTAAAATTAGTATATTAAAAATATATTAAAATAAAATAAATCCTTAAACCCTTTTTATTCCAGCTTAAAAAATAAAATAAAATAAAATAATAATACATTTTATTGTTTATTTTAATATATATTATTTAAAAATGTATAGGCATATTAAAACACTAATTACTAAAACCTTTAATTAATTTAAAATGAAAACAGAAAAAGTAAAAACTGATACAAAACAGTAATGAATGTCTCTAAAATAACACTTAAAAAAAAAAATCTTATTAGTTTAAATTAATAATATGTGAGTCTAAACTTGAACCCGGAGTGATGCGGTGTTATATATAAGTGAGATATTATCATAGTTTCTGTTCATATTTTGAGTTGGTTTTAATTTTTTTTCTTATAATTTTAGTTAAAATTTTAGACATTTTGTTGTGTTTTTGTCAATTATTATTATTATAATATGTGTATAGTTTTTTATTTTATTCATTTTATTTCTGTTTTTGTTATTTTAGTACATCAAGTTAAACGAAATGAAAATTAGAAATGTTTCATTGGAAATAAAATCAACTGAAACTAAAGTTTTTATTTTATTTCGATTAAAGTATATTAAGATATATTTCCAAGTGGATTTAGTTTTAGCTCACTGAAATAATTCTGATGTGACGCTAACATGAGCCACACTGCCATCTAGAGCTAATTTTACTGGCATTGCTTCAGAGTCAGTAAATGTCGGCGTTGTGCCCATTTTCGACTCCCTGCCAAATTATGACCCCCCTCGTTGAAATCTCTACCTAATTGGCTAATCCTATCCCCTCCCCCACACCTAACCCTAAACCTACCAATATTATACAGGGGGTAATAATCAGAACTCTGAATCATGATGAGCAGGCCAAAGAAGCACAAATGCAATGAAATGCATGTTATTTGCATAAGTTAAAATCCCCATCTGAATAAGATTAACAGTGCTTTCACTATGAACTCAATCATTCCTCTATGAGCCTCTTTAGGCTTTTAGAGTTACTTTAAGATGACTGCAGCAGAATCTCTTCTTTATTGAAAACTTTTAACCATATGATTTGAGAGTGCAGCCGGTGATGAAGCTGTCAGGCGGGTAAGTTGACAGGATGTGACTGTCGTTACCTGAGCCCTACATTCTGACTGAGTTCCTACATTCCTACATTTCACTGCTGGTTATACTCTGTATAATTGTGTATGTGACAAATAAAATCTTGAATCTTGAATCTTGAGTGACTGAGTGAATGTACGGATGACTGCATGGGGAAATCTCAGTTTCCTCCACACAAAAACCAAACAGCTCCTGTCAAAGCTTGATCAACTCTCATCTATATTTAGAAAAGCCTATTCTTCAATTCTGTAGCATTTTGAACATCATAGGGTTAATAAATTGCATCGTGCCATGACTGTAATATACAGTATGTTGTGACATAATTGTGCTTTCAGAACTTTTGACATTTTTAAATCACCTCCTACCGACAAATATAAGATAATATATATCTATTTGTACTTGATTTCCTGACAGGATGATGATGATGTTGTTTTGACACTTTTGGTGATTTTGATGGAATATTTCATTTTAAAAGAGTGACATATAAAATATAGTAAGTAATATAATATATATACAGGATTTTAAGTAAAATATAGTACATACAGGTGCAGGGTTATTTCAGTAGCCTATCATTAAGATACTATTACTGTTTTTATTACTATTTTTAATTTGTTTTTATTTCTATCTTTAATGTTTTCATTTGAATTTTTAAAAAAACAAACAAACAATAGCTTAAATATTTTATTACATTTTTATGTCTGTTTTAATTTTAGTCATTTTAGTCCATCAAGTTAAAATAAATGAAACATTTTTAACATTTTATATCTGTATATATAGTATATTTAGATGTTTATAGAATAATAAAAAAAATAATAATAATTAAAATGTGCATTTTTTAAATATAGCAATGCAAACTTGGATATACAAGCATCTTCATGACAAAATAACATAAATTATATATTAATAGAATTAATTCACTGTATATTTTGCAAATGTGTATCAGGCATTAGATAGTCTGTTCTATGATTATGAGGGACAAAATAGCATCAAATTTCTACATTGATGACTCTTAAGAAAGAAAGAAAGAAAGAAAATAGGCCTACATTTGACCTCTTGAGTAAAAACTACAAATGACACACTAAAAATCATATACATTTTTAGTATCATATTAACAAACACCCATATGAGCATGCTATAGTGTGTTTGAGCAGCTCAGACTGGATACACAGGCACAGTGATACTTTGTAACAACCCAAACGCGCGCAGACACAGGCACAAAAGCACACTCGCCGCTGATTGGCTGGAGCAGCGGCAGGCGGAAGTCGAAGTCTTGGGGATTCCCCGAGGGAAGTTCCAGCTCTTTGTAAAACAGACAAGATGTTCATTTGTACGAAATAATCCATTTCCTCCCGTTAAACGCGTAGATATGCGTGTAGCAGCGTCGCGATGTCCAAACTGCGCGTAGCTTTAAGCGTCTGGGCTGTTTTGGAGTGAAGGTAAGTGAAGGCACTTCATTATGTTCAGATATGAGGATGTTTGACGGGTCGCTTTTGCTTTTAGTTGGTCGAAAACTGGAAGTTTGATTGTGTTTGCTGTTATATTTCTGTTTCTTACTTGTTTTACTAATATTGAATGTATAAAGTTTGCTGGAAAACTTTGTTTTGAAACACACCATTGGTATTTAGGCCGGGGCTAGTTGTCACATGGTCTATATATTAAATACTTTGTTTAGTTTTGAGTCAAAACTCCAGTTACATAAATTGTCATCATGTTCTCATCTGTTGGCTAACAAGTGAGCACAATAGACAAGAAAAATGAACTTGAACTCAAATAGTTTTCTTTTTTTTTTACATAAAGCAGTCAGATTAGGGCAGGCTGTCCATATGTTTTGTATGTGGGGAATATATATACATACAATATTAATCGGCCAAAACAGTGGTGCGTCATTTTGGCATGTTGCCTGTTACATTTCCGCATTTTAAAGAATAATTTTGTGTGTGAAAAGCTTAAAGTAGGTTCTTTTAATGTCAACTTACCCCATATAACCAATATGTGTGTCAAATGAGCTGTATGTTTTGTCCTGGGTGGAAAAGTTCAATATGTTTTTGTAGACGAGACTTTAAGGGCTGATACTATAAAGACATTGGCTTGAAGAAGCAAACTTAGTTTGTGAAATATTAACTGGAATAAACATGTGACAACTAGCCCCGGCCTCCCTGTAGAACCTGATATTAAAGTTTATTTTAAACAAATTTTAAATGATTCCTTATGCTTTTATAAATGATTTCGCCATGTCATGTTTGACATTTCTTTCCGTCTCTGCAGTGTTTGGCAAGACAATATTGAACTTAAACTGAATCTGAAACTGTTGTTATTATTATTAAAAGCATAAATGTTACTTAAAAGTAAAAAAATAAAAAGTTTATTCTGTGTGAAATGTAAAAAGTAAAAAATATATATTTTTAAATAAAGCATACATACACTAGTTATGTATTTTTTAAATTTTATATTTCTTTTTTTTTTTCAATGCCTACAAAATAAATCTCAAGCGTTTATCCAGAAGCCTTTAGATCAAAAAGTTTAAACAAACTTCAAAAAGAATACATTTATTTTTGCATGTTACATTTCTGCTTTTTAATGATGAAATTGTGTAAGAAAAGCCTACAATAGGATGTTTAATGTCAAGTTCCTATTGTGACAACTTGCCCCACAGCCAAGGTGTGTCAAATGAGTTATTTAATGTTTTGAAATTTAATATTATAGTATATAATAATATTTACACTGAAGCAGTGATGTAGAGCAGGTGCAGGAAAAATAAAGGACTTTCGTTTGTCAGGTTATCAGGTTTATCACGTTCATGTGATGTGGGCATAACATGAGATGTTAAACTGGCGTTTTATGCTTTTAGTGTCTCTATCAGCGAGACTGGCTTTGAAAATCTGTGTGTTGATGAAGCTTGTGTGTGTTTGTAGCCGTCACTGACAGGTCCAGTGCTAATCACGCTCCTGAGTTAAAGAAGGGGTGTGTAAGTGTTTGTGTGTGCCTGGGACTAGGGCCCGGGACCGCCCAGTTCGGAATGTTACTGAAGGCCCCGGAATGGACAGGACCATCAGTGAGCAGCTCAACAAAGCCTTCGAAGCGTACCGCAACGCGTCTATTGAGAAAGAGTTGGCCAGAAAGGAACTTCAGCATAAGGTGCCGTTTGTGAACTATCGGTTCCATCAGAAGCATTTAATTTGAATCGGTTCTCTATGTGTGACAGTGAGCAGACACTAACCTATTGCTTTTGCAGACCGAGCAGTATCAGCGGCACACTCAGCAGATGGAGAGAAAGATAGAGGAGCAGACGAAGACCATCTCACATCTTAAAGCTGAGCTCAGTTCCCTTCGTAAACACACATCAGGTTGGAAATACGATTTATCATTACATCTTCAGAACTAAATGGCACACAAGACTTACCCATGCATATTTATTGAAAGTAGAAGAATTGCCTTTATTGTTTTTTGTAAGTCTTCCTTGACTGTAAGACATTTTATTAGAGTACCCTGCTTTAAATGTTACTAGGAAATGTTTTTACTTAATACATCAATTAACTTTTTTTTTTAAGTTTGTATTGTATATAATTGTTTTTATTTATTATTATTTATTATATTTGTAAAAATAACATTGTTCCAGTTTTTGTATGCAATTCATTGAAAATATTGTTATTAAGACTATTTTAAATCTTTGCCATAAATATAGCCTTAGATTCTGATATGGGGTAAAATAATTAATAAATTAATATAAGTAATTCAACTAAATGGTTTGCTTAGTATACACTATAAATGGATTAAATCAACTTGAGGCATAAAAATGAGGCAGTGCACACACCTCATGCTAATTATGACTATTTGCACATTTTCATATAATAGTAGAGTCATTAAAGCTGTCAAATAACACAAATGTAAATATGGGAACTATCTGATGTTCAAACTTCAAAATCGACACCCTTTGTCTAGATTTTCTTTAGTGGTGCTTTTTTTTAACGTTTTTTTTTTTTGACCATTTATTTTTATATACAAAACAAAACTCAAGTGTTTAAGCAGAAGCCTCTATCTATCTGTCTGTCTGTCTGTGTTTATTTATTTATATATATATATATATACACACACACACTTAAACATTTATCGCATTTATTAAAATATACTTTTATTAGCATTAACACTGTTTAGTCACATTTTAATATGGAATGATTAAATTTACATGCCATGCTCAATATGAGTCTTTTTTTTTTTTTTTTTATCATTCTAATTAATGTCTTTTTATATATATATATATATATATATATATATATTATATAAATTTGAAACTAATTTGCTCTGTATGCACTATATAAACTTAAAACGCATCAGAAAATTAGACAAACTGCTTTTATATTAAACTGATTAAAACTTATAGTAGTATTATTTTTAAAGCACATATGTGACCCTGGAGCACAAAAGCAGTCTTAAATCGCTGGGGTATATTTGTAGCAATAGCCAAAAATACATTGTATGGGTCAAAATTATCGATTTTTCTTTTATGCCAAAAATCATTAGGATATTAAGTAAAGATCATGTTCCATGAATATATTTTGTAAATTTCCTACAGTAAATATATAAAAACTTCATTTTTGACTAGTAATATGCATTGCTAAGAACTTAATTTGGACAACTTTAAAGGTGATTTTCTAAAAATTTTGAATTTTGTTTGTGCACCCTCAGATTCCAGATTTTCAAATAGCTGTATCTCAGCCAAATCAATCTCAGCCATTAATGGAAAGCTTATTTAATCAGCTTTCAGATGATGTATAAACCTCAACTTTGAAAAATTGACACTTATGACTGGTTTTGTGGTCCAGGGTCACATAATAGATCATTAAATTAGGTGGTATGTTACATGCTTAATGTGAGAGTCAAATGTTATTTTAGCATGCAAAGTTCACAGATGCTACCGATGACATGCATGCTTTGATGTGATGAGTGTTCTTGTTATTGTTGAGTTTGACTGTGATAACGTGGCTGTGCTTTTTTTCTTCAGGGGAGGTCTGTGAGCCTGCGTACAGAAAACAGGAAGCAGAAACCTTGTCACCTAGCGATCATCACTCTGACAACTCGTCCAGTTCCCACAGGACTAACCATTTCCTGGTGGGTGTTTTCTCTTATAAAGGGATGTGACTCTGGCCAGTGTTTGATTTCAGAGTTTTGCATTTCCTCTCGGTGACATGCAGCACTTTGTCCAAACACAACAAAATGCACCAAGTTGTTTTTTCCAGCAAATGCACATTTGGTTGTGATGTAATTGTTCTGAACGGACCGAAAGGACCGTGACCTCAGACCTCCCAGCCTTTATATTGTGTTATCATCGTTAACCGCCTGTAAGCACAGACAAACCTAATAGCTGAGTTTGCCATGCTTTGCTAGTTATCCACAGTTCACTCGAGGGTTAAGTTGTGAGAAATGTGTGAAAAAGATGTAGTTCTCTCTTCACAGTTTGATATAATTTTTCATCGCTATCTGTCCATAGTGAGAATGTTTCTCTAATTGAATCCAGTGTGATAATTCTTCTCAATTGTTTTAATCTATACACATTTTAACCCACAGGGGGCACTAGAGCATAACGCTTTCCTGTGCTCTGGTGCTCTCTAACCAGTGTAGCACAGGCACTTCTCTCTTATGAAAGGAGGTGTCACTTTTTTAGATGACTGTTAGTGAAAGATATAGACATAACAGTTTGAAATGGCTACTTTCTCCTTTTCCTGAACTTAATCTATAGTAGATAATGGCTTCCGTATTGGGCTTAACCTGTAAATGTAACAAAGCATGTTATTCTATAGCAAATGCATTCAAAGGCGCCATAATTAAGGAGGTAAAAAGTTTTTATGTGAACTTGTGTAGACTTTGGAGCTTATTAATGGTCTTTTTAGAAGTATTTTCTGCAGGTTGAGTCATACAAAACTCTTTATTTTCACAACAATTAAGCACATATCCGCCCTGTTCTCTTTAACTGTATTGAAAAAAATAAAAAAATAAAATTCCTTTAATGTTGTTAATATAAAACTATATGAATAGTAAAATCTCTCTCTCTATATGTATATATATCATGGTAGACTTTGTTGTTTTGCCTTTAATTGATGCTTATAAAAAAAAAAAATCATTAAAAAAAAAAAAAAAAAATATATATATATATATATATATATATATATATATATATATATTATATAATTTATAATACAGTATTTAAGGAATTATCTTAATATTATAATTAATATAATAACGCATATAGTATATTATTAATATTTTACTGCAATACAGTTAAAAACTTATATATATTTTTTTTCATAAGTTATCAATACAAAATCAAACATAAAATCCATTATGGTAATTTGGGAGGGGAATGTTATTTATTTATTTGTTAAAAAACAAATAAAAGTAAAAAAGTTTTGTAAAGTTATTGTATACAATTCATTGAATTACTGTTAAGACTGTTAATATTGTTATTATTTTATATCTCATTATTTTTGAGTTTACCAAGAATATAGCTTTTGATGCTGGTGTGAGGTAAAAATAAAATAAAAAATACATTAAAAAAACTTAATGTTTGCTTAGTATACACTATAAAAATAAATATTAAACTGGTTAGTCGAGCACAGGAAAGTGTTATGCTCAAAAAAAGAAAAGAAAAATGCATTGTTGTAATGAGAATTTTGGAGGGGAATGGAATTAACTATCAATTTATTTAATAACTTGAATTAATAATTTTATTTAATTTTTTTATTTTCTTAAACATGTGGGTATATAGTATTTATAGAGTTGTAACTTTTAGTTACTTTTTCTTATTTGTAAGTCGCTTTGGACAAAAGCGTCCGCTAAATGACAAAAGTAAAGTAACTATAACTGTTAAAAATAATGTCACAATGGAAAATCGTAATGGTCCTAAAAATAGGCTTCGTGTTATTCAGTAAAATAAACTTTTTTTTTTTTTTTAAATGTAGACATTTAATTTTTTAATCCTACTGAAAATATGTCTAAATCTATATGCTGACATACTGTAGCCGTATATTTAGAATTAATGTTTGGAAACGGTTATGACATTCTGTGTATCTTTTTGTTCTTGTGCAGATAAACGAACCCACTGAGTATTCCAGGATGCTTCCCCATACAATATCTGCTGCCTGCGAAATGAAGAGGTACATGAATCATATCGCTTTAAAAAAATCCATTTTTTAATGAAGGATTTTACACTTCAGTCCCATGGGCACCCAGACAAAAGGTTTAATCTTGAGCTAAAACAACTGATTAACAACTCTGTAGAGTTTGTTTATTGGTTGTATTGTTCTTGCAGAGTATATCTTGTATAATATCTAAATAACATTAAAGGAAAAAGCAAAACTGATCCAGCAAAAACACCCCTGATACCCCGTGCTCATTAAATACTTATGCCTTTCCACTGATGTGGGATCAGTTTGGAAAAAGGAGAGGTGAACATGTCTATAAATGTCATGTTATATGACATTTAGAAGTAGGGAGGTTAAACTTGATGGTTTATGGCTTTTTTGGTTGAAGCTAACTAGGGCTTACTGGGGAAAATGTCACCGAAAGTGAAAAGGGTGACCCAGATATTTAAAATATGGTGGTAAAATGATCCTGTGATGAATAATACTTTTTGTGGTCGGTGAAAATATTTGTACATGGTTTCCAAAATTGCAGACATGTGGAAAATTATTGAAAATGAACTGAAAACACATAACTGATATACACATAATGCACGTTTTATATATATATGTGTGTGTGTGTGTGTGTGTGTACACATGTTTATAGATAGATAGACCGATAGATAGAGCATAGCAGCCTTAGATGGTTTATTGCTGTATACCTATTTTTTTAATAAAACTTCATATTTTTTATATATTTATAAAACTGTGTATAAAACTGTTCCCATAAAGTAAAACAATAAAGAGTTTACTTTTAAAGGTTACATTTTGTCTTATGTAAAACAGTTCCCAGTGGAGTGTGAGTCACTAGATATTCTGGATAAAGTTGTTTTTCCTTCTAATCTTAACACTGATGTTGTTGTTTTTAGATCATTATTATTTTGAAAGACCCCAGCAGACATTTGACTTCTTTCTCTTTCGGTTAGTGAGACTGTACTGGACACTTGGCAGGAAATCCAGGGGACTTTCCAGAGGATTCAGACTCTAACCAGAAGGCAGAAAGATCACCTGAAGCGAATCCACAAAGGAAATGAGACTGCTAATGGTAGAGTCATTTTTTTTTTAAATTTTGGACTAATATGCTTTATTAAATTATAGCTGTTACACCACCTCACCACCCAAGTGTGTTTCTTTCCATTCTAATTAAATTAGGTAAAATAAAAACTGTGGAGTTACAATTACTTTAGAAATGTCACAACAAATTAGTAATTATATAGCTAGTATTGTAATGCGGCATACTAGTAATTATACATTTCATTGTTTGTTCTTTCCCGCAATTAAAAGCAGAAATACTTGACGCAAAGCCATGGTGTAAGGGCTTTTTGCTCCCATGACCTCTGACCTCCACGCAGCATTAAAATAGACTGAGCAGATGAGCATGTTCAATTATCACTTTGATAAATGTTGTTTTGAAGCAGCACACTGTTACACAATTACGTGTCCTCTGTGAAATCACTTGGAAAACAATACGCCAGTGAGATGTATTTTTGGACGTGATTGCATGATGGAAAGCATGCGGAAAAGACGATGTGTTTTTGCGCCATGGAACGTCCATATGTATTAAACGTAATTAGAGGTGTTTGCTAAGGAAAGCATTAATAATAGCTGATATTATTGCTCATACTCAGGGTTAGGGCTTCTGGAAAACCCCAAATATATTAGTAATCGCCTTGGAAGGGTCTTAAAAAGTCTTTAAAAAGGTCTTAAATCAGATCTGAAAGCCTTAAATGCATAAAGTCAAGGCATTAAATGTTGCATGCACTGCAAAAATATTAATATCTTCCTCCGTATTTTTGTCTTGTTTTCCAGTACAAATATCTAAACATTCTTAAATCAAGATACATTTCCTTGAGATGCAAAATGAAGACACACAGTCATAAAATTAAATGAGTTTATGCCTTAAACAAGAACAAGTATCTGTCAGTAGTAGGGGTGGGAAAATAAATCGATATGGCGATATATAAGCTGCTGTTTTCTATACAAATGATAGTGGATGGTGATGTATAAATTCAGGCTCTGTAAGAGTAGTCAGTGTGACTTGTTTGCTGTATTTTCTGTCTTCTAAAGCCATACAATCTTTTCCTCTTCTGTAGTTCTCAAATTTGCGGTTGTGCATATTTAATGTAGATGCATTGCAGTGTGTTCCACGACACGAAAGAATTAATGCTGTTTGCAGTCAGTGATGTCAAAACGATGCTGCAGCAGAGGACAAATAACAGTGAAAGATAGGTTCAATTATATAATATCATACTTTTATGGTGCTTTTTTAGGCCCTTTGGGGCTCTAAAGTAAATATCACCATTCACTTTTGTTATATGTAAAAGAGCAGCTCAAAGATTCCACAAAACATCTTTTTGTTTCACTGAAGAAAGAAATCAAAATTCAGAAATAATCATAAAACTGTTATAATATAATAAGCTCTCTCCACACAGTGATCTCAGATTTGCTGCTCTTTAAAAAAAAAAAAAAATTATAAGGAGGATGAATTATGAATGTCAGTAATTGAATCTGAGCCACACTCTGATGCTTATGATTTCATAATGTTATATTACTAGCTCCACGTGCCTTCTCAGTGTGATCACAGACTTTGATCAGGACGCTTCAGAGGTGAATTTCGAGCTCTGTAGTTGATTTTAGTTGCCTTGACAGAGTTCCTCATTAATAGTCAGCGTTGCATGGTGTGCATATCACTGCTGTGCTTTCATTGCATTTGCATACTAATGTGCTCATATATATATATATATATATATATGTATGTATATGGGCAAGAGAGAGATTGACAAGAGAAAATGCTTGATGTCTTAATACTAAACCACAACCGGGTTTATCTTCGGGTTATGAATGCAAGGCAAATTTGAGATTTTTCTGCACCATTTACATGAGGCCTCTTTCCATTTGTGTTCCTGTTCCTCTTAATACTTGATTAATAGATGCATTTGCATTATTTTGTTCATTTAGCAAACATTTCTATGCAATGTGACTTTGCATTATAGCTTGTGATGATCAAAAAGTGTTTATGATGCATCACAGACTCTTTCAAAGATTTGATGTCACTTTCCTGGAAAACTTTACTTTAAGTAATTAGTTCTTGCTTTTATTATGCATTTACATTTAAATAAAAAACCGTCATAGAAACAGTTTTCAATTAGAAATTGCTAGTATTTTTTTTTTTTTTTTTTACAAAGAATTACAAAGAATCGGCAAGCAATGCATTGAATTAAGTGTAAAATTTGTATTAAAAATTAGTATATTAAAATCAATGTAGTAAAAAGTAGTGTTTTCTTGTGAAATGTTTGTTTTATTTACAACTTTAGAATAATTTTTTACAGTATTCATTTAGAAGGACCTTGTATTATAATAGGCATTGTGATGTGTAATTGTGATAAAAACAGCAGTGTTGCATTGCTCTTTTAGTTCAAAAGATCAATGAAAATATATTTTTCATGATACAAGCACTGGTGTTGGATAAATGCATAAAGGTTTTGTTGATTTCCTATCGGTTTCCAGAGCAGTTTTCCATGCCCATCCAGTGCAGCGAAGACACAGCAGAACAGACTGAGGCTCCTTTTTCTTCACCGCTGCGGTCAGAGGTCGACGATACTTCGACCTCCACATCCCTCGCGTCACGTGGCGCAGGTCCAGACGGACCGTCTTTTGATTCCCTAAGAGGCCTGAGTGTGAAGTTTCCCCCGAGCACAGAGGATGAGTACGACTTTCTCAACAGTACGCCGGATAAACGGGTGGACCTGCCCCTGCATGGACCGGACACAGAAGACCACATGCACACGATGAGGGAGGAGTCTTATCCGTCGTACTCCGCACCCTCTCTGTCCGCTCACACATCTGCTGCATCTGCATCGCACGAAAATGTACGAGGACCCCAAAAGGTAAGATGGACACTCGCACCCGGGATGCCTTGAAAGCTGCTCGGTAACATTATTAAAGGAATAGTTTACGCAAAAATATTTTATGCAGATGTGTTTGTTTCTTCATCGGAAACAGATTTGGAGAAATGTAGCAATACGTGAGCTGCCTTCATGTTTACTGCCTTGGCAGCATTCTAACTATGATGGCACCTCAGAAGTGTCTCGTTTCAAATGCTAATCCAAGTGCCACATCGATAGTGTTCCTTATGTGAAGTGCACAGGAGACCACTGCTTACAATAGAAATAGAAATACACAGCACTGAAATTTTGGTTAAAATTAATTTTTTTTAATGCATTTAAATCAGTACCAAAAGGCATTGTTTTGATTAACATTTCTCTTGACTTGGAACCCCTGAAAAGGTTTTTAATCAAGTTAACACAAATTAACTTTTAGAATGTTTTTGGGAAAAATATGTCTTAAATGTTAATAACTCAAGTACGCTTTTCACCATGAAAAAAGCTGGCATGGCGTTAAAAAACAAAACTGGGTTATTATCGTTAACTAAAACCAAACAAAAACAGTTTTGTTACTTTGAAAAAAAATAGACTGTAATAAAACAAAATACTAAAAATGTAAAATTATTTTATTTCAGTTAGTTGCCAAAGCAACTTTTCTCATTTTTGTTTAGTTTAACGTGAAGTAATAAAATAACTACAACTAAATAAACAAAAGCAAAGAAGTAATAAAAACTATATTGACATATACATAAAAAAAACCTAAAACCAAAAATGACAACAATAAAAATAAAATCAAATCAGAAAATGTAAAAATGAAATCTAATTGTAAGTATTAACAAAAACTATAATATTAGTTCAGTTATACTAAAATAACAGCTCATCACAATGCATTTTGGGATTGTCTGCAAAGGATACATGCAATTTTGCCACAAAATTTTAGAAGGGATTCGATACGAAATGTTTTTAATTGTGGTTAATTCTGAGCAGAAAGCCATAGTTTCAGCTCTGGCGTTTTGAGGCCTCCTTTCCAAATAGTAACTGGTTTTGAATGAAAAAAAAAAACGTGGCTAATAATGAGAGATCACTGTGCTGTGGTCAGGCACAACCTCATTACATTAATAATGACGACAGGTTGACCGCAGTCGGCACTGGACAGGTGAACTTTTCCCCTCGTAAGAGTGTGTGGACAAAGACAGGATTCATGCAACAGGAAGTGGTGTGAATCTGAAAATGTACTGTGGAAAGTTTTTGGTTGCTGGCTTTTAGGAGAAATTCCAGTGTTCCGTTGTTTTCAGTTTTTGTTCCTTAAATCATTATTAATCATAGAAGGCTGTATAAAATGTCACCGGTAATTCTGCTTATCTTTTTAAAAAGGCACGTGTTTATGATGCCTTAATATGCTGCATTTCTATAGGTTTTGCCACTTATATTAAAATAAACATAATGTCTTTGAGAATTCAGTTGTTAAGCACTTATTTAAAGCGCATTGTGATGAGCTTTGTGTTTATGCATTAAATGCATTTCATTCAGAACTTAAAAGTGTTGATACAAATTACATCAGTCTACCTTAATCTGTTTTACCCAGTATTTGTATGCTATTTATGTTTATGCTTATTGGATAGTTAATATTGTGTAGTTAGCTTAGCAATGCTAACAGCAAGCTATTCAAATGAACTGATCATGTCTTCTGTGCTCTTCGTATGAAAAGTGATATTGGTGTGATGTGTGCTACCTATGTAGAGCGTTCCACATTGGTCACTTGTGAGGTTCCATTTCAGTGACAAGCCCTTAAAAGTCAGCTGTCTATGTAGGCAGAAGACAGCTCACTGGGTTATATTGTGTATATGGAGAGACATTTACACTAGATCAATGTCTATTAAACATATTTCAAATAATGCCATTATACTACACAAACATTGCCAACATTATTATACATAATTCATGACATAAGTTGACATACCTTTTTATATATATAGGAATCATAATTTATTATTATAATTATTTATATAATTATTATTAAATATAAAATATATATTATTTAATTTTTAAATATGATGTATTACTGTTATTAAATATTAATTATTTTAATTTTTATTGCTATTATTATTAACATATTTAAAATATTAATATAAAATTATTCAAGTGTAATACACAACATTGACAAGATAAATATTATATACAGTTCTGCTCATAAGTTTATATACTCCTTCTTTATACTAAATCTTTTTAATATAGAATTATAATGTCTGTTATTATTATAAAAATTCTTAATAATAATTTAAATACGTATTCTAATATAATTAATATATTAATAATAATAGTTATTATTATTCGTAACATTTAAAATTGAATTATTAATATTAATAGTAGTAGTATTACCCTGGTGAAGCTATTTGGTCAGCATATATTTTGAATTTATTACACAGGACAAAATCTGAATTTATACAAATGACCCTGCTCAAAAGCTCTTAATATCATATGTTGCTACTTTGAGCATCATTGACTGTTTTTAGTCATTTGTAGCTGTATGAGTCCCTGGTTTGTTCTGAGCAGTGAAGACAGGAATCCTTCAGTTCCTGTATGTTCTGTGGTGTCTTTGCATCTTCTGCACGGTGATGCTGAGGTCCAGAACACTAGTGCAAATCCAACACAAACAGTTACTGATATTAAGAATCAAGGAATGTGAACCTGTTCAACTGAAATAGTTTTTGTCTTGTGGAATATATGTAAATATCTGTATGCAGCTTTGCTTTTAAATGCTAAACATCTTACAGATTCTGGAAGGGGTGTGTAAACTTGCACATTTACAACTGTATATATTTGCAGCTTGTGAAATTGCAGAGGAAATCTAATTAAACGCATATAAGGAGGACATAAAAGAACCGTATTGTTTTTACCTGTCCATATGGAGAACCGCGAAACTCACACCTATTATGTAAGGCTCACATCTGCACGGGAATTCGGTGCTATTCCATTTAGGATGTCAATTAGGATGTGCTAAGACCACAGAGAGCTGTGAGTCACATATTACCTCGTCTTCTGTGTTGTCGTACTATTACACTTGTTTCTGGACTGTTCTTTTCTGTCTTTGAGCTTAAAAGCATCGCAGATACCTGGGCTCATCTGTTAAGAGCAAGGGAAAAATGTGTAGTGTTGGCAAAACAGACATTTCGAACGGCTAAATTATGAAGTGTAAATCTGGTGTCATGCAAAAAAGAGCCGCAAAGAGTATTTTTCCCTTCATGGTGCTTTAAAAAAACAGTGCTGTTTGCAAATGGGCAGATCTTAATATATGATAACAGACTGATTATAAACACAGTTGTTTTGTTTATTATATGGCTGTAAAGAATGTAAAAAAAAGAAGCTTTTTTCACTTGTAGAATATCTGATTTTTATTATCACCGTTGTATTTATTGTTGCTATCTTATTTATATATATATATATAGATATTTTCTTTTATCATATATATATATATATATATATATATATATATATATATATATATATATATATATATATATATATATATATGATCAAATACACTGAAGATTACAGAAGAAATTAAAAATGTCAAAAATGTTCAAATAAATTTTCTAATTAAATTATTTTTAATAATAATAATAATAATTATTATTATTACACAACTGCATCACACAAAGGTATTAGCTTTTGTTTCATTTTCAGTCTTTATTATTTTTGTGTGTATATATATGTGTGTGTGTGTGTGTGTGTATATTTGTGTATATATATGTATGTGTGTGTGTGTGTGTATATATATATATATATATATATTTATTTATTTATTTCCTCCATCACACAAAGGCATTAGCTTTTGTATTTCATTGCACAATATTTTTTACATTTCATTTATACATTTTTCAGGGAATTTTTTTTCCTGCAGTTTCATAATATATCTGTAGTCTAGATACTGATGCATGCTGAATAATTTTGTTTATTACAATGTATTATTATTGTTTCTTCATAATTTTATAATTTTGTGTGTGTAGATATATAGATTAAATATGCTGACAATTCTGAAAGAAATAAAAAAAAAAATATTATAATATTATTTTGTATATTTTTATTAATATGTCACATAAAGCCATTAGCTTTTGCAATTTATTTGCACACTTTTTTTTCTTTTATCATCTTCAGCGTATTTTATCCTGCACTTTGAGCGTGTATCTCTAGTCGAGCTACATATGCATGCTGAATAGTTTAGTCTTGGCTTTTATTTCCCCATCATTATCTGATGCCAGCTTAACAAATGGATAATTGTCTGTATCGTTGCCCTCATTGCTGTCTAATGTCCTTTGTCTATGTCCAGCTTTTTTGGACTCCAGACCTCCCGGACTTGTCTGCCCAGGCGCCGGGGACAGACACTCAGCAGATGAACAGCCGAGAGAAGTGTGCCTTTTGCAAGGATGATGTACCCCCAAATCACATGTATAGCCACCTCAATTCACACTTCAAGAACAAAGCTGGCGATTGACACACGCGGGCAAGGGGCCGCGGCCGGACTGAAACGGCCTTTATTCGTGGCTTTGAGTAGCACACTGCCTGTCTAAACACATTTGCTCATGTCCGTCAGTGACATGATGAAGAGAGTGGAACCTTTATTTAATTAGGAGAAACTTAAACGGTTCATTTTAGGGTGGTAATGTCTTAATTAATCTTTTTAGCTGCATTTTAGTTGGAGGCATTCGGATGACTGGCAGTTTCACTGTAGAATAAAGACGTGCTTCCTTTTAAAAGTCATTTAATTTGATGTGGCAACCTCAAAGATAGAGGACGAGTTGCATACGCTGTTTACGTGAGCTCAAATGTCTCACCATTGTACTTTTTCAAATGCAACCTACACACAGCTCTCACCTGTGTTATGCATATATCAAATTATAAACCAAATATCAATTTCTAGAATTATTTTACAGTTCAACAAATGTCAGGCAGCTTCAAGCCCTGTTTATGAATAGGTCACATTTGTATTGCAATTTTCAGGAATAAGTGAAACGGTCACGGGAGCCACGTGTCGGTAACTGTGCGATTTTAAGTCCTAAATCCAATTACACACATGCTTGTTTTCTGTAGCAATGGTTTCAAACACACTGTCTTCAATTACAATAATTTTCTGCATCCTTTCCTCCAAACTAAGTTCTAATATCATATTTTTGTAATATTTCTGTTTAAAGTGAACGGAATAAAACCACACTGACATACATAAGAGTCACTATTTAATTGAAAGCTTGAATTGTGTCCTCAGGACAAATATCAGGCTGGGGCAAGTTGTCACATTTTTAGCACTCTTGTTTTTGCAACGCGGCTGGTAAATTTAGCGATCGCTGGAAAAATGTTCCATTGAAGTGTTGTGGAAGTAATAACTCTTAATTGCTTTAATTTGATTACTTAATTTTAATGCGTACCACCTGTATGAGGGAATCTGTTCAGAATGAGAATAATCTTGGATAATTATTTCAACGATAAACACCATCTGGTTTACGAAAGCACTTCTGCACAGGTATTTCAGGTTAATTAAAACTTTGTTTCTACACGCAGTATCCAATATAAGCTCAATTTGTGATTACATGCACAATTATCTTATGATTTATAATGCATTATTTTGTGGCCTGATTGCTATTAGGCCTGTTTTAAGGCCATGCGGTTTATTCACATGAATGAACAGAGGCGAAAAGCACTGAGATGAATGGAGAAATATGAACTGAATGATTTTCTAGCTCAGAGACTGAATTAGCTGCTCAAATACTTTAAATACCAAAAACAATCTTTCATTTTGTTTTCATATGATCACATTATGCCTATAAAATACAAGCAAAAAAAAAATTCTTACTGGCAGAAAATCAGATATTATTAATAATTATATATATATATATATATATATATATATATATATATACATGCACTATATATTATATAATTAATTATAATAGTTGTTTTTATTTTAAATGTATAATTATACAAAAAATTATATACCTATTTTCAGCTTTTCTCACTTGCATAAAATCTGATATATTTAATTTTTTGTAGTAGTAGTAATAACTATTGTTATTTGTATTATGTATAATTATAACAGTGCTTTTTACACTAGCGGAAATGCATAGATATTTTATTATTGATATTACTATTAATAATAATTATTATTATTACTATTAATCATAATTATTATTGTTATTTGTTATTACACAGCTTTTGCATTTCATTTGCACTATTTTTTTCCATTTCTTTTATAACCTTAAATGTATTCTATCCTTCAGTTTGAGCTCTTATCTGTAGTCTAGCTACGGATGCATGCTGAATAGTTTAATCTTGGCTTTTATTTCCCCATAATTATCTGATGCCAGTTTAACAAATGCATAAGTGTGCTCTCGTGTGTACAGATGTGCTTGTGTTTTTATCGGAGGATCTTAAACCATGTCCTTGATGCTGCATTGGACTGTGTGTGTGTGTGGATAATTAGCAGTCTTGTAAACAAACGTAATCATTTTCACTAATTCCAATGGTGATGCCTTGAGCAGAAATGTGTGTAGTCGCACACACATGTGCAGTGAAGACCTCGCAGCACCCCAGATTACAGCCTGCTAACACACACATACTGCATAGATGAGCTGGTGTGAAGAAGAGGAACTAGTTGTGTTGTTTTTCACACTGGCAGACTGGCGCTACACATGGGGACTTTTGTAATGTTTCGCTGATTCGCTGAAAAAAAGATTACCTAAAAATATTGATTTAAGGGAAAATGTAGAACTAACTGGTCATTATTGCAAAATAAACACTGATTGGGTGATGCAACAACACAAAGCAAGGTTTCTTTTGGGATAATTACCAGCTTACTGTACGTTATAGAGCTGCTCAGTTTGTGGTTCTAAAACCAGAAAGAGAATCAGCATTTTCAAGGCTTGGCTTCCCTCTGGAGTTTCCTATGGGTTTTTGGTTTATGCATAAATGATATACTTCCATTTGTGAATTTTCAAGCCTTTTTATTTTTTTATAAAATGTAACTTCTAACAAGTTTCTAAATGCAGACTACAGCTTAGACGAATGTGAGATTGCATGTTTGGCAAATCTGAAAACTGTTGTAGTTCTTATTTAGCAGCTTTAATTTGAAAGGCTGTTCTGAAAACCCATAGGAAACTCCCTAAGGAAGCCATGATGACTTATCCAGATCAGCCTACAAATTGATGTCATGACTGAACAGCTCCATGTACTGCTATTTACCAAATAAATAAATAAATGTATGTAAAATATCTTTATTTAGTCTCTTAAGCATTAGTTCTCAACCAGTGGGGCTGTGAGATAATTGAAACTATTATTAGAAAATCATATTATACACAACTTGATTCAAAAGATGTAAAATGAGTGTTTTGTCATTTTTGTTTAAAGTTTTAAGCAACTTATTTGCATATTTTTACTGTTTTATTAAATAATACATTTATTAAAATAATAATATTAAGTTCTTGAAACGTATGGAGTCCAATAGTCCAGGGTCCAAA
Source organism: Barbus barbus (assembly GCF_936440315.1). Classification (NCBI taxonomy): domain Eukaryota; kingdom Metazoa; phylum Chordata; class Actinopteri; order Cypriniformes; family Cyprinidae; genus Barbus; species Barbus barbus. The sequence goes on along the minus strand of NC_136739.1, from coordinate 30,815,996 downwards.
CTTTTAAAGGCAGCCTATAACATAGGACGTCATACAGACATGCTCTTTCATCCATTTCCTCTCTAAATCCTTGTGCTTTAATGAAGCATAATTTCGCAATGTCTTGCACGACACGTTGTTTTGCTACAGCAAAAGCAACACAACAACCGAGGCACGCGACGTGCTCTTGCTCTATTTGCAATGCTGAATATTGCATGTCGAAAGCGCACAATGTGTTGCGCATAATACACGACCCAACTTGGATAAACACAGCGTTCAAATTCTCATCTCTCACATCAAAGCATGAATTTATTCTAAAAGGCAGCAAATATGAACTCCTCTCTCCCTAATGATCTCTATCTCTCTCTCTCTCCCTCTCTCTCTCTCTCTCTGGAGTCGTGGACAGATGCTTGTACATAATTACGTTGTCAGTGCTCGTTATTTGGAAGAGGAAAGCTGTACTGACAGTTTCTGGGTCCATGTGTTTTTTTTTTTTTGTTTTTTTTCTTGCTTTTTTGTCCTTGCTGTTGACTCAATTTTGACAGCATACTGCTGAAATATCATTGATTATTCAAAAGATCTATAGACCTCGCGTCCATTATGTGCAGTACAGCAGGCCTTCTATTCTATGCGCACTTTCTTGCAATATACAGGCTTTATTTGGATTAAAGTCCCCAAAAAAGAGGAGGAGGAAGACGAAGGTTATAGATTGAGAAGGAGAAGCAGCAGGCTGATTACGAGGTGTCAAAATTGCCAGGAGCAAAAAGGTGAAAGCAATCAGGGGTGAGAAGAGTGCAGCATTCGTGAGGGGCAACTAATTATCCAATTCATTTGTGGAGAGCAGCATTTGAGGCTGAACGCTGACAGATTGGTGCGGAGGAGAGGGGAGGTGTTAGAACAATGGAACCCGGCTCACCCTCATTATTGCCGCATGCTAATCAGACGCGCCGCGCTGCCGCCGCCGAACAGTTCAGCGAGTCACCAGCTTCATTCCAACGCGAGGAAAACCGATGGAGAGAGAGAGAGAGAGAGACCAGGTGTTGGCTCAAGTTCCACCAAACGCGTGAACGAGCCAAAAGGTTCCTTCAAGTAAAAGGATTGCAGCAAAAGGACTGCGTTGCTTGAATAATACTAATTTAAAATATCTCTCATTTAAAGAATCTGTATATATGATGATAATAAAAACAACAATTATATATAGCTAGCTATTATTTTATATAGGTCGAAAAAAAATTCATATGAATAAATCAACCTACAGCTTAAAATTATCTATCTGTTTGTCTGTCTGTCTGGATTGTCTTATAGGTTATATTTTATATGAATGATATAAACTATGAAGCCATGTTGGAAATGTAGAGCATTCTAATTTAATTAATTTCGATGCTATTACCGTTACGCACGGATAATGATATTAAATTAGCATCATTTGAAACATCTGTTGCTGTTTCATTTGTGTCTAATCTTTCCTCAATTAATGTTTCCTTATGTCCTATAGCAGCAGAACATCGTTCATGTATCTTGGGAGATATGGATTTTTTAGGACTAGACGGCTACCACATAAATACTAGGCCTGCTACTAATAACAACTATTATTATTATGAGAACACTACAGAATTATTCTACATTTATTCACTTTCTCTTCACATTCTTTCTATTTTCTCTAAAAAAATACATTTCTATTTCATGTATTAACAATGTATCAACCCATACTGTGGAAAAAAACAACATTTCTATAAAATACGAAGATGTTTAATATGCAAACGGAAATTACAAACCAGATTATAGACCTGTCTAGATTTACTCGTTTCGTTCACAGCGGCGAATAAACTAGCCAACACGTTTAATGCACGACTTTAATTGCAATATTGCGACATCATAACTTTTACAATAGGCTATATAAAATAGCAGGAATAATCTTCCTGCATCGAAATCGTCATGACATGACAGAGAGGATTTATTGAATTTATTCGTTCGGCTTCTGACGTGGTTAATAAAAACATGCGTATCAATCCCTTCTTTTTTTTCCTTTCTTTAATAAAATAAATTAGCTTCGTTCAAGCAGATTGTGAGTCAAGAGTTTTATTAATTCCTTGAGCAGCCCTCGACAACCATATAATATAGTTAATAATAATAATAATAGGCATTTTAAAAATCACAAACTCCCTTTCGTTTACACATTTCCCTATTAAAGAAAAATAATACTTATCAACGTGATCTTGATTATTTCTTTTTGTACAGCCACATAACCACAAGCTGAGTATAACTCAGTGTCTGCAGCACTGCCAGACTATTGCCAAATAACAGTCTGGGAGAGGAGAGGGGGAAAAATGGAGGAATTAATATGTAGTGTTAATTAACAGGAAGTCAGAGGCAGTCTCAGCAGCACCACTGACAAAGTTTGATCAGAGGAAGTATATTCCCACAGTATTGTGTGCAGTGTTTATAATGTCTGCTCGGTGTTGGTGCCTTTTTTTGCAAACAACTGGAAACTGAGGATTCAATCGCAGTGTCAATTTATGTTTGTTGTGAAATCTAGGGTCAGGTTTGACTGTCATTCTCTTATCACTTTTCCTTACATTTGGCATGTAATTTATTTAGCTATTTTCTCGGTATTTTTTAGTTCTACAGCTATAAGATATTTGCATTTTTCTGTTTCCAAAAAAGGGCAGTATATCTCCTATTTGCCATTTTTAAGATACGCTCTTAAAAATAAATTAAATTGCATGGAGGAACCGTTTTGGGTGTCCCAAAAAAATAACAGAATTTTTTTCTTAAAGAACATTTAAAAAAATAAAATCTAAAGAACCTTTTTCCACATACAGTTCCATGGATGTATCTATAACTATATCTGCCAAAAAAAAAAAAAAAAAGAAGAAAAAAAAGAACCTTTATTTTTAAGAGTGTATCTATTTTGAGAATATTTGTAATTCCTTCATGCACCTGTGAGAAATCTGCATTGTAAGAAGAGCCGATCTCAGCAGGTGTTGCGGGTCAGTTGGCCGATATTTTCTAGCCTCTCGATGGCCATCTCTCCATATCAAAGTCATGCTGACAATCAACAACTTCCTACATAAACACATGTGAATGCATGGGATGCAGACCAAATGTAAGGGCAAGAGAGGATAGGGCCACCCCGCGGTTTACATGTTACCCAACAAGCAACGCGCCGGTCCCTCTCGGTTCAGGATGCGACGCGAATCCTCCTCATGTCAGGCGAAATGTGTTGAAGCGAAAGGCTGCCTTCCGTAGGTCTCTGAGCAGTCCTGTCTGCTGTGTGTGTTTGTTTCGAGCCCCCCGATTCTGGAGCACGGATTTGGCAGTCACAGCAAGTGATGACAGAGGCATTGGTGAGATCGCACCCGGAACCCCAGAGGACGATACCGTTTCTGAGGAAGCAGCAGAAAGGAAGGCCTCTTAGACCGTCTCAGGCTTCGCTTCAAGCTGGTTAAAATCATGCGGTTTGATGCTTTAAAAATACACCTTCTAAAACGATGCCATGCATAGAAGCACCATTTTTGGATGTCCAAAAACCTTTCAGTGAACGGTACTTACATTTTTCTGATCGTGAAGAACATTTGTATCACCTAAAGAACAGTTTTCCATTGTATAGAACCTTTTGTGCAAAAAGGTTCCATGGATTTTTCCCAACCAACAAAAATATATTCTCAGAACGTTTTAAAAACGTTCCAATCGAGCTATCAAAACGTTGTTTCTGAATGTTCACAAACATTTTTGGTTATGTGAATGTTAAGGGAACAGTACATTATCATGTTGCAATCATTGGGACGTTAGTTTTGAATGTTCCAGGAACATAGTAACAACAAACGGATAAAAAAAAATAAAGACCAGATAATTCTGAATTAATGTTCTAATGTCCATAACTGGAAGAACGTTTGTTCATAACATAAACAGAACGTTTTCTGAGCATTATTAATAACCAAATAATTCTCATCGATTATTAATGTTAAGTTTGAGCGAACATTCTGAGAACGTTCTCTATTTACTGGGTTACATGTTATTTATGGACCCACATATGCCAATAAAGAAGAATGCATCGCAAGGCGCACCTCCATCCATCCATCCATCCATCATATTTTTAATTTTTTTCATGCTAATTTATTCATAACACCGTTGCGAGCTGCGATTGTGTGACACTGCTGACCTTTCGGAAGCAATAATCAAATAATGATGCACGGCGCAGCTCTGTTTCGTGTTGCATTCATATATAACCTATATATATGGCTTTTCCCTTTGCTTTCTAGGTGGTTAAAAGAGGAGGAAGGGAAGGGAGAGATGCAATGCGCCGCAAGGGTTAAGGCAGCATGAGAGAATCCATTCTCGGCTTAATGACCTAGCCTAGCTGGGCAAGGACGGCAGGGAACACGCTCTTGACTTGTACCGAATTTGCCAATTAACACCTCGGATAACAGGCAGTCTCGGAACATCAGGCGCGTTGGGAGGAGAGGCTCACATGCACTTTGTTTTTCATTCTTGGCCTGCTTCCTATGGCTGGCACGCATGCGTTTCAGCATCTTCAGGCCGCTTCAGTCATTCATGGCGCATCGAACGCGAAGAACGCCGCAATCAGAATAGCAAAGATGGCTTGGAGAAACATGTTCGTTTTGTCCCTACAGCTGGAGGGATTTTTGGCTCCGGCTGCATCGAAGATATTCTTCGACTTGTTCTTCTTTTTTTCCCTTTCTTATTTCTCCGTTACTGATAGCGTTTGCTATTTTCACACTAGCCCATATGGCCGCTTGCAGCCTCAATTAGATCCACAACTCTGGTTTCCAAGACACTCTCTCTCTCTCTCTCTCTCTCTCTCTCATGCCTGGCTCCCTCTCCCTCTTCCTCTCTTTTGTTGCTCCTATTGAACAAATGAAGACTAACAGACTGATATCGTCTTGATCACAAAGTTAATTATTCAAAAATCTAGATCTTGACTCTGGTCTCCTCGGTTGAAGCACCCACTCCTCTCCAGCCTATTATTTTCTCACATGTTTATCAGACGCCTAAACAACACCTTGGGCGGGTGTGAATTTTCAGGCCCCCAGTGAAATTCTCACCGGGCTCCGTCACTGTTTTTCCTCCGAGTCCATTTACAGGTAGGAGAGAGAAAGAGAGGGAGAGAAGCACCACTGCCAGGTCCTAATGACTGGAAGCCCATCTGAAACACCTTTTTCGGCCTGCGTCTTCACATCAAGCTTTGCGAAATTGAATAGCCCACATGCACGCGACTGCGTCATTTCGCGATTCATTAGCAGCTATTCTAACGGAATGCGATCATCAAAGGAAAGATACATAATTGATAGAGGTTCACGCCGCAGCCAAAGGTGATCGTTTGCAAATGTGTGCCTTATACTACAACTACGAGCATAACACTGCGAGGTGCGAGTGGCGTTCGGATGAGGAGCGAAGGGCCATCTTTTAACACGTCTTATAAAGCGGGGCCCCGCCACAGCGCGCGGCCCCGCTCACCTCCGAGGTTGCGAGATTGTAACTCGCCTCGTCGACGAGACGAGCGGAGAGAATGTGATCCGTGCTATGGAGGTCCACACACCCGCATTCATTTATTTATGCAGTGTGAAGAAACCATCTGGCCGTGGAGAAATTGAAAGTGGATGTAATCTGGCAGGCTGTACCGTATGACTGACACCTCATGCGGTATTAGTGGGAGGACAAAATCATTAATGCTCCGTCTGAACCGGCACAGGCCATTAAACGACTGACTATCAGAAACCTTCCGTTCCTTGAAAGTCTCCCAAACAATGATGATTCACAAAATACTACAGGCCAGGTCAAATTTACTCGCAGTGAGTCAAAAGTTGGACATTGGATTTTCTAGCGTTTTATTTTGATTCTCTTTTTTGGCCCCAAAAGACTCCAAAATCTGTTTTTACAATCATATTTCACTGGTTTTGGACAGTTTTGAAATGCCCCATCCTCCAATCTCAGACTGAAATCTAGTCTTCAAAATAAACTTCAGCCACTCCTTTTTATTTTACTATCATTGTTAGTTCTTCAGGCACTGAGGAATAATAGCCTAGTATCTTTCCTACTTCTTCCTCCTTACCTCACCATGAATCACATGTGCTAATGTATTCACCTGATGTCAGCAACACACAAAATGTTCAGGATGGCTCATTTTTGCAGTTTAGTTTCAGCACATGCTCTTTTTCAGTGGTAAGTTTTTTTTTAAGAGTTCTGAAAGTTACAGTGTGTTTCATTGTCCAATGAATGTTTCTGAAAAGAATAAGATCAAGGAGATTTTAATTCCTCATGATATGAGCCTGTTGATTTTATTTATTTATTAATTTAATAGGGATTCACTGATCAGGCTTTTTCAGTTTTTTTGCAGAAGCACACAAGTCTTTGTATAATTTTAAATTAGGCTGATTCAGATGAAGTTAGACATCAGAAGAGTTTTAAAAAACAAGTGAAAAGCAAGTGATTTAGTTATTTGTTGTCTTTCAATAAAGCAACAAGAGAGGGCTGTGTTATATTGTGACTGTAAGCACGGTTGTTGTTTTAAAACAGTATAGCACAGCCTTAAGTGCTTTCATATAGCATTTACTACCAAATAAAACAATTCCAATTGCCTTTTAGGCCTACATTTTATTTTATTGTGCAAATTAATTGCCATCTTTTTGCTAGAAATTCTAGTCTTGACAAAAAACTCACAACTAATGGGTGCATTCAGGACCACAGATGTCCATTTTATTATAAGTGTTTGTATATGATAATAATCCTAAATCCTGTTTGAAAGAAACACTGTTGATTTGTGCATATGCAAAAACTAAAAAAAAAATAAAAAAAATGAATGAGTAAATGAATACTGCTTTCTGGATAGATCCTACATGGTAAGTTAATGCATGTAATATATATATATATATATATATATATATATATATATATATATATATATATATATATATATAATAAAACAATTTGAGAAACAGATGCATTTTTTATTGATTATAAAAAGTATTCATAAAAATGCATCTGATTCTCAAATTGTTTTATTTTGCTATATGCATTTCTAAATATATATTAGATGCATTAATTTACCTTGTAGGATTCTGAAGATTATAAAGACCGAATTCATTTGACTTTTTCCTTTTCTTAAGGTCTTTTAATTTAGTGCAAAACAAATTTGTTGCCTACTCTGCTCACACACTAGTCTATCTAGGGATGAACTAGTGCAATTCTCCGCTGGCTTTTCTGCGACAACAACCTGCAAAGTGCTCCCACAACCCTAATCTGCACGTCAGGGACCCCACACCTCCTGAGCACCCACGGCTTCTGTTGTTTTCCTGAGAGTCCTGCTTTCGCTCTATTGTGTTTGCATCCCGTAGGTCACGTCAAATTCATCGCACAGTCGTTGGCTGTGTACACAATAGAGCGGGTGCAAGAGGATGTAGATGAGAGTTGTGGTCATTTCACTAGTTTTGCTGTTGTGGTGATGAACCAACTCCAGATATAAAGGCCAAGTTTGGATTTAAAGCTGAGAAGCAGGTGTGAAAAGTACTGAGAAATCCATTATTTCCCATCCGATGTTCCTTTTAAGGACCTCTGATTTCTGTAAACTTAAATTAAATTATTTAATTTCCGGTTCCTCTAACTGGTAGAGCATAAAGCTGGCAAAAATATACTTAAAGGAATAGTTCACACAAAATGAAAATTTGCTGAAAATGTACTCCCCCTCAGGCCATCCAAGATGTAGATGAGTTTGTTTCTTCATCAGATTTGGAGAAATTTAGCTTTACATCACTTGCCCACCAATGGATTCTCTGCAGTGAATGGGTGCCGTCAGAATGAGAGTCCAAACAGCTGATAAAAACATCACAATAATCCACACCACTCCAGCCCATCAATTAACATCTTGAGAAGCCAAAAGCTGTGTGTTTGTAAGAAACAAAAACATCAAAGCGTTTTTAACCTCAAACCGCTGCCCCTGCCAAAAATATGACTCCATGATCCATAATAATGCTTCCTCCAGTGAAAATGTCTATCTCCTGTTGCCGCTCGCATTAAAATCCACTCACATATTTGTTTAGAACTGGTTTGGACTGTTTTTGCTTGTAAATGGTGCTTGATCTGTGCAGATTTCTCTCTTGATTCAGACAAGATTTTTCACTGGAGGAAGCAATAATACGAATAGACTCATATTTTAGCCGTAGGTGATGGTTTGAAGTTAAATGCCTTGATGGATTAGTTTCATACAAACATGCAGTTTTCCACTTCACAAGATGTTAACTGATGGACTGGAGTGGTGTGGATTACTGGTGGATTATTGTGATGTTTTTATCATCTGTTTGGACTCTCATTCTGACGGCACCCATTCACTGCAGAGGATCCATTGCTGAGCAAGTGATGGAATGCTACATTTCTCCAAATCTTATGAAGAAACAAACTCATCCACATCTTGGATGGCCAGAGGATGAGTACATTTTCAGCAGATTTGTTTAAAATGCACTGTTAAGCACAAAATACATGCTACCTAGGTTTTCCACCATTCGGTAATGCATTGTGTGCATAATTCGCAATTCGTAATGCCATAAAAGTGTGGTCAGTTTTCTTTTTCAGATCAACTACTGTCATGGCGGAGCCACACTCTTGCTAAACAGGTATGTTAATGTCACATTTTTTAACAACTTTTAATAATAACACATCTGGTTTAATGGCATAGACATTTAAAGGAAACTGTTCTTTGTGCTTGCATATTGTTGGCCAAACATTCCCACATGCATTTATGCACTTGCGTGAAGTTTCTGATCTAATAAGTCACTTTAGATAAAAGCATCTACCATATGCATAACTGTTAAATACAGTATATGGTATATAACTTATTCTGTAGATTAACATTTAATAATGTTGCATTCTAGCAGCATTCAAGTGCAACTGACATAACATATATAAGCGCAAAAATAAACGCCATAGAGTTGATCTTGAAATGTTTGTGCCTGCTTTATATTTATAGGTTCGAATGATTGCAGATATCTGAACGGCACACAGACGCTGGACAGCTATCAAACATGGCTTATGTTAGCGCCATCCAGAAATCTCAGCTCCTCAGCCATAATGGCAGAAAGAAAGAGAGAGATGTGTGCTGGCAGCCTCTTCCATCTGCATTACTAAATCATACACTGTCTCTCTACAGGGACAAATAAAAACCTCAGTGCTGAATATTTCAGCAACGGCTTGGATTTCATCATGTGTAGGCCTGACAATATTGATAGAGGAGCCAAAAAGATGCTAAACCTAAAGCCAATGACATGAGACTGGTTTAGTAGCCTCAGTATTAGTAATGCAAGAGCAGTTTTTAATTATTCATTTATTTTTACTCTTGCGTGGCAGCACTGTATTTATATTTTTCAAACACTTTAAGAGCATTAAAATTTGGCAGAAAAGTCAACCTGAATCATGTAATGCACAGACTCCATTTAAACTTAATTTAGCAGTTTACCGGTCTTAGAAGTTAACAAAAACCACATTATATCTAAGAAATTTATGATTAAAATGTGACAATCTGACATTGATTTTCCACATTGGAAATGTAAACTATGATATTTGCATTGTAAATTAACTATTTTTTTTTCATACTAAATTTTGATTGGTTTTGACCTCATTTAACCATGCAGTAACTATACTGTATGTAAAATCTTTTTTTAAGTTGTGAAAAGGTTTATTACACTTTCATCCTACCTCATTAATATGACACATATTTCTGAACATCAGTGTTTTAAAAAAATAAAATAAATGCATATTTTCACATTGTTGTAGAAACATTTGCCATTGTCAAAATGTTTTTGTCACATTCACCTTCAAAAGTGTTATCCATAGCATAAAAGGTGTAGAAATTAGAGAAATTGAGATTAAAGAAATGGTTCACACAAAAATGAATGTAGACGAGTTTGTTTCTTCATGGGAACAGATTTGGAGAAATGTAGCATTCCATCACTTGCTCACCAATGGATCCTCTGCAGTGAATGGGTTTCTTACAAACAGCTAACTTTTCACTTCACAGAACATTAATTGCTGGACTGGAGTGGTGTTGATTACTTGTGGATTATTGTGATGTTTTTATCAGCTGTTTGGACTCTCATTCTGACGGCACCCATTCACTGCAGAGGATAACGTACTGTTAATAAGTTTAGTTTAAATTCCCTATTTGCAGTGCACTGAAGTTGAATCTCAGTATTGGAGCATCTCAGAGCAACAACCAACACTGACATCTGCCAGACTCTGACCTCGCTGAGATGGAAAGCGTATGAGCTCTGGAGGTTATTGATCGATCTGCCTCTGAAGGCCCTGTCATGTCACCTCTGCGTTCTGGCGATAACTCGTTGTGGTGAGATTTGGCTCCTGAACATATGTGTCACCTGAACCCCATGTCTGCGGCTGCAGGTGGCCTGAAGCCTGATTGCAAAGCCTTACGGTGAAATGCAAGTCTTTGAGGCTCTTATCACACTTGGTTCGATTGCTTGGCCTGGACCTGAGTTAGAATCCACCTCTGCCCAAGCAGGCCTCTTTTCACATTGTATTATTTAAGTCAATATTACTTTTACATCATCAACATGCAAAGTACTATCATGGGTTTTAAAATTGTTTTATTTTGCTATATGTATTTCTAAATATATATTAGGTTTGGTTCTGCACCAAAAAGCTCTAATGTAAATGTACCCTGAAAAAAGCCGTGCATGCAGACATGCATACTGTATGCATGTTTGCATATGTGTTCTCTTTGTGCATATGTATGTGTTCATGAAAGCGTTGAGATATTTTTATTCTGTAGTACAAATAGCAGCGTATGCCAGCGTAAGTCATGTGTTCGATTCCCAGGGAAAGCATGAACTAGCATGCAATGTAAGTTTCCTTAAAAGTGTTGCAAAGGCATAAGTGTAGACATGCTTGTATGTGTTTTTACACCATACATTATCTGTTTTTGGATGTCTAGCATGTGTGCATGCCTTTGGCAAGTAACTGAGCGCATACTACATTTGAACATTATTGTGAATATTTGCAGTCTTAAGGTGTGCTATCTATTTTGGTTTTCATAAGCTAAAATTACCTTGAATGCAATTGCACACATGCATGTTTGCGTACATTGACATTTATGCATTCACAAGGCACTTTTATTTAAAATGACTTACATTGAATTCATTGTTTTATTCGTTCATGCATTCCCTGGGAATCTAACCCATGACCTTTGGCATGTTATGTTATCACAACCCTTTCACAACTTTAAAAAACATGCTTTCAAAAAGTAGCTGTTGGTTTAATAGACAATAGTGAGAAAATATTAAGAAAATACTAATCACAATTTAATTTAGAAATACAAGCAAGAAAGTAGACACATCACAATTCACTAAATATCACTAAATACAATTTACTAAATATATATAAAAGTTTACAAAAAACAAAATCGATAGCACACCAAAGACTGAAATATGCATGCATGTAGTATTCATGGGGTCGCCTCAAATGTTAATGCACCATTGTTTGTCTACATTTTAGCATGTTTAGCATTTTAGCATGTTTTCCTGTAGCTCAAATAGTAGAGCATCGCGCTAGCAACGCCAAGGTCATGGGTTCGATTCCCAGGGAAAGCAAGAGCTGATAAAATGTAAAAAAACTGTAACTTGAATGCAATGTAAGTCGCTTTGGATAAAAGCGTCTGCTAAATGCGTAAATGTAATGTAAATGTTTAGCTATGTCTTTGGCATGTAATTGAACATACAGGCTCATTTCAAGCTTTATTTTGTGGATAATTTCAGTCTAGGTGTGCAATCTATTTTGATTTTCATAAACTTAAGGTTAAAGATCACCTTGAATGCAGTGCAAGTCACCTTAGATAAGTGATGTAAATACATAAATGTAAATGTATGCAGACATGCATGTGGGCTTTTGTTCTATATGTGCATATATGCATGCATAGAGTATTCGTGTGCTCGCTTCACGTTTATGTAAGCGCACCATCGATCATCTGCATTTTAGCACATCTAGCCTGTTAGCATGTATGTGTGTGCTCATGCATACACACGCATAAGAACAAAAATAGAGCGAACTCTAATCTTTTCGAGCACCTCAACAGTTCAACTGTGCCCTTCAACAGTTGTCATTTGCTTCTTCAAATACCTTTGTCATCGAAGGGAGATTAAAAAACGCCTCAAATGAATGCGAACAAAGGCACAGCAGAGGAGCAACACAGTGCAAATTGCCTGATGATGAGGTGGCTAATCCCACTGCTAGTTTAATTGATACTTAAAGGCCTGCTATCCGCTCTGAAGTGCTGAGAGGCTACAAACCGCCTCGGCCAAGGTGTGGTAACAGGGTGAGTAACTGCAAGCGAGTTCTATGTCTGCTAATGCTCTCTTGCCTTCCTCTGCAGTCTCAGCTCGCTCCTGTTTGCACCAGTGCATAATAGAGCCATTTTAATCACTGTCTATTGTTTTGGGTTTTCTTTTCACACCCCGGTGAAACCTCAGACCTTGTTTGTCCGCTTTATACCAGTTGTCTCAGACGGTGTCTTGTCATTCACAGGGCGGCATGATTCCAGAGTGGTGTTGTGTGTTGGCAGGCAGAGCTGGGCAGTGTTACCTGTGGAAGTTTGCATGCACAAATGAGCAGAACGGTTTGGGATGGTGTAGTCGCTCTGGAAGCACTGCAGGTTATTCAAGGTAAGTTTTGTGGTTCTTTTGTTGAACTTAAAAGGTGAAGTATGCAATTGCAATGCCACTTGCATCACCAAATGGGAAAAGAATGATTGTTTTTCAAAGTAAGCCAAAATATTTAATGCATAATTCCAATGTTTGGAACAATTATACAGAGTATAACCAGCAGTTTACCTACATTTCACAGCTGGTTATACTCTGTATAATTGTGTATGTGACAAATAAAAACTCTTGTTTGGCTGAAGTCAGATCACTTTTGGCTGCAAAATAATCATCACAATGTCCTCACATTGTATTCGGTCGCCGGAGCGGAAGTCGCATCCAGTTTGATGAGTGTTTCTATGAAGCATGCGGCGAAGGTAAGTTTCTGAAATAAGCACTCAATTCTTTCTTCCCCTTCCCCCACTCTCTCAACTTCAAGAAGACTTTCTCCCGCTAGAATTCTGGAATGATCATTAACCTTTCCTTTGGTCCCCCTCCCTCCTCCTTGCCAAGCTGTATCTCCTGTTCTGTTTGGTTCCTGGCCCCATATGCCACTTTCCTATTTCCTGGCTGTAGACAGCAGGGAGTAGCTCTATTATCACCTCCACTGAGCTGTCTTTGAATGTGAGAGGCAATTCCATTTCACTTTGCCACGGGGAGGAGGAGGCAGGCGAACTACCCGGCTCAAAGAAATTGGCTAAGGGTTCATTTTTATAGACGGAGAGCAAGGACAACGCTTTTCCTCTTGTGTTACTGAGGATTTCAAATGTACTACACTAATGCCACGATTGCTATCGTGAAAATTGCTCAGTATGGGTTTTGACAGATGCATGGATCAAAACTGTTTGTTTGCATCAGAGAGGTGTCATTGCATTTAAATATTGCACATGCAGCCATTTATTCATATATATGTGTTCCTGCATTGCTATATGATTAATACAGGGTTCATTTTGAATTTTCACTTTGGTTTGTTTGAATCATAACATGCTTTATGCAAGCACCTGAAGTAGTTGTATAAAGTCCTAATTTTGTGCATTACAGAGGATTTCAAATGTACTACACTAACTCCACCATTGCTATTGTGAAAATGGCTCAATATGGGATTTGACAGGAGCATGGATCAAAACTGTTTGTTTGCATCAGAGGTGTCATTGCATTTAAATATTGCACATCCAGCCATTGATTCACATATATATATGTGTTTCTAGCATTGCTATCTTGATTGATGCACAGGCCGTTCTTGAATTTTTCACTTTGGTTTGTTTGAAACAAAACATGCTTTATTTTATTTCTCGATTTTGTGCATTGGAGAATGTACATTTGGAATGTACTGCACTAATGCCATGATTGCTATTGTGAAAATTCTTCAATATTAGTTTTGAGAGGTATACAGATCAAGACTGTTTGTTTCACATAGGTGTCATTGTATTTAAATATTGCACACCGAGCCATTTATATTTATACATTTATGTTTCTAGCATTGCTATACGATTGATGCACGATCCAATTTAGAATTTTTACTTTGGTTTGCTTTGATTCTTCTATCATTTGTTTGAATCAAAACATGCTTTATGCAAGTATTTAAACTAGTTGCCATGATTGCTATTGTGAAAATGGTTCAATATTAGTTTTTACAGGTGCACAAATCAAGACTGTTTGTTTTCATCAGAGAGCCACTGCATTTAAATATTGCACATCTAGCTATTTATTTATATATTTATGTTATAGCATTGCTATATGATTGATACAAAGACTATTTTTAATTTTCACTTTGGTGAGTTTGATTATTCCATATTCCAAATACATGCTTTATGCAAGTATTTGAACTAGTTTTGTAGTCTTGATTTTGTGCATTGTTATGTCTGAAATACGTAAAACTGCACTTGAAGTACACGTTGCACTCTCGTCATTGCCACAGGGGGCACTATAGCGACTATTAGCACAAATAGTGTTCTACAGTTTTCTTCAAAGCAACAGTTGAAGTTAATATAGCAAGTTCAATTATAACATGGACATTTCCTATCATGCATTTGAGTGCTGATGCTTCCTGCAACCACAGTAATGCAAAAATGCACATTAAGTTTGCACAACAAAACTGCATGGTTGTAATGCATTTAATAAACATTTGTGTCTATGTTTGCATGCATAAAGGGTTTCTGACCATAGTCTCTTAGATTCTTTCAACCTAGTGCTTTCAGTGGGGTTTTCAGTGTTTTTTTTGTTATGCAACAATGCTATTTTACATAAGCATGCATGATATACACTGAACTGCAATTCTGCAGAGACTATGAATGCAAAATCTTTGCCAGCCATTAATTGTTTGGTGCATTACTGTTTTGTCTTATGTGCAATTCTGACAACCAGTCAAAGCTTGCACCGCTCAGGACAGCTAGAACTGAACATATATATATATATATATATATATATATATATATATATATTCTAGGATCCGTTGCTTACTGTGGAAACTGCACAACACAGAGGCTAGAAAGGTTTTTCTATCGTTTAGGGTCTGGGCAAATATGTTGAAATCCTCCAAGGAGGCTGATGAAAAATGCACCCGCTTCGAGCCATCGCTTGTCTTAAGCTAAAATTGATGTTTTATAAATAATTTCGACCCCGCAAACATCAAAGGCCACAATCACAGCGACTCAGTGTTATTCATTTGGCATAAGTCAGTTTCATTTTTCCGAGCTTTTCATCAGAAATGGCTTAAAAAGTAGACTTGCTCTGAATTTTTCATGACTTGGGGCTTGCAGGGGACAGTGGCTGATGTTCTTCACTTGTAGACGTCTGACAGCGCGCGGCAGCATCAACAACAAAATGGTCACAAACCCCCGTTGCACTTCCTGGGTCATGCGGCCTGATAAATATTTCAGGAGACTAGCGACACACTGAGCCACTGATAACAGGTCAGTTGCAGGTGATAAAAGTCGGTTTTAGTTGGGACATTAGGCTTTTTCTTCAGTGTGCGATATTATATCTTCACCATCGTTTAGCCCTGTATTACACATCAGTGATTTGGCTTCGCATCGCCTGTACAGTGGGTCGACTGACAGTGCGATAGATGTGAGAAATAAATTTATCTGTGCATCTTAACTGCTATGATGAATATCAAACCGCTGATCTGGCAAACAGCAGGAGTTTCATACATCATGCTAAACTGGCAAATCATATCACAGGACAAATGAAATGAACACCTATGGTGTTTTAAAATGTCACCCAGGAGCTCCAAAAACCTAGCAAGCCTCGTTTATTAGTAGCTTGACATGTTGCTGAGCCAATGCTGTGACATTCTAATAAACATTACAGACTGAGAAAAGTACAGGGTTTAATATGAAGTTGTTTCTGTATTGATTTTTCACAGGTGTTTTAACCATATTTTGAAATATGCATTGCATTGTGTTGTGTTTTAGAGTTTCAAAGGAAAATTACCAACACTTTCTAAATTTTTCTCCTTGATTTTTTTCTTATAGTGTAAAATACATAACACACAAGTTGATTAAAATACTAAATAAATATATAGTATTCAATAGTATGTTTTGAATTGAATTTTTAAACACAGATAAACAAACCCTGTGTATGTATGATGGAAATATAAGACACTCATGATCAGTATGAACCAAGCCACTGTTCATTTTGTACTGTAAAATATATCTTGATCAGGATTTTTAAATTTGTATTTTTTTTAACCCCCTTTGGCAATTTTTGTCTTATTTTTAAGCATGAAACTAGCAACATTTGAGCAAGGCTTGTGCTTAAAACTAGAAAAAAATTTTTGCCAATGGAGTATAAAATATAAACTGGATATCCAAAATATTCAAGAAAAAAGTTAATTGATCTCGTTCTGAAGATATTTCAATATTTTTTTAGTTAAATTTGACAAATAAAAACTTTCTTTCGGAACACAACAAAAAAATACTGGTTAAAAAAAATATAAAAAATTCAACATATCATATTTATGTTGGACTTGTGCATATAATGCCTTAAAATGCTTCCTATACTGTAGGTGCTCACTAGTTTTTAGAACAGAATCAGTATAATGTATTCACTATTTAAAAAAAAAAAGAGTAAATGCATACACGAGTATTCATGTGAAAATGTCATTACCTGAGATGTTTTCATCTGGAAAAGTCAAGGTGCTCATTGCTTTTTTCCTTCATGGTGCATCACCTCTGGAGTGACTTGCTACAGGGAAAGCTAAAAGTAGAACAAGCCAATGCTGGAAGCAACAGCTATTTATTTTTTTATTAGAATTCTTAATTAAAATGCAGATTAATTTGGTGTGCACTGGTCTTTTATTGCAGGTAATGTGAACATCATAATTAGACCAGGTTCAAGTTCAGCAAAGCTATACTGTTGCAAAGTGAACCGAACAGACCTTTTGCCTACCTGGAAGGCCACTGTCCTCATTAGCCTTGCTTTTGTGGTGTCAGGTGTGGAAAACAAAGTCACTAAATTGCTCTAATTTACTCTCTCCAATGCACCTTTTGTATTAAAGAACTTTTATTGATTTACTTTAATTAGGTGCATTTCTTCAATTAACACCTCTTAAAAACTTAGGGAACTTATTGCGCGTAAAACTCATTGTTCGCTCGTAAATAACAGAACTCTGCATGCATAATAATATTGCAGACCGACTCGCAAAACGAGGGCACAGATAATTGGCCGAAACGCCAATCAGGGCAGCATAAATGTCGATTTTACATCAATTCAAGAGTGAAAAGGCACATTCAAAGGGCCAGGTAAATCTGGCTCCTTTACTAGGCAGGGCTAGATATGACAAGGAGAACAACAGTGACACCTGAGCAGGAGACCTAAAAGGACATCAATAATGAGAGGTGTGGGAGTGCATCTCAAGGGACGACATGGGCCCGGAGTCGTCTGCACAAAGGCTAATAAGGGTTTAAAAGCCACAACTGTCCACACAGCCCACGCCAGCCCACCAGCCATCTTTATTTTCCAAAGAGCTGCCTGATGCTTTCTGACAGGCCTCAGCTGCGACCGCGGGGGACCGCGGCGGTCAGTGGTTATGTCAGCATCAAACAATGCAGCCCGCGCCTATTAGAGAGCCGAGGCGTTGATTAGAATGGGCCCTCTGAATATTCTCCCGATTTGACAAAGAAAGACGTCATATTTCAGCTTGACTTCTTCGTATGAATTTCATCTGGCATCTGGCAAACAACTTATAAATAACTCAAGGAGCATCTTAAATGCATTCCCATGAAATTTTTAGTGACACTGTAATGTAAGCCACTACCTGTCATGAATGGCAAATAACCTCAGCCTCTCGCCGTGTTTGTCCATCAGCTCACCATCTCCCTCTTATATTCTCCAAAGAAAGCAATCTCTTCTGACTGGGACGGCCTTCGCTGTCCCTGTATCCCAGGCTGGCAATAATTTCGTTGTCATTTGCTGTGCGGTGACCACATCATTGATGTGACAGTGCCGGGCATTAGGTAAAGTCCCCAGACTAGTGCTCACTTACAGAAGCTGCCTCTATCTGTCATTGACAGTGATTCGATTAGACCTGGCTGGCAAACATGTTCCTTGGTGACAGGACCTCTTGATTTGTGCGGTCCTTAACCAACCTTCAAGAACTTTAATATATGATCTTTTTTTAACATTTACATTCATGCATTTGGTAGAGGCATTTAAAGTGACTTGAATGAAAGGTATACAGTTAATCAGTTCATGCATTCCCTGGGAAACTCATGACCTTTTGTTGCTACAAGCATGAAAATTATTTTCCAGTTATAATATTTTGTCCTTGTCTTAATTTAGTTAGCATTGGATGCATTGTATTTCAATCTGATTGGCTTGTTCATTTAGGCATTGCACGACTAATTAATGTTGTCATGAAGAATCTGCGATTTAGGTTTAGGATGCATCAGATGTATTTTGTTTCAATCTGATATTTGGCTTGCTCATTTAGGCGTTTGTTGTCTGCAAAAACTTTAATATGTGATTTTCAAATTTTGTCCTTGGCATTGTCTTGATTTAGGTCATGACTAATGAATGCTGTGGTGAAGAATCTGCAATATCCCTCAGCTTTCAAGAACTTCGATATGTGATTTTCAAATTTTGTCCTCGGCTTTGTGTTGATTCAGGTTGCAATGATGCATTGCATTTCAATCCATTGTTTAGTTTGTTCATCTAGGCCTTTGTTGGCATTACATGACTAATAAATGCTTTGGTGAAGAATCTGTAACGTGACCCAATCTTCAAGAACTATGTGATTTTCATATTTTGTCCTTGGAATTGTCTTGATTTAGGCTGCATCAGATACATTGTTTCAGTCTGATGCTTTGCATGTTTATCTAGGATTTGCACGACTAATGAAATTGTGAAGAATTTGTGATGCGACTCAACTTTTGAAAACTTAAATATGTGATTTTCATATTTTGTCCTTGGCATTGTCTTGATTTAAGTTGCATCAGATGAATTGTGTTTCAGTCCGATGTCTGGCTTGTTCATCTAGGCAGTTGTTGGCATTGGACAACTAATAATTGCAGTGGTGAAGATCCTGCAAGAACTTTAATATTTGATTTGCAAGTAATAATATTTAATCCTTGGCATTGTCTTGATTTAGCTCACATACATTGTTTCAGTCCAATGTTTCCCATGTTCATCTAGGCATTGCATGACTAGTAAATGCCATACTGAAGAAAACCTTTAAAAAAACTTCAATATATGATTTTCATATTTTGTCCTTGGCATTGTCTTGATTTTGGTTGCGTTGAATGCATTGAGCTTCAATCTGATGTTTGGCTTTTTCATCTAGGTGTTTGTTGGCATTGCATGACTAATAAATGATGTGATGAAGAATCTGTGATGTGACCTGACCTTTGAGAACTTTAATATGCGATTTTCAGGTAATAATATTTCGTCCTTGGCATTGTCTTGATTTAGGTCACATCAGATGCATTGTGTTTCAATCTGACGCTTGGCACATTCATCTAGACAATGCACAACTAATGAACACCGTGGTGAAGAATCTGCAACGTGACCTCGGGTAAACACCTCCAGATTGATGTCATCTATACAAGCTGTTTTCGCAGGTGAGGCTTTATTAGAGGTTCTTTCAATATCATCACCTCCAGGTCATTAGATTATCATCTTCTCAGGATCTTCTTGCCAATTCTGTTTTGGTTTATAACAGAAAAGCGTTTAGTAAAATTCGTTAGAGACGCACACATGCAACGCAAACACAACAGCTGCTCGCGTGGGTCAGCGCAATATGTTTTTACCCACCTGATGATGGAAAAGCTCTCCCTCCAACACAATGACCCCCTGAGGGAGCGGCTGGCCTTACCGTTCCTAATCACGACGGCCCCTCGGCGATTGTGGCCACTGACTGCGCTAATAAGTGCAAAGTACAGGGGGCTAATACACAACAAAAGGAGAGGACAAAAAACAAGTAGGGGGAGAAAAACAAACTCTTCAGACAGGCACATGCACGGTTAATTCAACAATAAGGCCTCGGAGTAAAGGCTGCCGGTAGCCTATTAAAGAGGAGGAGAAAGGGAGGAAAGGCAAATAATCCGGTAATGAGGATGAGAAGATGTCCGCTCGCCCTGCTGGTAGGGTGCAGGCAAGCCCGTGCATGCATGTTTCAGGAGAATAGATTACTGGACCCCATTGCCCTGTTATAATGACCCTTCTTGTTAGCCTCGGAGATGGAAGCCTCTTCATTAGATCTCAGAGCAACTCACCTCTGCGTGCATCCCCTTTCCGGGAGACAGGTGCTGTTTTGCACCCCTAAACACATGATTTCTTTGCCTTGCGAATCAGCTGGGACATTACAAGGTGCACTGAGGTCCACCGTATCACCTGTGGGGCTAAATATGGCATGTAGGCTTTAATAAAAGAAGATTTCATCCATAGAGATGAAAGAAAATAATGCGAGGAGCTTGTTAGTGACTCCGGTATGTTTCGGCTGCTCTGTGATTTATATATGTAAAAATTAATAGTAGTAATTGTACATTATAAAACTAACACCTTCAGATTACTTTTACTCATCTGACAGGTATCAAACCCTCTGTAATCAATTAATAACAATGTGACTTTATGTAAACTATACAGTATATAATTATGTTTAATGCGTAACCATTTAAACATGTTTTTCGACCCCCAAACAAAAGTAATGTGATTAGTGGGTTGCAAGGGGAAAACCCATGCTTAATGCAAATAATAACATGCAGTGAAGCATAATTGTGCATGTTTAACCAGCTTTTCTAAATGAGGAGAAAATATTTCTCATTTCTTTTGTTGTTGACGCCACCCAATCAAACGCTATGGTATTTTGGCGCAAATTCATCCATCACTTTGTAAAATGGCTAAAACCAAAACAATATTTGGCCTAGTGTTTGTTGCATGTGTTATGCTGGTAAATCACACTTGTGGTGTTATGCATTTACAAAATTGTCATTTTTCCTATTCATGTTAATAACTGTGCATATTGTTGGGCCTGTGCAGTTAATGGGAATATTAATCAATTTGACTGTTTTGATTTTAAGGACATTTTTGTTGCATGCATTGGGTAAAATCTGAATCGAACCCAGTTGAGAACCACTGATGTAACTTTTGTTTTTGATATATTTTTGTTTACAATCAGTTCTGAAAAAAAAGTTTAAACTTGATGCTACGACGTTATGTGTGTTTTTGCGTTATTTAAAGGGCCAGAACGCGAGGGACAACGTGACGCGGTGCTACAGCGAGGTCTCCAGACTCATCATCAAAGACTTCCGCGGTGCTTTCTAATCGGTCGCGGGGAGAGTCGGTTGTGCCAGTGAGACAGGTGAGATGAACTGATAAGAAGAGCCTATTTCAGGCTGCTGAGGGGGAGGACGATGTGACTCCTATCAGATGACCGCTGGGATGCTGACATACGTGTTACTCTAGAATAAGGCACAACTGAGAGGTGATTAGGTAAAACTTTGAAAACAGTAGGCTATGATTTGTGAGGAAAATAAATACACGCCACTTACCGTCGCGTTTTGAAAAAGCGTTCAACAATTGCAAAATCATTTTCCCTACTTACACTGCAATGCATTATTTTTTCCTCGAATAAAGACGTTTTCGTTACAAGCCAACACACATTTCTGGTAGGCTATAACAACTGGATATTTGAGGAAACGGACGTGTCTTTATGTATTAAAAAAAGAGAAAAAGAGAGAGAGAGTGACAGTCATTCAAATCTCATTAAATGTGTCTCCATGAAATGTTCTTTAAAACTCGCTTGGCTCAGATCCACAAACCTTAGAAGTGTCCATCAGCCAACATATGAACACCTAAGATCTATATCTTATATATATATATATATATATATATATATATATATATATATATATATATATATATATATAAATGATTGCCATTTAAAGGTAATATTGTCCAGATTCCATTTGCATGCATTTTAGCATTAATTACAGCGTCTGCAATTAAATAAACAGCTAAATGATTGTAATTGATCGTACCTTGTATTGGCATCATCTTACAAGATGGGAAATAGAGCTGTTATTGCTTTGCTACCAAGTATTTGAAAAAAACTAAACAAAAAACAGACATTTAATTATTTGTGCTATTTTAGATATGACAAATCATTTCAAGATATATTATAAAACAAATTTTGACAAACGCAATTTTTCTTTTCCAAAATGTGGTCGACTCCTGCCTGATTTGATTGTTTCAGGCATGTTTTGATGCGTAAAGCGTTGAATGCGTAACTTGAAGTAGTCCATCCTCATAAAATATTTACATGTCTTGGGAGCAGTAAACAGATCTTCAAGAGAAGCCAATATTTCACGCTATAACACAAATATTTTAGGTAGGGCGCGAGGCGTGTCATTTCAAGCGCTTTAAATAATGAATAATGAAGTTTTCGTGGTAAACCTGTCTACTTCCACCATATTCACACAATGGCCTCGAAGGGAAGACAATAGGGTTTATTTGCACTACTTAGTGCGCTCCTGAGGCATCACGAGAGCCCCAGTTTTCACAGACTATAGTATACAAACATGGATGACCAGCAGAAGTGAATACACTGTGGCGTGTAAGCCTCCTTGATTGCACTAATTAAGTTCTGTCTAATTAAATTACCGTCACGTGTTAACCAATAGCAAAAGTTGATTCATTAACCATGCAGACAGAGGAATGAAAAGCAAAGCCTTTTCTGATTGCAGGCTAGTGTCAATTGGCTAATTTGCCGTCTTGCACAAAGTAGCTCGAACCGCAGGAAGGCGTTAGTTTTCTCTCGCTCTCGCGTTAATTGCTATTTGTCATCGAGCGATGCAGCTCGAGCATTGCATCTCTCCAGCTCTCTCGCGCTCCAAGAAATGCATGATTGTGGGCAGTGGCTACCCAAACGCACAAGCATCTGAGCTCCTCTTGCAGGACTACCCTATTATATCTATCGGAGACAACCTGGAGAGAAGTTCACCTCTGAAAAAAAACTCCGCTGGGATGACGAATCAGTCAGAGGCAGACAATTTCTCCGACTCCAAGGACTCATCAGGGGACGTCCAGCGAGGCAAACTCTCTCCTGATCTTGACGGAGTCGCCGACAGTCGTCACACTTTCGATGGATCTGCGGGAGAAAGGTATCTCCTGTCTCAATCCAGTCAAGTTCAGCCGAGTCCCACCACCATGTTTCCCTACCCGAGTCAGCATGGACCGACGCACCCGGCTTTCTCCATCGGCAGCCCTAGTCGGTACATGGCTCACCATCCGGTCATCACGAACGGAGCCTACAACAGTCTGCTGAGCAACTCTTCTCCACAAGGCTATCCGACGGCGGGCTACCCATACGCGCAGCAGTACGGACACGCGTACCAAGGCACGGCTTTCTACCAGTTTTCCTCCGCTCAGGCCGGTCTCGTTCCCGGCAAAGCGCAAGTTTATCTCTGCAACAGGGCCCTGTGGATTAAATTTCACAGACATCAAACGGAGATGATTATTACCAAGCAAGGACGGTAGGTGATGGGCAGTTATCCGTTTGCAAACTGTAGGCTGTTTTCCACAAATTCATGTTTTCGTTTCGGAAATATCCATGGAACAAATTAAGGTGGGCAAATTACATGGAACGCACTTTTTTTTCTTCCGAAAGAGCTTTACGATTTTTTTTTTCCCACTGCAGACCGAATTTGCATTTTTTTCCCATTTAATTTTATTTAATGCATTTGTATTTCTTTTTTAATATTCGTTGGATTTTGTTTTGTTTTTGTATTTAAAACCATTTAATAGTCCTGCTATATCCTTCACTCTTAAAAATAAAGGTGCTTAAATGGTTCTTCACAGCGATGCCATTGAAGAACCATTCAATCAAAGGTTCTGTAAAGAACCATCTCTTTCTTACCTTTTTATAATCTGAAGAACCTTCTTTCGCCACAATGAACCTTTTGTGAAACAGAAAGGTTCTTCAGATGTTAAAAGTTCTTTATGGAACCATTTAGACAAAAAAGGTTCTTCTATGGAATCGTGAAGCACCTTTATTTTTAATAGTGTTATTCTTTAATAATCAAGATTTGTTTAATAAGACAGATTTGCTTTAACAAAATATTTACATTCGTTTAGTACGTAATTATGCTTTTTTTAATTAATTCAATGTCCTTAGAAAATATATTTTTCATATTCAAATTAAAGATTGCAAACCCGCGTTGGCTAGCAGAGCTGCAGTATTGTACACTGAAATTTTACATTTTATGTACCCTCAGGCGAATGTTCCCGTTTTTGAGTTTCAATATATCTGGTCTTGACCCAACGGCGCATTACAATATCTTTGTGGACGTGATTCTGGCGGATCCGAACCACTGGCGCTTTCAAGGAGGAAAATGGGTCCCGTGCGGCAAAGCGGACACGAATGTTACAGGTAAACAAATGTGACTTAATTTGGCTTTTTTGGTTTTGTTGTTGTTATTATTATTATTATTATTATCATTAATAAATAATAATAATATAAATGTTTTATTGTTGTTATTGCTATTATTATTATTATTATCTGTTTGAATAACATTGATTTGAGTTTTTATTTTTAATTATTTATTTATTATTTCTATTGTTGTCCTGGCTCAGAACTGACATTCCAATTATATTGTAAACAGGAAACCGAGTGTACATGCACCCGGATTCGCCAAACACAGGTGCGCACTGGATGCGTCAAGAGATATCCTTTGGAAAACTTAAACTAACCAACAATAAAGGAGCAACGAACAACACAGGACAGGTTAGTTATTTATTGATAGTTTTTTTTTTTTTTTTTGTCACCCCTCTGTGTCATGCATTAGAAATATTAATAACAATTCTGTGCATTTTTGTCTAGAGAAAATGCAATTATTGGTAGCTTTTTATAGAAGTTGCACATTGCAATATTGTGGAATTACAAGCAGCTCCACAAAACAATCTCATTACGTTTTTTTAGTATTAGTTAATATTTATCTAAATATAAAAACGTATGATATTTTGTGGTAAGATCATTTAAAAATGAAAATGAGCTACATTCGTTGTTGTAACCGCGTGGAAACACCCCCCCCCCCCAGCCATAATAAAATTATGTATTTTTAATTACTTTAGTTGAACCGGTTAATTTACATGTAACCATGAATTACATTTAACTTCATGTTGGTAAAATGTAGCTAAATTAGTTTAATGTTGCTGTTAGAAATGGAACAACGGGAGCGTAAAGACGCGTGAGGAGATGTTATCTGACTCTCGTTTTTTCGCTTGAATTCCTGCAGATGGTCGTGCTGCAGTCGCTGCATAAATACCAGCCTCGACTGCATGTGGTGCAGGTGAACGAGGACGGAACCGAGGACACGAGCCAACCTGGGCGCGTGCAGACATTCACGTTCCCGGAGACGCAGTTTATTGCGGTCACAGCATATCAAAATACTGATGTAAGAAAGAAGCTTGATTTCTGAAAATTCGATTGATTAGGTAAAACGTTTTTAGGTCTTTGAATTTCCTGTCATTTGTAGATCACGCAGCTAAAAATCGACCACAATCCATTTGCAAAAGGATTCCGTGACAACTATGATACGTAAGTTTTGATTTTTCTTGTTAGAATGGTGACCTTTTTTATCCCGTCTCACCTATGAAAATGTAGTCAGTGTTAATCCTATTATACTGATGGCGCAGTGGATAAGACACATGCCTTTGGTGTGAGAGACCCGGGTTCGAATCCACTGTGAGACACCTGAGCAAGACACTTAACCCCTAGTTGCTCCAGAGGCGTGCGACCTCTGATATATATAGCAATTGTAAGTCGCTTTGGATAAAAGCGTCAGCTAAATGAATAAATGTAAATGTAACCAAAATATATACGGCCTAAGTGCGTGCGCATTTCTATTTCTCGGACACAAAGATCACACAACTCTGGCAGGTTAGCACTCTTGCAAGAACTAAGACTCATGTGTGATATTTATTTTCATTAAATCAGTGCATCAGCATGAAAGAATGTTGCTTAAAGTGTCAAATCGCAAAGAAAGATGATTTTAACTCTGAATTCCCATTGGCCGATGTATTAACCATTTGCGGGTGCTTTGTGCTTTTGGCATGGCAAATCTGTAGACTAAAATCTTAATTTGCCTTCACAGCATCTCATTATGGCTTTATCGCTTACTGTGTGTTTTGGCCAGCAATATTTATTTAGAAAAGTTTTGAGAAAAACAACAGTTTAGTTATTTTTGAATAATTATAATTGGTGCAGTATGCATATGGATTGACCGTGCACAGTGCTAATTTGTTTATTGCGCAATTACGCACAGAATGGAAAATTGTGAGAAAAATCGTATGCTCTCGAGGATATTTGCAACGCTTTATTTACGGTTAGCTACGCTTCTCATATGCAACATTAACGTGTTTGTCCACCATCTTTCTCCAGTGTCTACACAGGGTGCGACATCGATCGGTTGACGCCGTCCCCGGGTGACTCTCCGCGCTCTCAGATCATGCCTAGCGCAAGATATGCCATGACTGGTTCTTTCCTGCAGGACCAATTTGTCAGCTCGTATGCCAAGTCCCGCTTTCACCCTGGCGTCGGAGGCGCTCCTGGCACGGACCGCAGCGTCCCACTTAGTAACAGCTTGCTCTCCCCGCAACAAACCGAGGAGACCACGGTGGCCTCCCCGCAGCGATGGTTTGTCACCCCTGCCAACAACCGACTGGACTTTGCCGCCTCGGCATACGATGCTGCCGCGGCTGCCGATTTTGCCGGTAACGCGGCAACCCTTCTGTCTTACGCAGCTGCTGGAGTTAAAGCGCTGCCCTTGACCGGCGCGGGATGCTCTAACAGACCCCTGGGGTATTACGGCGAGCCGCCGGGGTGGGGCCCCCGCACGCCACCGCAATATTGCAGCAAGTCCAGCTCTGTCCTGTCTTGCTGGCCATCCAACTCCGTGGGGAGCAGAACCTCCTCCGGGTACCTGGTCCCTGGCCTCGAGGACGGAGACGCCATCGCGCCAGAGAGGTCACCGCTAGGCGGCGCGGATGAGTCCAAACCCAAAGACCTGTCTGAATCCAGCTGGATAGAAACCCCGTCCTCAATTAAATCGATCGATTCGAGCGATTCTGGGATTTTTGAGCAAGCCAAGCGGAGGAGGATTTCGCCATCTGCCACGCCGGTTTCCGAGACATCGTCTCCATTAAAATCTGAAATGTTGACGCCGAGGGAATGCGAGAAAAACTGCTCCAAGGACATCGGCTACTACAGCTTTTACCCCCACAGTTAGAAAAACTCGTGCATGGCTCATGTGTCCAAGGATTCACGAGTGACTTATAATCTATTTATTCCTATTTATGTGCTTATTTATTTGTTTATTTATTCCTATATCTTGGTCGCGTCGTTCGCAGGACGTACGCGTCGAAAAACTTGGACTGGAGCAGAGATGTAAGCGGTTTTCCATTCCAAATGACATTTTAAGGTTCTAACTGTTAAACCTATTGTAAGTATGAAAGAACTGTACATATTTGTATTTATCTATTCATTTGTGATTCTTCTCGTTGACTGTTGATGTACAATAGGCCTACCTATAGAAAACCGGGTTAGGTTTGTTTAATGTACTTACTTAGACGTTCGTACGAATAGCTACATATATTAAATATTTTGATGTTTGAAAAAAAATAAGGATACAAGTCGTGTAGGTTCCCGGTTACGACGAGAACAATGGTCTGAGTGAATTGGAAGTAGCTGCTCACCCTGCTGTTGGCGGACGCATGTGTTTCAGAGCACGGTTTTTATGGAAGCTTATATTGATGTTGCTTTTAGAGTCGCGTCGTCTGTTCGTAAATATCATAGTCCGTGGTTTCATTTTGTGAACGTTTTGTGGACGTATGTTTTTAACCACACCTGCGCAAATCATTTATCATTTTTTTGTAGAGATAAAAACGTAGGCCATTTCACTTATTACCAACCCAGCCATTTTCATTTGTAGTTCATGGGCTGTTTTCTCATGAGAATAACGCGAGTTAGGCCTGCTAACGTGTAAAGGTAATGTAATTGTGGTGTGCGTAATTGCAATAAATATGACAGAATGTGAAACCCCGGGCGAGGTACACAAGATTCCAACTAAACTGATTCCGAAGCCAAATATTTCTGTTTCATTTTTCTCTAAGCTACCTGTCTTCGAGAGGAAGGCTATATCGATAACGCCAGTCACATTGTGAATTTTGTTGCTTGTACGATGCATTTTCATAAAATGTAGTCATGCAATGCAACAAATAAGAAAATCGACCAGAGCAACTTTTTGGTAGTTTTATATAAGCTACTTATTTAATTACTCTTTTTTTTTTTTTTTTTTTTTTTGATGGGGAAAAATGCAGATGCCTACTATATTTTACAGTAGCCCTAAAGTTAAAACAGAAGGCACTTAATGTATCGGTGTCATTGCATTAAATGAAATATCAAACCAACTGCCATGCATTAAATAGCACAAAATTGTTTCAGATTGTAAAATAAGATATTCAAAGTTAAGAATTGTAATATTTGGACAATTTCTGATTGTCAAATGTAAGCGCATATCCATGTGGTTGCTCTTGTATGATTTGGGTCATAAATTAACCAGTTATCAGGAAAAAAATGCCTTGGATTTAAAAGATAAAATTATGGGCCTGTCTAATTAAGTTAGACACTGTGGTGACCTTTTTAGTTAACTGATTTTATAAGTATTTGGCAAATGAACTACATATTCTCATAAAGATAAACAAATCAATTTTAACTTCATATATTAACTGTAATATCTTTGGAAACTTTTGGGTAAAATTTATTTGGTCTAGTGCAATTGCATTTATGGATTAAGCACGACTTGCTTCCACATACCTTTTGAGGCCACAGTAGCACTAAACTAAAACATGACTACATATGATAGTCTTGTATCACACAAATCTTTAACCTTGATGGGCGTATATATGAATGCAAATGAGCACTCTTATTGCCAAAAACACACATTGTGTACACTATCATGATACACATAAGTAAATACCAGCAATTACCAATAAGATATCTTAAGTTATCAAGAATTTTGAACAGATTGATAAAATGACTGTTATAAAACACATTTGGCTCTTAATCTTGGTCCTGAAATAATGCTTTATTCGTGCTCCTCTAATTTTTCTCCTGAGGAATAAATTGGCTGAATTCAGGATAACATACTGTCATACCACTCTTACGTTTTTAGCCATGCACAGATATAGCAGAAAAAGTAAGAGTAATGTGAAAGTATCCTATTGTTTTGAGAAATCCTGTATGCTTTTTGATAGTTTGCTGCCTCCCTGTGGTTCAGTGGTACGCTCCCTAGGAAAGCAACCTTTAAAAATGGTTCCTTTAGAGTTCCGACATATAGGCTAATTATAATATTAATTTACAATTCATTATTTGATTCAAAAACCTTACCTCCAAGGAAAAGGCCACCATATCTTACTAATGAGATCAGCCGCTGTAGACCTGTATTACACAATTGCGAACACTAGATGGCGACAACGTCGTATTTAAGACTTTCAATATGTGGTAGCATATGTGATTATACACTATTATGATTAATAATCTACTATATAATGTAATTGAATGCTAGTATAATTATATACCGTGTTATTGTTATATAATACATTATTATTCAATGCAAGAATATATTAATATTTGAAAAAATTGCACTGGTGAGAAGCAGCTTGCAGTACCAAACATAAAATGTTCCATATTTGGTTTTGGATAATCCACAAAATATACACATTTTATTGCATTAGATAACAAAAATATCAAATTAACTGGCGTTTATTTAAAAAAGAGGAAGAAAAGATAACACCTCAATTTTTACAAAAATTATAAAGAAACTTGAAAATTGACAAAATAAGTACCAATGCAGCATTTGAGCACAAATGATAACTGATTTGATTGTGCTGTCTAATGCAATGAAATTGAAACAAGTTTGATTTAAAGATGATGATGTAAAAAGCAGCTTAAAGATGTCCAAGATTTCTTTTATACCGGCTTCACCCAAATAATAAGTTGAGCCGTGGTGCAGGCCTGACAGTGGCAGTGCGGATGGCAGATTTAAAAGCGCAGCAGGAGTTTTGTTGGCTCATAATGTGAAACCACTGCACGGATCGTGACTCTCAGACTGTTTCTGAACAAACCAGACAGAGTTACTGTAAAGAAGTAAGCGTAAATGTAATAATATGAGACATATTATAAGAGGAAACCTGGTCTAGTTGGCACAGTTTTACTCCAGTTCTCAGAGTAGATTTACTGTATATTTGAAAGTCACTTTCTGTATAGATACAAACCTTAAAGTCTAGCAAAAAAGCGATTGAACATTTTTACCATTACTTTCCAGGAAAAAAGCTGCTCAATAAATACTTACCTCACAGCGGGGCATGTTGTGTCACTATAGAGGTAAGTTTTCACTATGGGATCATGCCATTGTACATAAAGCAATAGTAATGAGTCAAGTCAAGTAAAGTCTGCTTTATTGTCAATTCTTCCACATGTACGGCACATACATACAGAGAATTGAAATTGCGTTACTCTCAGACCCTTGGTGCATACAGTTAACATTAAACACGTTCAGATACAGATAAATACAGTTTAAACATATGTACATACAACTATACAGCTATACAAATGAGGACATTGTAGAAAAATAAAGAAATGGAAAAAGTGGCATAAGGCGCATGGCAGAATAGATAGAGTGCAAACCAGTTAAATAAAACAAACTGTGCAGATATATTTGTAGTGCAAGAAGAGCTTGTCAGTAGGGAGAACAGTCCTTCTATCAGACTATCTGAAGAGGTAGTTTGCAGTCAATGCTGGATGAGGTAGTGATCAGTCCAATGCTGCACAAGTGACAGGTGCTGGTCACAGTTTTTTTTAAGTTGGTGAGGGGGGGATCTCATAGTGTCAGAGTTCAGTGTTGCATGGGGTAAAAGAGGGGAGGGGGGGCAAGGACGGGAGGGAGTTCAGCTTCCTGACAGCCTGATGTATGAAGCTGTCCTTCAGTCTGCTGGTCCCCGCTGGTCCTCCAAGAAGCTGTGTGTCGGGTGGTTGGGATCACCTGCAATGCGGAGGGCTTTGCGGGTGAGACGGGTGCTGTAGATGTCCTGGAGGGAGGGGAGAGAGACACCAATGATCTTCTCAGCTGCTCTCACTATGCGCTGAAGTGACTTGCGGCAGGATGCGTTGCAAGCGCCATACCACACAGTGATGCAGCTGGTTAGGATGCTCTCGATGGTGCCTCTGTAGAAGGTGCACATGATGGGGGCAGGGGCTCTGGCTCTTCTCAGTTTGCGGAGGAAGTAGAGACGCTGCTGTGCTTTCTTGGCCAGTGCTACAGTGTTGTTAGTCCAGGAGAGGTCCTCTGTGATGCATGTGCACACCCAGGAACTTGGTGCTGCTCACTCTCTCCACAGTCGCACCGTTGATGGTCAGAGGGGCATGCTGAGTATGTACTCTCCTGAAGTCAACAGCAATCTCTTTCGTCTTCTCCACATTCAGAGAGAGATTGTTGTCACTGCACCTCCCGGCCAGGCGGCTCACCTCGCTCATGTAGTTTGTCTCATCTCTGTTGCTAATGAGACCCACCACAGTTGTGTCATCCGCAAACGGTGAACTAGGAAAGGATAATGTATAAAAATCTAAACCCACTGTTTTCGGCCAACAGAAATTTCCTGAGAATATTTATTTGATTTATTTGTTAAATCTCTTCACTGAGTAGTCGACCTTTGATTCAATATCGCATGTAAATCTCACAAGATTTTTCTCCGAGTAAGTGTAACCATCTAGCCATCCAAATAAAATAAAAATGCTAATAATTTTACTATTTACACTAGAATGCAAACCAAATAATGAAAATTGCCATTTGCTAAGCCACAATCTTCCAAACTTCTGTGACTTTCTTTCCTCTGTGAAACACAAAAAGTTTCTGAAACTCTCATATGGACAAAAACACATATGTTTTACATTTAATTAGAAATAAGCCAGGAGGGGGAGTAAATGACAAAATTTGTTGTTTTGAGTGAACTATCCCTTTAAGACAGTTTTGAACTGGTATTCAGATAAGCAAATGTGCAATTAGACTTTTGACTTAAAATCTCCAAGATATTAAGATGCAGACAAACGTGAGCACTAGTCCTGCATGGTACTTCCCCTAGTTATCTGTTGAACATGCCTCTGCAATCTCTCTCATGAGGTCCAGTCCTGACCAATTTCGAGGTACTATAACATAATGCCCCCTCCTCTGTGGACTTTATGTGCTACTACCCAGTACTGCGTCACACAGCAGCTACACGCGCCCTTATGAGTGAGCACTGTGATAATATGACTGCACTAAATATGTGAGCACATCATCTGCGCTGATCGGCGACGCTGCACGCAGTACGCACTACACGCACTGGAGCTGATCTACAGGTACAGAAGATGGACGTGAAGGACCAAGGCGCACAAATGGAGCCTCTGCTGCCCGCGGTAAGACGCTCTTTAATTAGCCGTGTTAACGCTGCAGCGCGCGGCATCTGTCGGATCGTATGATCTTATTGCATGCGTGCATGAGAGACCTTGACTTTGACTGAATGACTCGTCGCGTGATTTGCGCCTCTGCAGTTCGAAGGAGACACGCATGTTACAGTTGCATTCTGCTGCAGTGCATGTTGCAGACCAGGACGCATTTTACTAATGCGTTCACAGGTTCATCGTAGATCATTTTAACGTGAAATGTCTGTATTTACATGCAAGATGCCTTAAACGTCATTAAAACGACATCTTGATGAGAAAGTTGATTTGTACCATGAGGGAACTTGAGCAAAAAAATCAGCAGAAAGAAGAGATTATATCATGCATGAAGAAAATAAAGCCTAATTGAAGATCGCATTACATTTTTCATGACGACTAAGCGTACATTTCCTGCCAAATTGTCATTACTGTAATTTGAAGGAGAATGACGTATTATTTAAATTTTAAAGTATTTATACTGTACATCATGGACATATTTGATGGACTGTCTATAATTTGTTGATTTGAATAATTATATTACACTTACTGCAATACAATGATTGATTGTAATTCAGTAACTTTCTACTGTAATACAGTAGAAATAATACTGTATTACAGTAAGGAGAAGCTATTCAGCTGTCATGAAAATAACTTGATTAAATGTAAAATAATAATTATAATTAATTATAACTATGTAATTATTATACGTTTTAATGGGCTTCATAATAGGATTATGATTTTTAGCACATTTATTATGATTAACTAAGCACATTTACCCCTCAAATTTTCATTACTGTAAAGAGTACAGATACTTTACTGTTATTTTTATAATTGTTATTAATAATAAAATTTGATTTCTTATTTTTAATATTTTGTATAAAATATTTTTTTTCAAATATATAACACATTTTGTTAATAAATAATAGTTTGAAAAAACATCTTCTGATGCTACTTGGACACGTCTTCAGTGATGAACCCGGGGTCACTGGATGTTTCGGGTCTTTAATCATCATACACCTGGGCGACTCAGCCGGGGGTGATCAGCCCCCGCCCCGACTTGTGTCCAAGCGACGCGCTCAGCCCCGGATCCCAGGCTCAGCCTTTCCAGCGGCCTCCAGTATGTTCTTAATGGCCCTTTTGCGCTGCAGTCTTGTCATACCAAGAAGGTTAAGAGTTCGCTGAACTGATCTACCAGCGAAGCCCCGACACCCAACTTCGACTGGTTCGCACCCTGCTTTCCAGCCATTGCTCCAGCACTCTGTGACAAGGCCTGCATATTTAGCCTTTTTGCGTTCATATGCTTCCTTAATTCGGTCTTCCCAGGGAACAGTCACTTCCACAGTCAAAACCACTTGCTTTGTAGACTCCGATGTTTGCACCATGTCTTGGTGGAGCGTAGTGGTTGCAATGTTGGCTGGGAACTTTAGCTGTCTCCCTAGGTCGACCTGGAGCTTCCAATCACGTGCACTGGGAAGAAGCCCCCCCACTGAGCCAAGGAGATGTATCGTCGGGGGGCATGTTGATTCTTACTTTCTTGAATTGCTGTACTGATATTATCTGCCAAAGACCTTAACACTTGGTCATGGCATCAGCGGTATCTCCCTTCCCCCAACGCCTTTGGGCAGGCACTCAGGATATGCTCCAAGGTGCCCTTCTTCTGGCACAGCTGGTATGCTGGGGTGCTTGCCATTCCCCAACAATGCAGATTGGCTGGGCTGGGAAGAACATCATACACTGATTGGATGAGAAACTTAATTCCTCTCTCCAGAGCTCTGACCAGGTTATTTTGCGAGCTTCTACATGCTCCCATCTGGTCCAAGCTCCTTGTTTGCCCATGCCGACCACTTTGTTGTAGCGCTCTTCCTCCATCTCTGCTCGTATCTCATCTTGTATCAGCTGACGCTTCTCCTTTCCTTGGGCTCTATCATATTGTGGTTTGGGAAAACTATACAGTCCTGACCGCCCAACTGCCATGGTGCCCACCAAAGTGCTATGCTGCAGCCGTACTTCTGCTCTATCAACAGCTCCCTGTGCCTGTCACTTCCTTCCAGTCTTTACCTGAATTCCTGCAGATACAATCTTGATATCAGAAGAGTCTCTATACATCATGACCTCCCTGGCTTGGGTGACTTTGAACTTTTCCACAAGGCCTCTAAAAGGGATTTGCTTAGGGGTCTGCTTAGGGACAGAGGAAGTCCCAACCACCACCGGAGTGACTGACTGATGGTTATTTCTAGAGCCTCCACTGTTGTCACTGGCACCTCATACACTAACCGAGGCCAGAGTAGCCTTGGCATGATTGTATGTTGATACAGCTTTAAACTTTCCAGGGAGCCCGGATTTGTCATTCGTTGTCAGGTCACTCCTGATTTGCTGATAGGAAGCTGTGTCCTTCAGGGACTTGTCAAACATCTTGCCCAGGCTCTTGATTGGCTTCTGGGACACCAATGGAATCTGGGTCCCTCCCAGGGTGAAGTGGAACTGACAGCCACTCTCTCCTTCTTCAGGACCAGAGACCTAGGCTTGGCTGCTTTAAAACTCATCCTTGCCCATGTGATGAGTGAGCTTCTCTAGCCCTCCCAGGAGCCATCCGCACCCCGGAACTGATGGTGCTGTCACCGTGAGGTCGTCCATGAATGCTCTTATGGGGGGTTGCCAAGTACCGGATCTAGACTTGGGGCCCCTACATTCCACCTCCGCAGACTTGGCAATCATATTCATGGCCAAAGAGAACTATTGAACGAAGATTGTACAGCCAGTGATTATGCCCTTTTCCAGCCGATGCCAGGCAGATGTTAGCGGTCCTGAAGAGACTCTCAACTTAAAGTCACTTTGAAACGAAGTTGGCGCTGCTGATGGCAGATATTGTGCGTTGCTCTCCAGTGTTTGTACTGTTTTTGTTTGTTTTTCCTGTTTTTTTGTTTTTCAAATACGATCAGTTTTACCAGGGATGACCTGCTGAACATTCGGCAGAACACACCACAAAATCTTTTACCAAATTTTGATTTTTCGAACGTTTTGCTGGACATTGTAGTTGGCGGAGCCGTAGCTCTGGTCAAACGCTACAGGAGGCGTAGGCGGGGGAAGCGAGCCGGAGCGCTCGTGAAGCTTCGTCAGCGCGGATTTCGAACGCCGTTGCCTAGCATCCATCTGGCGAATCTCCGCTCTCTACCCAACAAAACGGACAAACTCCTTCTGCTCTCCCGGACAAACAAGGACTTTTCTAACTCTGCTGCCCTGTGTTTCACGGAAACCTGGCTAAATGGCGACATACCGGACAGCGCGATTCATCTGCCTAATTACCAGCTGATCAGAGCAGATCGCGACGCGGAATCAACGGGGAAATCGTGCGGCGGAGGGACGTGCTTTTACATCAATGAGAGGTGGTGTACAGATGTAACTGTGTTAAAGATGATGTGCTATTTAGATCTAGAAACGCTCTTCATTAACTGCAAGCCGTTCGCTGCGGGAGTTCTGCTCGTTCATTCTCGTGAGTGTTTACATTCCACCGCAAGCGCACGTGAGCACAGCTTTACAGAAACTCGCTGATCTGATCACAGACACAGAACAACAACACCCAGACTCTATTACAAGTTTACTCTATTACTCTATTACAAGTCACCATCCCCCAGCACTGTGGAGAATCAACACCTGGCAGACGACTTGAACAAGTTTTATTGTCGTTTTGAAAAATCACCCCACACCCACCCTGAACACCTCTCCACACAACCATTAACACCTCCAGCAACCCCCCCTCTCCCCCACACCTACAATTCAAATCAGCGAAGAAGATGTGTGCCAGGTCTTCAGAAAGAACAAAAGAAGGAAAGCACCAGGCCCAGACGGTGTGTCACCAGCCTGTCTGAAAATCTGTGCTGACTAGCTGGCCAGAACGACCAGACACAGAAACAGTTTCTTCCCTCAGGCAATCCATCTCATGAACACTCAACAATAAATGTGGAACACACAACTATAATACATTATCCATTCACCACACTAACTTATTTTATTTTTATTTCTCATTTCTAATTTGCACATACTTGACTGTACATACATAGTTGTCTATGTTATATATTGTGTTTTTGCTGCTTTGTACATTGCCTATTTGGATATTTGTATATTATTCTTTTATTATCTGTGTCCTGTCCTGTTGCTGTCTTTCTGTTGCACTGTGGAGCTTCTGTCACTACAACAAATTCCTTGTATGTGTAAACATACTTGGCCAATAAAGCTCATTCTGATTCTGATTCTGATTCTATAGTAATCCAGAATGGTACTCCTGGTCTTCTCTGGAACATGATACCTTATTAGTGCTATTTCGACAAGCTTGTGTGGAATGGAGCCATACGCATTTGTTAGATCTAACCACAGTTCTGCTATGTCTCCTTTGCTTCCCGAATCACTACCCTTGTATGTTCCAGGCACTCCCGGGATTCCCCCTTTCTACTGTATACTGAGGTGTCTATATATGCATTCTTCATGAGGAACTCAGTTAGCCATAATCTTAAAAAAGATCTTCCCTTCAGTACTGAGCAGTGAGGTTATACAAAACTGTTCGATGCTCCTGGAATCCTCTGCCTTTGGTATCCATACCCCCGCAGCCTGTCTCCACTAAGCAGCCACCTTCCCTCTTTGCCAGACTGCCTTCAAGATCTTCCAGAGTCTCACCAGAAGCCTTGGGCATTGCTTGTAGACTTCATATGGTACTCCGCTGGAGCCAGGTGCAGAGTTTGATCTTGCTGCTTCTGACTGTTTCTTTGACTTCTTTCAGAGTTGGCTCAGAGATGTTGAATTGAATTAGCAGTTCTGGAGGTGCCACCAGTGCCTCACATTGGCAAAGTTCTTGCTCTCTCAACATGTCACTGAAGGGATAATGGTTAACTTCCTCCACGGAGCAAGTGAGGCGGCCGCTTCGCTTTTGTCCGAGTAGCCTTTTGGTAAAGCAGAAGGGATCAGCAATGAAAGCACTCTGCTTATGGGCTCTCTCCATGCTCTTCCTTCGGTGTCGCTCCGCCCGCCTAAGTATGATGAGCCTTTTCCTTATAATCTCTGTGAGCTCTGGCAGGGCAGTTTTCTCAACTTATATTGACGCTTGATAGATTTGAGTTCATGTCATGGTTTGGTCATACTGGGTTGCTCGCACCACGCTCTTCAATGGCACCGAACCGCTCTGAGCCTATGGACATTATGAGAGTGCACAAGGTCTGAAGTTTCTGATCAGCATTTCCCTTTGATGTTATCTCTAGGATCCTATCTACATCTTCGTCCAACTGGAGCCACTCCTTCTTATTATCGGCAGGCCACTATTATTAGTTATGTTTATATATATATATATATATATATTTAAATGATATTTTTATCATTATTAATAACATTTATTTATTTTGTTTATTTAATTTTATTTAAAAATTCTTATTCTTTTTTTGGGTCACATTTACTTTTACCATCTTTAGCACATGTCTTAATGTTATATTTCCTGTGCTTTCTAAATATAAAAGTATAATTGCAGTAGATGTGAGTCTATGTTTAATCTGGGATCTAATGATTCTCTCAGAGATCAGGTTTAACAGCTGTCAGTGTCATTTTCATTACAAGTCAGATGAGACTCGCTGTGACTGTAGATTATCTGTGACCCCAGAGCCATAGATCAGGCAGTGAGGTCTCACATAATATATAGTGTTTTAATGACCACATCCCATCAGTTACAAATACAATCAGTGGATTATATGAGCTCAACAGCCCAAAACCAGTAAAGTCATAAAGGCATTTAACAGATGCTACTCAACTGGTTTTGCTTCATATTTTACTTTGGCCATCAAATTGTGAGCCAAAAGTTTATTAAGATCAAACATTGATATATATATATATTTATTAATATAGGGTTTAAGACCCACCAGTTGAGGACCACTGATCTAAAGTGGCTTTCAGTAGATTGTAAGATCACCGCTTATCAGATATATAAATGTGGCATAGTTAAATGTAGCACATCAAAACATTATTCCTCTCCAGTTCCTGCATCAATAAACCCTGTTCGCTTCATATTAGCAGTCCAGATCTTTGGCTATAAAGCTGCTGCTGCTGCTGAAGCTCCTGCTGGCTGGAGCGTCTCAGACAGGCCTAGATTTATCAGGCTAGAGCTCATTTGCACTTGTCCAGCTGCAGTGGACTCTATTTTTGTTAGACGTGACAAATGGCATCCAAGCTTGGCTGTGGTTCATTTTTGAGAGGAGTTTCTGACTGAGTAAGATGAAGAAGTTTCTGAATATATACAGTGGGGGAAAAAATAATTTGATCCCCTGCTGATTTTGTACATTTGCCCACTGACAAAGAAATGATCAGTCTATAATTTTAATGGTAGGTTTATTTGAACAGTGAGAGACAGAATAACAACAAAACAATCCAGAAAAACGCATTTCAAAAAAGTTATAAATTGATTTGGATTTTAATGAGTCAAATAAGTATTTGACCCCTTCACAAAACATGACTTAGTCAGTGATTAATTTGTAAATTTCAAGGTCCCGGAACAAAGCGGGGTGACGGATACGGCATGTGATTAGAGGAGGGAGAGGTAACGGAGCATTTACGCAATCACATTGGTGGACCATCTTAAGTGATTAACAGCATGCATCAGTTGCATTTATTAGAAAAATTAATAGAATTTTATTTCACTAATCGCTGTATAGTAGAGTTATATTTATTCATGTCCAGGATCGGTGGGGGGCTGTGTGTATATCGCATAGTTTTACTCATCGCCGCAGCTTTCCAGTTTATAATGAGGGAAATTCCTGCAGACACTTATTCAATATAGCATGTAGATTAGATGAGTAATTAAATCCACACAAACTATCAGATTAAATCAGTCATTTGATAACAGCGTGAGTGATTCAGTACTGCGTCTTCTCTCTTTCATTGTCTCAAAGCTGTTCCACATCAGCGCATCTCGGATGCAATACAACAAGCTGCTGCACACTGATCCCAGACTTTTGATTGTATTTTAGGACAGTTGACAGAATTGTCACTTGCTAATCGGGTCATTGTTGCAGCGTCACAAAAATGTATAATTTGCACGTCTTTTTAAACCAATCGGTACTCGCGCGCTCCAGAGGCGGTTTAAAGGCTGAGCGCTCATAGTCACATCCAAAGCCGCCTCGTGAGTGTCAGTAGTTTGTTGTTGAGCTTAAGTGGCCAAATATACACAGAATTATGTAATAATTGCCATCCTGGAGAGTATCCTCCTAAGCACTGTTGGTTTTGTCTTAAGTAAATGTAAACAGTTGAGAAAGAAAACGCATGTGTATCAGTATTGGATCCATGCATTCGGTCTTGTGAGAGCAGAGACCATTCACGTGTCGCGTCTTTTGCACACTCATGATAGAAGAGTTTTCATATATGCACAGTATAGGTCAGCACGAACATCTTTTATTGATACGTGAGGAGGGGGATCCGCCAAAATGTGGTGCCGGATCCGGCACAAATTAAGCCCTGGACTTAGTACTTGGTGGCAAAATCACAGACGTCAGACGTTTCTTGTAGTTGGCCACCAGGTTTGCACACATCTCAGGAGGCATTTT
This sequence comes from Barbus barbus, assembly GCF_936440315.1. NCBI lineage: Eukaryota > Metazoa > Chordata > Actinopteri > Cypriniformes > Cyprinidae > Barbus > Barbus barbus. The sequence goes on along the minus strand of NC_136739.1, from coordinate 30,775,818 downwards.
GTCCCACTCCTCTGTGCAGATCCTCTCCAGGGGCCGGTTGCACCAGCTGGACGTACACCCGGTCGTAAGGCTAGCCTGGATACAAAATGCACTTTAAGTGAAATGTGATTACAAACATGATCATCAGGCTTTTGAGGAACGTTTGAGGAACATTTATCTCTCAATCATTGTATTGCATTGCATTATATTTTTTGATCATAAAACTAAGCATTGAAATACCATCTTACTAATGCTGGGTACACACTAAAAGATGACAAAAATCTTAAAATCTTCAAAATGTGAGAAAAATCCTAGATTTAATCGTTTTTCTCCTATAGTGTGTGGTGTCCTCGGGGTTCCCCCCCGCACATCAGGATTTTTGATTCGTGATCGGGGACGCCTCCGACGTTCTTCCGAGCAGATTTGGTCACTCTTGACAAACCTCACACCACAGAAAAATCTGATAAGATAATCTTTAGAACCACCAAGATAATTGGGACATTACCTAGATTTGTAGTAAGGGGAGAAATCGGCCCAAAATCAGCCCGATTATCTTGTGGTGTGCGTCCAGCTTAAGACATATTATTGGAGATGCAGAGTGAAAACTGATATTTATATCATTTTATGTAAGTATTCTGTTTTACTCGTATAAAGATTTTTTGTCCATATAAATATCAGCATCTGCACCAAAATTGCATATTTTTGCTCAGTTTGGGCCACTGATTAAAATTGAGGTATTCTTCCTCCATATTCTCACTATATTAGACTATATGAGCCATAAAAGCCTGATGTATCAATTATGACACTCAACAAAAACAACTTTTTTGTCTACAGTTTTGATAAACTGATTTTTCTGACTATTATTTGTTATGTCAGGCTTTACAGGGTGAACATTAGTATACTATGATATATTAAAGATTGAGTAAGACTTATGATCTTAAGATATTAGTGAGACATGAAAAGGCAGCATTGAATTCAAAGTCCCTTTAGACCAAACCCAGTGACCCTGAGCAGCTGAGTGTGTTTGTGTTTGTTGGAGACTTGTAATTTCTACACCAGAAAATGCAGAAAGTATACGTTTAATCATTCAAGCAAGCACCTCTAATCACCTTTCATTACTGATCCAGTGTTGGCAGAAAAGCAGCTTTTGAATGACCCTTGAACAGGTTTGTGTTTAAAGCACATTAGCACATGTGTAATTAATTAAGATTATCTGAGATATCAGTCATTTGTGTGATACTGTTCATTTACAGCATGTGACATTTAAGTATTTGTGACGTGATGCTTTTTCTACCTGGATCTATTAAATTGTTCAAAAATATATATAAAAATAATTTGACTTGAATACACTTTAGTGTCATGTTATTGAATTTAAATTAAGTGTTTATATGTATTTTATTTGTTTTCTGTGGCACTTCAACAAAGGTTGGGGTGTAACTAATTTAAGTAGTTTGGTGTATTTAATTTTTTAGAATAATTTGGGGTAACAGCAGTAAAACAAATTCATATAAATGTAAAATATTATTAAATATTTTATAATATATAAATATTTTGAATTATTAAAATATTATATTATACATTATTCAATATAAATTGATATTTATTTTTTATTAATTGTTTATATAATTTATATATACTTTTGTCTACCAAATCAAAGCAGTAAGACAATTTTACATATGTTGTAAAATATTTTATATATGTATATAATACAAATAATATTATGTTATTATGCTGTGTTATTATTAAATATTTAAATATGTAATTTTATTCAGTATTATAATATTAAATATAATTTTATAAACATTTATAATATTATTAATATTAAATCTTTTGACTGCCAAATCAAAGTCATTGTGCTGTAAAGACATTTTTGGGTCATGTGACTAAGGCATAAAACAGGAAATGATCATAGAAAGGACCCCTGTAGACCCTCATGATTATGTGTTAAGGTCAGTAATTTTCTTTAAAATATCTTTAATATATATTGACCTTTTTTCTGACATGGCAGGGTTAGTTGAAATGTTAAATGGAGTAAGACGCTAAAATAGTGATATGATCTAAAAGGTCAAAAAATTATCATGTTTTAAGGTAAGGAAGCACTTTAGTACATGGTCTTTATTTACTTTATTTATTGAGCTCATTTCATAATTTATGAACTACAAACAATTATTGCATTTTAAATTGTGTATGTCTAAACCACAGATTTATGAAAGTTTAGCACATGAACACAGAGCTTTTAGAAAAATCTTTCAAAGATTTCGTCCCTCACGTATCACAGGACAATATAATGATGGCTTTTGCAAAGCTCTCTGCTAAAACAAAGCTAAGCTTTATTATTCAGATTACACTGGAAAATATTTCCCGCTCAGCGTGAGTCCCGAGCAGACGGACAAAGCTGCTTATTATTGCTTAATGGAAGATAAAAAGTGAGCAGTACAGAGACTTACATCTGTTGATAGTGATTATGTCACGCTGAAGCAGGTAAATTGTGCCTCCAAGACGATGATAGATGAGATCCAATTAAGCATATTGTTTGGACTAATCAGTTGTTGTAGTCTAGAGTTTGTAATCTCAGTATGAATGTACTGATATGTATGAATAGAATAAAATCCATCCTAAATCTTCTCGCAGTGTTTTTGGATAATCCGCTAGAGATGCTCATGCAATGGCTTTTAGAGATTAAGCATATACGCAAGGCTTCTGCGGGTTCTTTTAAAATGAATTGGTGCTCTTTGGATATCCAGGATTATTGTGTTTGAAAGGGAAGATGTCCTGGCACTTCCTCTGTTAAACATAAAGTAAAATAAAATTAGAGCCAGAAGAAATTCACTCAATGCTGCCCAAAATCCCATATATATGCAGTTTTAGTGGCTGTAAATGTACATGTAGATGCATGATTGTGATGCTCAAACAATATGGTATTCGTTTAATATGCAACCCAATCACAGTTTAGCTGCAATGAAAGCATGCAAACATCATTTTAAATCTGAATTAAATGCATTTGCGTGACTGTTTTAGATTTTGAAATGCGTTTGACAGATGTCAGCAGAGTTCGCCTGTCGTTTGCATAAAGTTCAGCATTTCACAACTTTCTGACGCTCTCCCCACCACTTGCTGCGCTCTGCTGTCAATCCCACAATCCCACAGTTGCAAGCCTGTGACTAAGATGCTTTAGAGAAATGAACAGACAAGAATGGTCAGATTCACCACGGTTTTTAACTGTAAAGGTAATGTTGATTGATCAGCAATGTTATGGGTTATATTATATCTTAAAAACAAAAAACAAAACTCAAATAACAAACCCCTCATTGCTGTGTTTTTCCTTAAAATAATAAGTAAAAAACAAAAATGCATAGTAGGGCTGCATGATTAGTCAAAGTAAAATCACAATATGGCGTAGTGCGATTATCAAATCACAAAAACTGTGATTTAATAAATAAATAAATATATGCACTGCATGCATCAGAGTAAAGCACAGCACTCATTTACTCAGTGTTCATTTACACAAGCAGCCTATTATTACTAAATTAATAATATTTCTTGCATTTTTGTCTAGTATTTTTATTATTATAATAATAATAATTATTATTTATTATCATCATCAAAAAATAATAAGAATAAAAATAAGATTTATTATATTATTAAATTTCTAGATAAAAACCAAATAAGAAATATTACTATTTTTTAATAATAAGCAATATATGAAAAGCAATAATAACAATTCTTATTCTTATTATCAAAATATTATTATTTATTATTATTGTTATTAGTAATAGTAGTAGTATTAAAATGACTAGACAAAAGCAAATAAGAAATATTACTATATTTTTATAATAACAACAATAGTAGTAATAATGCTAATTCTTATTATTAAAATTTTTAGATTTCTCCTAAAATAGTGCAGCCCTAATGCATACTGTAAAATGAAAAATTATATGCATATTACTTAACAGTGTGCTCATTATGCACTGTGCTGACACAAATCAGAACATTATGAAGAAATCCTGAGTGTGTGTGAATGCTGTTATATGCTAATTAATGAAAAGCAATTATTAGAGTGAGTCAAAACAAATGACAGGATTTTCATCTGTAAATATTTGTATTTTGCAGGTGGTCACCTCTCCTGGAAGACAAAGTGTGGTGAGTCGAAATATTTAATACACTTTATATTTAATGAATGAATGAGGCATTTATATAGCGCTTTATTGTGTATTGCTGTACACCCAAAGCGCTTTACAATCACATGGGGGGTCTCTCCTCGATCACCACCAGTGTGCAGCATCCACTTGGATGATGCGACGGCAGCCACAGGACAACGGCGCCAGTGCGCTCACCACACACCAGCTACAGGTGGAGAGGAGAGAGAGTGATGGAGTCAATTCAATGAATGGGGATTATTAGATCCCCATTTATTTATGATGGTTGACATAATGCCAGAATCGTGTCACATTCCAGACTGGAGCATACATGGATGGATGGATTGGCCTGACAAAGAAACTGTCAAAATATTTATTCTAGGAACGCTCTTCCAGAATCTGTCAGCAGGAATTATTTTCAATGCATCTGATATTATTCAATCTAATCAGCATGATTGAGGAGGGACAATTCACTGCCATCCAAAATCACAGAATGCTTGAACTCCTGCTGCAGCAGTTTCTTCCTCATGTCATTTTTTTCTCAGTATGCAGCTCATGCATTCAGCAGCACTGAAGCTTCTAGACACCAAAAGGTCACAGAAGTTATAAATCTGTCATCTGTTAAAGGACACTGCTCATTTCAGGATTTTAGTCAGAAAAGACCTTGAAACATCACCAGATGCATAGTTACAGTAATCTAGTTGCTTATTGAGATTTATGGCATGTTTCCAAATCATTCTCCTCTGATCTTACAATGCAGCATTATTAGATGAGCTGCATTGGCTTTTGGGGGTTATTTTCTTGAATCATTTATGTATTGTTTTGGTAGACAGCACATTTTTGAGATTAGGAAAATCCCAGCAGAAGATCAGCTAAATGCACCGACACTCAAATTGAATCTGATCACGTCGGAGATCGTTTGATCTGCTTCTATTTTTGTGCTGAATCTGTGTTACACAAGCGAACGCCTGTACTCTCGTCAGACAGGGGCAGACAAAGGTGAAGGATGAACAGTTTTCAGAGTATTGCTTTTCATACAGGATAGTAGGGAATTTTACAAATTGTGGACCTGGAACAGCCGTGGAAACACAATTTTGTAGTTATGCTTTATCATCTAGACATTGTTCTCACTATATGTAGTAAAACTTACTAATTTTTTAGAATGGATTCTTTTCATTAGCTCTGTTCCAAAACCATTTTAACATCATGTTAAAAGTTTAACATATCTCAAGTTCCCTGCATCATATTTCAGTACATTTCTTACTGCTTTTAAACACATAAACACAGCCTGTGTGACAGATTTGAAGGACTCCACAAAAGAAGCCACTTTAAATTTCATACAAATGAGAATCCTTGACTTAAAATTGATTCCAAGAGAACAACATACTGTACATGATATAGTTACCTTTAGTTATCATTCTTGGTGTGAACAGGCCTTAGACTTCTTTCCAAAACATAAACAATTCTTACAGACCTTAAACATTTGAATGGTATTTTTGATAAGAAATGGTATTTCCATTTTTTTTGTGATTGTGATTTTCTGATCACCGCAGTGTTGCTCTGAGATGCGCAAATGTTCTGATCCGGCTTTGTTTGGAGCTATTTTCGTCGGCACCCCCCGCCCCCCCCCAAAAACAGACAGTATTGTGTCTAAAATGTAACTCATTCAATATTAACTTCTTGTTTCTTCAACTATTGTATAAAATCAATATCACATTCGTGAACACACTCATGTGCTGATATTCGGGACAATGGCACTCTTGCTTGTGTGATATTAATTAACTATATCATGTCTTATAAATATATGTATAAAAAACCATACAGAACAATTTTTTGCTTTCATAACTTGAATTATATGTTCACTGCTTTCTAATAGGCTTCATCATGCAACAAGACTTGTTTTTTGTGTGTATACTGGAGTCTCCTAAAATCATGAAATAGACTTATATTTTTCCCTGTCTGTGATGTCACAGCTCAGTAGTCACTAGTGAAGGGTCAATCAGTCAGTCGTTGTGTTCCTGTGACTTCAAATTGATGAGTCATATTTTTGGCTCAAATAATTCTTCCAGGTAGTCACACACATGCCAAGAACTGCCACTGAGACGAATTGAAATGCTAGCAGATACTTTTCTCTAGGTATATTAGACCTCACAGGTGAGAACCGTGAGTATAAAGAGAGAGAGAGAACAAGGTCAGGCTTCTTCTGACAGGTCAGCAGTCCACTCCCAGCATGCCTCTGGGGAGGAGGCGGGCAGAATACACTGGTGCAACACCGGGATGAGAAGCAGTTCCTCCCTATGAGAGAGAGAGAGAGAATATGATATAAAGACAGTGTAAGTTTGTATGGGAGAGACGCTGCAGATGTCACTGCTGTAATCGCTGTGTGTGTGTGTGTGCATGCATGAGTGTGTTTGTGTGTGCATGCGCTGAAGTTGAACATCAGTTGAAGCGCATGCTGCATGAGGTGAAACCATCCAGACTCAATCTGGAGCGAAAATCACCAGGGATATGCAGAATTTGGACCTTTACAGTCGACTGGACTCTCAGGTATGAGCGGCATGCTGGTTTTACTCTAGTTAAGGTTTTAGTGGCATCTGCTGCATGCGAACACTGCCAAGTACTAGGATTTAGTAAATGCATGCATATTTATGATGCCCTTGATTGTGTTATTGCAGTATTTATATTGTCAGATAATTTGCATGATTTAGAGAATTCAATTTAGCTGTTGTTTGAACAGTGTGCAATAGTGCAAACTGCAGTAGTGACCTACAGAATTGTGGGTGATGTAATCTGTGTATTGCAGAGGATGCAGCGTGTTTTCTGCAGGCTAAAAATATATGTAATTAAATGCTGAAAAGTTGAATTAAAAATAAATTATTTTACAAATAACTAGTCAACAGCAGTGTAATTTTAGTATCACCGATATACTGTTGTAGTTTTTGTTAATATTTTGACTTATTGCATTTCTGTTATTTATTTTAAGTAACTATTTTTTTTATGGTTTTAGTTTTAGTTAACGATAATAATGCCAACACATTACAACTATTTTATATGCATTAAAGGCATAGTTCACCCAAAAAAGAAAATTACCCCATAATTGACTCATTCTGAAGCCATTCTAGGTGTATATGACTTTCTTCTTTCAGACGAATCCAATCAGAGTTATATTTAAAAACGTCCTGGCTCTTCCAAGCTTTATAATGGCAGTGGGTGGGTGTTATTTTTCAACAGTCCAAAAGTAGTCAAATAAAGCGCATCCATGCATAATAAATAGTGCCTCACACAGCTCTGGGGGGTGAATAAAGGCCTCCTGTAGCGAATTGTTGTGTTTTTGTAAGCAAAATATCCAGCTGTGATCACAATAGAACGCCATTCGTTCGGGAGCTCATCTAACGATTACAAAAATGTTTCTTACAACATTCTGATAACTTTATTTTCACCAAAAATTAGCTGGGAATGCGCATTGACTTGATATTATATCATACAGTATAATCCTTTTTAACACTATTTGATCTAAAAAAAAAAAAAACTATATATATGGGACAGTTCGGCAAGCAGTTTTTGAGATTTCAGGATTTCCTCATTCAAGTAGATAGGACTTGGTCTTGGATTCCCAAAATGTGCATGGAGGTGCTGCAAATATGACCGCCGAATGAACATGCTTTCCTTGAAAGGCCTTTGGCTCATCTGTGGGCTACTACAGCAATTACTGCACTGAACTGCCCTCTACGGATTTGCTGTGCTGCAGCTGATAGTGATATTCTCCTCCATCTGTCCTTTCAGGATGCTCAATATGATTATCTGCTTCATCCAATTAAATCAATGCGAACCATCACGGGATGCTCGCTAATCTCTCTGCTTTCTACCTGCCTCATGCTGCTTTAAAGAGATCGTATATATACAGATAGATAGATGCCACTATTGTATCGCAGCATGCTTTGGGTCAAGCATAGTAAAGCCTGTTCTGTGTTTTGGCAGGTCAGTGTTGCATGTTACTTTGCCCAGAACCTTTCCATCTTCTGTGAGTTTATCCTTTCACGAGGTTTAAGTGCACAAACGTATTTTCTCCTCCTGTGGCTAAGAGGATTTCATGTCAATTTGTGTCAATTTGTGTCCATTTTCTGTAAGTAAACGCCATTAAAATTAAGCTGATTGCTCTTTCTGTTATTTTGGGGGAAATCCAAAGTTGTTTTTCTTTGGAAATTTCCACAAAAGCGAGATTATATTCAGTAATAATGGACCTGAATACTGAGAAAACAAAAGCTGTAATTATTCAAGTGTTATTTTGCAGATACTTTGCTTCTAAAATTATACCAAAGCAGTCTCTTTCAGCCAGCTGGAATCTATCTGATCCACAAGAGAATATAGCGATGAAAAACAAGATGGTGACTATCAGTCTCGTCCACTTTGCAGCTTCATCTGGCCAAGAAATGAAATGTCTGTGACTGACATGTTAACTGGGCAATCACAGTTTTGTTTTATACGTGTCGTTTATGGGAGGGTTTCTCTGAAATAAAGCTAAGTAAAATCTACAATTCTGATTATGAACTGTATGTCTAGTTTGTTTGGTTACAGTGTTCTTACAAGGTTTCCTGAAAATGATGAACAAACAACATTAATTTCAGAGTATCTGGTCTATAAAAATGTTCTCAAAATGTTAGTGCAAACATGTTATTCATGGAAGTTTTTAAAAATTGTTTATTAAATGTTACTTGTTTCAGAATGTTCAGGGAACATTAAAAGGTAACATTCTCAAAATGTTTGCAAAATGTCAAATGTAATGTTTCCATAATGTTGGCAGAAAGAAACATTTTAAAAGCTGGATGTTTCAGAGAACATGTTTCATAACCAATTGGGAACATTAGCAAAACATTCTTTTTTAAATTTCTGACAAAGCTATTTGAAAGTTATCAACAGATGTATTGATGTACAGTAACTTTAAAAATCTTTTACAAACGTTCTCAAAATGTTAGTTATTGTTCACGGAACGTTGGTTTGAATTCCGTTTTTTTCAATGTTTCTCGATTCAGAATATTTAGATAACATTCAAAAGTGACATTTTCATTGATCAAAATTGAGCATTTGTTTTTAAAATGCTAAATAAGTGGAATTTTTGAGTGTTCAGAGTACATTCAGAATGTTTTCAAAACTTAAAAAGAATGTTTGAACTTTGGCTATTGCTCTGACAAGGTTCTCTGAAAGGTTTAATCAAACATTCTTTCGGTAACATAAATTCGTTCAGATTTATCTGGTCTTTAAAAATGTTCTCAAAATGTGCACAAAAACGTTATTTATACATCATTCATTCATGGAATGTTATTTTGAATTCAGTTTTTTTTTTTAAATGTTACTTGTTTTAGAACATTAAGAGAGCATTCAAAAGTAACATTCCCATAATGTTTGCAAAATGATAAAATGTAACATTTGTGCAAAAAAAAACAAAAAAAACTGACATTTTGAACATGACAACATTCAGAATGTTTTCATAATTTAATGTGAACATTAGCACAACGTTCAAATCTTTTTTAGCTGCTGGATATTGAAATAAAACTGAATGTCTTTGCAAAGACACTAGACTAGAGTGAAAAGTGTTCTTCATAACAGCCTGGTACCTTGTAAACATGACATTGCAGTAGCAGCATTGATCTGAGTCTGCAGGCATCCTGAAGTATTGGCTCGGTGACATGGAACCTGCACCGTTTATCGATCTGACAGGAAAGTGCTTATTTTAAGCGCTTGGAATGGTCAGGCCATCTCAGATGTGTATTGACTGCAGGATGCAGAACATACAGCTGCTATTTATAGCTGTCGCACAGACCAGTTTTATGAGAAACTCGCATTTTATTGCTCAGAGGTTGTTCTGTCTTTGCTCAGGGATATTTAATGGATATTTAAAGTTTTAACTTTGTCTAAGGGTGTGTTCACACCTGTCTCAAGTTCGCTTCCCATCTTGGTGCGGATCTTTTGGGCAGGTGTGAATACAGCAATCGCACTCGGGTGCGGACCAAACAACCGTACCGAGACCCAGCTGAAGAAGTGGTCTTGGTCCGCTTCCTAACCAACTCCGGTACGGTTGAATGGATGAACCAATGAATGGATGACCTTAAGCACACGTGTGGTTTTGTTTACAATTTCTGGTTGACTTGCAAAGAGGGCAGTGTAAAAGCAAACCGCACCAAAAAAAAAAAAAAAAAATCAACATCGTTTTTGGACCAAAGCAAGTGAACTAGCGGACTTTCCTGGTGTGAATACACCCTTAGACACTATCCTTAAAAACTTTGTGGTCAGTAAGATATTTTTTGAAAGAAATTAATGCTTTTATTCAGCAAGGATTCATGAAAAGTGACGATTTATAATATTACAAAAGGTTTCTATTTCAAATAAATGCTGTTCTTTGGAACTTTTATATTAATCAAAGAATCCTGAAAAAAATAATAACCATGGTTTCTACAAAAATATGAAACAACTAGTTTCAACATTAAAAATAATCTTATTAGAATGAACCCCACATTTTTGAACGGTAGTGTATTTCCAGAATTTATTAAGAATACAACGAAATGCAAAAGTTGTCCTATTGTAAGAATGTAGTGCTACGGTATAAAATTAATGTGCATAGCTGTTCAAATCTTGGAAAAATTGGATGAGAAACATTTGACATCATATATCATTAAGAGATTTCTTAATTTTGTGTTCATTACAGGTCTTTTCCTCACGGTGAAACATCTGAGACATTGGAGACTTTAGCACAGATATCTATTTCCTCTCTATTTAATCTCTTTTCTTTCTTGTAATTGAGATATTAAAGCTTAGTCTGGAGTTTTTGGGGAATTATAAAATATATCAGTTCTGTATTTCATCCTCAAAAAATGTAAATATTGTGATACCTTTAAAGCATTGTCTCATTGTATCTGTTTGTTTGAGCATCTGGTGTGAGTTTGGGGCAGGACTGTCTGTTCGCTTAACCAATGGCAGATGGGCAGTGCCATTATTTTTGCCATTCATTTTGGTGATGCCGGTGGCGCAGAGATGATGCACTTCAGCTTTAAAGAGACCTCATTTTTATTTTACTGTATTGAGGCTTGTGTCTGTTCTGTTCCCTCACATGAACCTGTGAGTGTGTGCATGTGTATGAGTGTGTGTGTGTTGAATCTTTACAGGATTACAGTGTAGGATGTGTGCATATCCACATAGAAGGAGAGCATGTGGCAGTTTGGTCAAAAAAAAGAGAGGATTCAGGATAAAGAGATTAGACCCCATGCAGATTGCATGCTATTCATATTTTATGCAGGGAAAAAGGCACTCATCTGAATAAACGCCTTGTGTGACAGAGAGAGTATATGAACCTTATGCCATTTTAAGGAAATCAAGACTTTATTTGTATTTGCTAGTTTATGTAATCATTTATAATAGTTAAAGCAATAAGCTACAGGATGTGGTAGTTATTTAGCAAGTTCCTCACAGACTTATATTTTTGTAAAGTGTAAAACGGTTTCAAAATTCACATCTGAGGAATGTCTTTTGGTCTAAATTTAAGATTTGTATTTTAATTAAAATGTCCGTCCATTTGGATTACACAGTTTTAACATAAACCAATGAACTTGTGATTCATATTTGTCAGTCATGCATAAATGAAACCGTTACGAATGAAATTTCTGTATAATATGTAATATACAGTATATGTATGCGTTTACATCAATATCATCAATTTATTCTATTTGTTTCAATCTCATAATCATTCAGTCTTGCTTTTTCCACAACTGGTATATTTAGGCCATGTTCATCTTTAAACTGATTAAATTGAATTGTTTTTACAGTAAACAGAGTCATGCTGATTCTAAGCAATTTATAGACATTTCGAAAATATGATTATTGAAATAAAATAACAGCTGCAAACTATGCCAGGATTCTTTTTTTATTTGTAATTTATGTTGTAGAACAAAATTCTCTTTAAACAGTCAGTGTTAACTGCAGACCAGCATTTAGGCACAAACAGAAGAGCATTTATCAGGATGATTGTGCTGTATGCGAATCTCATCAAAGTTACAGTTCTGAGTTCAGGAGCCAAGTTCACAGGAATAACACTCTCACACGTGTCCGCACACACGCACACTCAGTCCCTCACTCACTCACTCACTCACTCACTCAGTCACTCACTCACTCACTCACTCACTCACTCACTCACTCACTCACTCACTCACTCACTCAGTCCCTCACTCACTCACTCACTCACTCACTCACTCACTCACTCAGTCCCTCACTCACTCACTCACTCACTCACTCACTCACTCACTCAGTCCCTCACTCACACACTCACTCACTCAGTCCCTCACTCACTCACTCACTCACTCACTCAGTCACTCACTCACTCACTCACTCACTCACTCACTCACTCACTCAGTCCCTCACTCAGTCCCTCACTCACTCACTCACTCACTCAGTCACTCACTCACTCACTCACTCACTCACTCACTCACTCACTCACTCAGTCCCTCACTCACTCACTCACTCACTCACTCACTCACTCACTCACTCACTCAGTCCCTCACTCACACACTCACTCACTCACTCACTCACTCACTCACTCACTCACTCACTCACTCACTCACTCACTCACTCAGTCCCTCACTCACTCACTCACTCACTCAGTCCCTCACTCACTCACTCACTCAGTCCTCACTCACTCACTCACTCACTCACTCACTCACTCACTCACTCACTCACTCACTCACTCACTCACTCACTCACTCACTCAGTCCCTCACTCACACACTCACTCACTCACTCACTCACTCAGTCTCACTCACTCACTCACTCACTCACTCACTCACTCACTCACTCACTCACTCACTCACTCACTCACTCACTCACTCAGTCACTAACTCAGTCAGTCAGTCAGTCAGTCGTCTAGAAGGTTCCCTTGGTTTTTTTTCCTTCATTGCGTCAGTGTGTGGGTGGGAAGCGTGAGCTCTCGTCTGTGTGAGTTACTGTAGCTACCGTCAACTGGCTGAGCACACACACACACACACACACACACACACACACACACACACACACATACACACACACACACACACACGTTGGTTTTTGTGGTTTATGGGGACTCTCCATAGGCGTAATGGTTTTTATACTGAACAAACTGTGTGTGCTATTGCCCTACACCAACCCTACACCTAAACGTAGCCCTCACAGGAGACTTTGTGCATTTTTAGATTTTCAAAAAAACACCATTTAGTATGTTTTTTAAGCCTTTTGAATTACGGGGACATAGGCAGTGTCCTCATAAACCACCTTCATATTGTAATACCTCTGTCATACCCATGCCATTATACAAATTTGTGTCCTCATAAACCACATAAACATGCGCACACACACACACACACTCACTCGCTCGCACGCACGCACGCTCGCTCGCTCGCTCACTCGCTCACTCACTCGCTCGCTCACTCACTCACTCACACACACTCTGTATTAACTGGAGACCCTGAGGAAGTTTAGGATGGATTTAGTGAGCTGCTGTCAGAGCAGGTGAAAAGATGAATGGAATTGAAATGATTTGCATCTCATTTTTGTTTATGCATTTGGCAGATGCTTTCATCTGAAGTGAATCACATGCATTCAGGTTATGCATTTTTTTTAAATAATCAATCTGTGGCCTGTAGCACGAAGCGAGATGAACAAACTGAGTTTTAGAGTAGGTTTAGAGTTGACAAAACCAAGCAAATAATCCAACCTGCTTTAGATCACAAAGCTCGAAATAAACATTATCTGTCAACTCCGAGTTTGAACCAGAGTTTGTGATTAACTCTGGAACACGTGCACCTGAAAGTGTGACCCATGCAGAAAACAGCAAATCACACAGAACGTGGAGAACATCAGGAAAGTGTCACTTCCTGTGAGAGTCAGCGCAATTCACTTTTCTGCTGAAGATTAAGAGATGTCGTTACTAAAAATGTAATAAATTTAAATGCATTTACAAGGCAGAAATAAACACTTCTGATGAGGTAAAAGTTTGAGAAGGCATTTATGACTATGCAAAGGAATCAACTGAATTTAATTATTACATATTAGTTTCACACAGAGCTCAAAAGGAAAACATAAGTTTAGTCATTTTTAAGGTTGGATATATTAAAGCTTATCTATATGTATTTATTTAATTTAAAGGCAAATCTTAAAATGAATTGCCACTTCATATAATAATTTTATGAATATATTATGTGAATTATAAACAATTATAATTAATATAATATAAATATAATAAATAAGTAAATGCAAAAGTCTAAAATTCGTGTACTCTAAACTGCTTTAATTTGGAGTGAGAGATACGGGGTAGTGGCTTCATTGCATCAGATATATGTCACTTTGCTCACAGCGGATTGGTCCAGTTTGAGTTTGCGATCTCTAAACCAGAATAAAACCTGCTCCGGAGCAGGGTCGCTGTGTAGCATAAGTTACCATGGTGACGGATCCCGCTCAAAACCAAGAGTTTGCTCAAACTAAACATGAACTTACCTGGGTAAAAACTGAAACTGGCTTCGTGCACAGGCCACTGGTATATATCTTTTAGATTGAAGTCAGAATTAAAAGCAAAATCTTAATCTTAACCCATGTATCTGGTCCTATTGTGTTTTAATAACATCTTTGATTTAAACATCATTAGCTAAAATAGTTCAATTTGTGTTTGAATCAGTTCTGAATGCCTGATTCAGTGAATCAGTTTGATTAAAAACTCTGATTCAGTCTCTGATTCATTTCTATTATCACTCAAAAAAAATGTTGACATGTTAATATGTTTTAGAAAAATTAATTTAGCTGATTATTGCTATTTATACATACAAATGTAAATTGTCATTTTGTGCCTTGATTTTTAATACTGTATTAAACATTTGGAATGAAGTTTATTCAAGTAATTACAAGAAAATTCATACATATTCAAAAGTTTGAGGTCAGTAAGATCTTTTAAAATGTTTTTGAATATCTCACCAAGGCTGCATTTATTTGATCAACAATTTCATGCATCCTTGCAGAAGAAAAGTTTTAACTTCTTTCAAAAACAAAGTCATTGTACTGCCCCCAAACTTTTGAGTGGTAGTGTAAATGTTGACATATATATTGAATATTACTATTCTAGCATAGTTTGCATTTATGTGTGCAACAGTAGTATTGTATGTTTTTGGTAAGACTGTATTTCTGCTCTTATGTAATTGCTCTGAGGGCTCGGCACCATCTGTTATAATGCTGTGTGTTTCTCAAGTAATGAGGTGCTAAAACACCAGCTTGTTGCGATTAGGAGCTGGTCAGTAATGCTGTCTGTTGAGGACAAATGCACAAATCCAGCCTGCTTTCATTATGCACTGACATGAAGGGAATCTCGACTAGAAACTGCTTTAACCCTGTTTATTAGACTAGAAGCTATTCTTTTGCACTAATTAAAGATTCCCTCAAGAGCTCATTATGACACTAATTTGTGTTGTGCTGAAGAAGCTGAGCGATGAGTAATTGTATTCTAGTTGTATTTCTGCATGAAATATATGATACCAGTGAATGATTTTAAGTTTGCTATATTTAAAACCTGCATTAAATAATCACATTGAAACTCTTATACTGTAGATAGACATCTTCTATGAAATTACAACACACATTGATTGATAAACTTAAAGAAAATCAGTTTTCTTTATCCTAAGCAACTTGCATATTGTCATTTCAAATTTGTTTTTTTTTTTTTTTAAGAAATTAGTATTTTTATTCAGCAAGGATTCATTAGACTGATCAGATGTGACAGTTAAGATATTCATGATGATGTTAGAAAAGTTTTCAATAAATGCTGTTCATTTGAATTTTCTGCTCATCAGAGAATCAGCATATTATAATGATTTCTGAAGGATCATGTGACACTGAAGACTAGAGAAATTCAGCTTGGCATCATAGAAATAAATTATATTTGACAATATATTCAAATAGAAAACAGTTTTCAAATGGTAATAATATTTCACAATTTTACTGTTTTTACTATACAGGTACATCTAAACAAATTTGAATATCGTGAAAAAGGTCAATATTTTTTGTCACTCATTTCAGAAAGTGAAACCCATATATTATATAGATTCATTACACAGAGTGAAATATTTCAAGCCTTTATTTCTTGACGTTTTGAAGATTATGGCTTACAGATAATGAAAACCCAAAATTCAGTGTCTCAGAAAATTAGAATATTACATAAGATCAATAAATGAAAATATTCTAATATTTTGAGAGACGGATTTTTGACTTTCATGAGCTGTAAGCTTTAATCATCAAAATAAAAAAAATAAAAAAAAAACTTTTGAAATGTTTTACTTTACATGTAATGAATCTAAAATATATGAAAGTTTCACTTTTTGAAACAAGTTACAAGAAAAAAAGAACTTTTTCACGATATTGTAATTTTTTGAGATGTACCTGTAGTTTTGATCAAATAAATGCAGCCTCTGTGAGCAGGAGACTTCATAAAAAAAAAAAACTGTTGTGTGCATTTTATCAGTTCCTGCATTTTGTGGTGTTTGATATGACTTTAAACAGTGGGAAATTATTTATTGATCATATTCAATTGTCATAAAATGATGGACAAAAACAATAATGTGCAGTTTTGGCCTGTTTCATATTAATAATGTCCTATTTATACTAAATCACTGAAATTTCCAATTAAGTTTATTATTGTTTTATCATTTTAGGTTGTTTTTTTTAATTAGGAAAGATATACATATTAATATGCATTGCTATTGTGTATATTCTACATACTAATGTTTATGCGTATTAATGACTTCAAAACAGCCATTTGTCCAGTTTAAGGTGCTCATATTGTCACTGGTACCTGTCTAGCACTGTCTTTTTTTGTTTTTAAAGAGAAAGTGAAGTTAAATTTCGCTGTCACGAAGCTTTCAATATGAAACTCACACACACAAAAAATGGTCTTTGTTGAAGAACACAAGTCGGTTTGATTTCATGGAGAGGCTGCTGCTGTTGGCTACATTAATAACCATGGTAACTGGATTGTAGTTGGATTGCACTTTCATTCCCATAGAAAACAGAGCAATACATCGAGGAACTGGATGAAAATGCAGCAGTGTACTCAATCAATGCTTATGCATGGGAATCATATTTCTTTATTTACAGCAATACATTTGTTTATTATTACTTACTCACAACCTCCTAGCAACCACCCATAATCACCCATAAATTATTAGATTGTCTCATCAAATTTTTAAAAATAATATAATACAAATAATTAAAATATTTTTAGTAGTAAATAGAATGTAAATTTTAAATGTGATTTTTGTCTCTTTATTAATATTAATAATTATATGATATACTACTGTCAGTGTTATTTTAGATATTATAGTTTTTAATTAATATTTTGAATTTGTTTTTATTTTTATATTTCTGTTTTAATTTTAATTTTAGTTAAAGTTTTAGTAATTTTGTTGTGTATTTTTGTCATTTTTATTATTATAATTGTTTTTAATATGTCCATAGTTTTAAGATTTTAAGACATCAAGTGTGTGGTCAGTATGTCTCTGTATGACGGTCCTGGACAAATGCATCTGACAGTGAGATGCATCCATTGCGCCTGTCGCTCTGAGACAGACTTTCATACTGACATTTCTCTCTCTGTCTCTCTCTCCACACAGAGAAATGATGAGGAGGCCGTGGTGGACAGAGGAGGCACTCGCTCCATGCTTAAAGCTGGACTGGAGAAGGAGGAGCTAGAGGGTAAATACATACTAAGAAATTAACCAAATAAATATTTTTGGAGACATTTTTAATTCATAAATATCATTTGATTTTATTTTTTGCAGTTAATTTTTTTTGTCATGCATGTATTTATTTATTTATTCATTATATATTTATTGATTTGCCCCAAATTCTAAGGCATTAGCATTCAGAAGTTTTTTTTATGCATTTTAAGGATGCATTAAATTGATAAATTGACAGTGAAGACATTTATAATGTTACAAAAGATTCCTATTTCAAATAAATGCTTTTGAACTTTCTATCAAAGAATCCTGAAAAAGAAAACTATACCATGGTCAATGTTTTCAACGTTGATAATAATCAGAAATGTTTATTGAGCAGTAAATCATCATATTAGAATGATTTCTAAAGGATCATGTGACACTGAAGACTAGAGTAAATTATATTTTTTAAATACGTTTACATAGAAAACTGTTATTTTAAATTATAAAAATATTTTGCAATATTAGTATTTTTACTGTATATTTACTTATGAAAAATTATTTTTACTTTGCAGAAACCTTAGTGGGAAAAAATCTGATCAAATATAGCATATAAAAATATAATGGCAGATAAAGTGAGCGGATGAAAAATGTCAAATTTATTTAATCTGCATGTATACACATATATATATATATATATATAAATAAAATAATTTGAATATTAATATTGATATAAATATACATATACATATTAATTACAATTAATATTCATAATAATATTAAAACTACCATCTATTTACTTGTTAAAATTTTAAATTATTATTATCAATATTATAAAATATTACATAATATTAATAGTATGTTACACCCCATAACATTTGATATTAATTTTAAAGAGACAAAATTCACATTGACAATGTACATTCTCTTTACACTGTGTGTAATTTGTTTTAGACTGACATCAAAATCTTTTGAATCGAAGGGATTTCAGTTTCAATATGAATTTATTGTATAAGAGATTCTTTCATTGTCCCGTTGCTGGAGTCTAGCATCAAATCGACAGCTTCCAGTGTATTAAATGAGCAGCTGTGATGCATCATCAGTCATGTACAGACGTAATGCTCGTCCTGTAGTCGCTGTTTTTCTCACACACAATAATGTTTTAGAGCAACGGCGACTCAGAGGACTTAATGTTATTCTGAGAGGAAAGTCTGTGGGTGGCGAATCAAGAGTGTGTGTGTGTGTGTGTGTGTGTTTATCTGCCTCTGAAATGTCATGAATAGAAAAGACTGGTGGGAGGACGGAGAGCTAGTATTTGAGAGTGTTTCACAGGGAAAAAGAGCAGCTACTGGAAGCATCTTCTCTAAGCACGGCAGATGACGTCAGATGCTCTCCTGCCCCAGATGCTATTTTTACATCCTGCTGTGTTTGTTGTTGGTGAGAAAGAGGCAGAACATAATTACAGTATTCAAATTAGAATAATAAATGGGTCATCAAGACTCTTAGTGTCTAAATAGAGGCTCCGTATCCTACACATATCAGAAATAATCACATGCTTTTTTGTTTATGTTTGTGCCTGCTTTATTTGCATTAATTATGAGCATGTATTTCTAACTTTGGCTGATGAACTTGAAGACCTCATGTCTTGATGAGTGCAGGTTTCTTTTTTTGTGTTTATGTATTTATGTACTATAAAACATTTATGTATTTGGCAGATGTTTTATCTAAAGTGACTTATAATAAAATAAAATAATAAATAAATGTATGTTACAGGGGTGTAACTTACTACTAACATTGTATAATATTTTTATTATTAATAATAATAAGTAAATAGAATGTACATTTTAAATGTGAATTTATCTCTTTAATATTAATATTAATATTAATTGTCACAGGTGTGCAACATACTACTAATATTATATAATATTTAACATAATATTTGAATAATAATAATAATAATTACATTTTTAATCAAATAGAATATACATTTTAAATGTGATTTTTTTCACTTTGATATTAATAATATAACATATTAACATAATAACTTTTACAGGTGTGTAAAATTTACTGTAGTTAAATTTTTTATAAAATTATTTTAATATTATAGAATATTTTATAGCATTTTATTGTATTAATAATTTACATATTTTAAGGTAAATAATGTATTTAATATTAATATTAACACTAAAGATTACAGGGATGTACTTTAATATCAATATTATAATATTTTAATAATAATATAATTTTTTTTAGTTCAAAAGAATGTGCATTATGTCTCTTTAATTTTAATATTAATATTGTCACTGGGGAGTAACATACTATTAATATTATATATTATTTTATAATATTGACAATAATGATGAGAATACTTTTAAAAGGAAAGAGAATGTTCATTTTAAATATGTATTTTCATATTAAATTTCATATTATTAAAATATGTGTATTCATAGTAAATAATTTAGTCATATTAATTGTTACATGGACATAACTATTATTATTTTAGAATGTATTATAATATTGCTGTGCAGTCAGGTTTCGTATCTTTTAGCCGTACACAAGTTGACCTTAAAGCTAACAGACATGAATTTAAAGCCACAAAATCCCATTTTGATTTCATGAGGGTTTTGAATATGCTATGTTTGGTCAAGACCACTTCACCAATCCATCACTCAGCATTATAGTGCATTGACAAGTTTCCAGAGCTCAGCTTTCATGATGTGTGACGGCAGCAGGCAGATTTCACTGACAGCACAGGCTGGCGTTATGAGGATATTACCCACAATTCCATGCAATAATGAGCCCACTGTCAAGATATGGGACATATAGTACCATTTTTCAGCCCAGGAGCTGCAAAATGGTACATGAGCAAAAAACACTTTGCATGTTCTTGCATGGAGGATGTTTTGTGCATAAAGAAGAAAATGTGAAGTGACAATTTCCTCATTACTTGCTAATTCACTGCTAATGTGTACGAGTGGTTGCTAGGCAGTTGCTATGGTGATCTGAATGGTTGCTAGGAGCTCACCGTCAAGTTTCTGAAACGATGTTGTTAACGAAAAACAAACCTATTAAAAATAAATTTTGTTTACTGAAATAAGGCTGAAATCGAATATAAATGTTATATTAAATGCTTAATGTTAAAAACACAAATTAAAAATGTTTCCTTGGCAACTTCAGTTAAACTAAATAAAATTTACATTTAAATAAAGTTGAAAAAGAAACATTAAAGCAAAAACGAATAAAAATGACAAAAGCACGTAACATATTACAAAAACATTTAAATAAAATTACATTTATAACTGAAAACATAAAATAAGATAATTCCATAATAGTTCAAGCAGATATAAATAGTAGTATATACATTTTATTATAAATACTATCAATTATAGTATAAAAGTATATAAATAATACTAAAATAACAGTGTTGTTCATTAATATAAATTTTGTCAAAATAGAGAGATTAAAAACAAAAACTAATACAAATGTCAAAAGCACATAACATAATTAGATGAAAAACCTACATAAAAAACAAAAAAACCTACAAATCAAGGCAAAAATAATAATGAAATGATATTACCAAAGCACATAACAAACTTACTAACATTAAAATGGAATCTGAAAATAACACTGTTTATTACACCATGTATGATATTCAGAATCTTATGAGCATCTGCACGTCATCTCAAGTTTCACATGTCATGAGTTTTCAGCGTTTGGTAACATACCATGTCAATCGTATAAAGTCTAAAGCAGGGGTGTCCAAACTCGGTCCTGGAGGGCCGGTGTCCAGCAGAGTTTAGATCCAACCCTAATTAAACACACCTGAAGCAGCTAATCAAGGTCTTACTAGGCATACTAGATGCTTCCATGCAGGAGTGTTGAGGCAAGATGGATCTAAACTCTGCAGGACACCGGCCCTCCAGGACCGAGTTTGGACAGCCCTGGTCTAAAGCTTTGGAAATGGATCTGTGAGCTCATGTCATTGAGCGTTTCCCTTCGCAGGACAACGCTTTCAGTCCTTCTCATAATGTTATGTAATTCAGAGACACCAAGAGAGCTTTATGATGTGATTTAAGCCTCATTTCATCCAGCTTTCAGCAGCCGTTTAGAGACATTTTACTGCCAGGTGGAGAAAGATATGTTTCTGTATGTTGCCATTAAATGTGTGTATGTTATGTTTTCAGACAGATGATGTATAATAATATATGATGGACATATGTTATGCTTTCCCAGCACATAAATTAAAGTTATGGCTGTTATTTTAGTATTGTTCAAAAAGGATGAATAACTGTATTGGTTAAATATGTTTAGCAAATGTAATTATTGAACCAAAAAAAGAGTACACCAAAGTGTTTCTAGTGCATTATCCACTTCAAAACCTCGTGAGCTGCCTATCTAGACAGCAATAAGGTATCATTTGTTTAAGGCAGCGTCTATTTCAAAAAGTAGGCAGCTGTATAATTATTTTATAATTGTGCTTTATAATTCATAATTATGAAGGAAAATTATTTCAAATGAGTCAAGGCATAATTATGCAGCCTTCTAAGACGCCTTCTTTTGGCTGAATACTAAAGCAGTACTGCATTTGTAATTTATGGAAAAGACAGTCCCATCATACATTGCAATTCATAGTCAATAAAAAGCAAATCCATCCAGGAATGAACACAGTTAATTATGTTGAAATGTTGGTTATTAATGTACTTATATTTTATTCAATGCAGGAAAATATTGCTCAATAATTGTCTTAAACAAAAATGGAATAAAAAACTGAAATAAAAATACATTTAAAATAGAAACATTAAAAACTAAAATAAAAAATAAAAGCTAATACTTCAAATACAATAACAGTAAAAACAGAATACTATAATAGTATATATATTACTAAAATAACTGAAGAGTTCCGATGCAAAAGCCTCTAAGTGCCGTCTGAAATTTTCATCTAAAATGAGCATTTTTATATTTATGTAAAACTTATATTTATGTTCAGATATTTCACTTTAACTGCATAGAAAATGACCTATATATTGCCGTTAGAGTAAAAATGACTGAATCTAATCATAGGAGCCTGATAAAAATGAAGTATTTGATGAAAAGATGAATAAATGAAAATTAGAAATGTTTTCTGGGCAACTTAAAATAAACTAAATTCAACTAAAACTGTTTAATTTATAAAAACAAAAATGAAAAAATTAGTCAAAATAGGAAAATTAAATAAAAGTATTAAAAATGACAAAAACACATAATGTATTACTAAAACCTAAACTAAAATTAAAATGAAATATGATAAAAATTAAAGCTAATGCTATAAATACTATAAAAATAGACTACTATAATAATACTAAAATAAATAGAATCCTATTCACAGCAATTCATTCACTGCTGGAAAATATTGCTCCAAAATTGTCTGAAATAATTTTAAAATTTTATTTTGCCCAGTATTTGTTATCCACAACTTTAAAATATTGTCTTTAAAAAATATTTAGTTTTTATACACACACATACATCATATATATTAATATAATTTATATCATATACAAATATATTTAATATATAAACATAACATATTTTTCTTAAATATATACATGCATGTGTGTGTGTATTTATATAAACATAATAAATATACACAGTACACACACATATATGATGTAAACAATTTTTTAATTTGCATGCGATTAATCGTTTGACAGCACTAATTTTTATAGATGAGCATTTAGCATGTTCCAATTGCACTGAAAGAATCCGAACACTTGAAAAATCAAGTTTTTACAGCATGTACAAGGTTTCATTTCAGTGAAAGTTATGTTGAGATCTGTGCTGTTTTCTGTTGTTTCTGTTTCTGTTGTGACCTCAGAACATGAACCAAATCGTTTTCTATATTTTCTACCATCTCTGAGTGCTTGTGTTTGTGTTTGATGCATAGGTCACAGGACTCTGTATATCGGGGTTCATGTTCCTCTGGGCAGAAGAACCCACCGCCGTCACCGGCATCATGGACACCGACACAGAAAGAGGAGCAGGGAGAGAGACTCGGGCGTCGAAGACGGACACGAATCACCTTCATACAGTAACCATCCATCCTTCCTTCAGTGACTTTCTTACTCAGTGTTTGTGTCCTGTTTCTCGTAGGCTACAAATATCTTAACATTCTTAACTATATAAAGCCAATTTCTAATCTGAAAAACCTGTTGCACACAAACTACTTCATGCCTTCTGTCATCTGATTGATACTTTATACTTTTTTAGCAACTAAAAGGCCTTATAATTGTACAAACGTCCAGCTTCAGCTCGTGCTTCACGGGTCTTTTTCTGATTTTTCTGATTTTTTTCTGGACTGAAGCAGCTAAGGTTTATTACTTGATTATCAATCAAGATGTCATTAATTATAAATATCATGTTCAAATGTGAGTATAAAATATGATTTATTTGTCCATCTCTTAATCATCATTGAAAATTAAAGTATTAAAAATGACAAAAACACATAATGTATTACTAAAACCTAAACTAAAATTAAAATGAAATATGATAAAAATGAAAGCTAATACTATAAATACTATAAAAATAGACTACTATAATAATACTAAAATAAATAGAATACTATTCACAGCAAATCATTCACTGCTGGAAAATATTGCTCCAAAATTGTCTGAAAAAAATATTTTGCCCAGTATTTGTTATCCACAACTTTAAAATATTTTCTTTAAAAAATATTTAGTTTTTATTAGTGCTGTCAAATGCTTAATCGCATCCAAAATAAAAGTTTTTGTTTACATAATATATGTGTGTGTATTGCGTATATTTATTATGTATATATAAATACACACACATGTATCATATATTTTGAAAATATTTACATGTATATATTTATATTTGGATACAAGATGGCGCCGCTGATGGCAGCTATTGTGCGTTGCTCTCCAGTGTTTGTACTGTTTTTGTTTGTTTTTCCTGTTTTTTGTT
Source organism: Barbus barbus (assembly GCF_936440315.1). Taxonomy (NCBI): domain Eukaryota; kingdom Metazoa; phylum Chordata; class Actinopteri; order Cypriniformes; family Cyprinidae; genus Barbus; species Barbus barbus. The sequence goes on along the minus strand of NC_136739.1, from coordinate 30,751,038 downwards.
TTTCAAATACAATCAGTTTTACCAGGGATGACCTGCTGAATATTCGGCAGAACACACCACAAAATCTTTTACCGGATTTTGATTTTTCGGACGTTTTGCTGGACATTGTAGTTGGCGGAGCCGTAGCTCTGGTCAAACGCTACAGGAGGCGTAGGCGGGGAAAGAGAGCCGGCACGCTTGTGAAGCTCAGACAGCGTGGATTTCGAACGGCGTTGCCTAGAATCCATCTAACGAATCTCCGATCTCTACCCAACAAAACGGACAAACTCCTTCTGCTCTCCCAGACAATCAAGGATTTTTCGAACTCTGCTGCCCTGTGTTTCACGGAAACCTGGCTAAATGGCGACATAACAGACAGCACAATTCATCTGCCTAATTTCACGGTGATCAGAGCAGATCGCGACGCAGAATCAACGGGGAAACTGCGCGACTGCGGGACGTGCTTTTACATCAATGAGAGGTGGGGTACAGATGTAACTGTATTAAAGAAGATGTGCTGTTCTGATCTAGAAACGCTCTTCATTAACTGCAAGCCGTTCTATTCACCGCGGGAGTTCTGCTCGTTCATTCTCGTGAGTGTCTACATTCCACCGCAAGCACACATGAGCACAGCTTTACAGAAACTCGCTGATCTGATCACAGAGAGTGAGCAACAACACCCGGACTCTGTTTTAATAATTCTCGAGGACTTTAATAAAGCAAATCTCTCCCGCGAACTGCCAAAATACAGACAGCAAATTACATGTCCCACCAGAGACAGTAATATACTGGATCACTGTTACACAGCAATAAAGAACGCATATCAATTGGTTCCACAAGCAACTTTAGGACTCTCTGATCACTGTTTTCATCTTACTCCGACCTACAGGCAGAAACTTAAATCTGCAAAGCCTGTATTAAGATCTGTTAAAAGATGGACTAATGAAACAGAGCGGGACTTACAAGCCTGTTTCTCTCTCACTGATTGGTCTGTTTTTGAAGCCGCTGCCATCGATCTGGACGAGCTCACAGAGACTATAGCATCACATATCAGTTTCTGTGAGGATATGTGCATTCCTAACAGGACTCATCTAATCTACAACAATGACAAACCATGGTTCACTGCAAAACTCAGACAGCTCCGTCAGGCCAAAGAAGATGCTTACAGAAAGGGGATAAAGTATTGTACAAACAGGCCACATACACACTGGAAAAGGAGATCAGAGTGGCAAAGAGGAATTATTCTGACAAACTAAGGAAAAAATTATCTTCTAGTGATCCTGTTTCAGTGTGGAAAGGCATGAAGGATATCACCAGTTACAAGACACCATCCCCCAGCACACTGGAGAATCAACAACTAGCAGACGACTTGAACGAAGAAGAAGATGTGTGCCAGGTCTTCAGGAAGAACAAAAGAAGGAAAGCACCAGGCCCAGACGGTGTGTCACCAGCCTGTCTGAAATCCTGTGCTGACCAGCTGGCCCCCATCTTCACACAGATCTTCAACAGATCACTAGAGCTGTGTGAGGTCCCCTCATGCTTCAAACGCTCCACCATCATCCCCGTCCCAAAGAAACCCAAAATTACTGGACTTAATGACTACAGACCTGTGCTCTAACGTCTGTGGCCATGAAATCATTTGAAAGACTGGTTTTGGCTTATCTGCAGGACATCACTGATCCCTTACTGGACCTCCTGCAGTTTGCCTACAGAGCAAACAGGTCTGTGGATGATGCAGTCAACATGGGACTGCACTTCATCCTGCAGCATCTGGACAGACCAGGGACTTATGTGAGGATCCTGTTTGTGGACTTCAGCTCCGCTTTTAACACCATCATCACGGAAACCCTTCAGAATAAACTAACCCAGCTCTCCGTCCCCACCTCTGTCTGTCAGTGGTTCAACAGCTTCCTGACAGACAGACAGCAGTTAGTAAAGCTTGGTAAATTCACATCCGGCATTCGTACCATCAGCACTGGAGCTCCTCAGGGCTGCGTACTCTCCCCACTGCTCTTCTCCCTCTACACCAATGACTGCACCTCTAAAGACCCCTTTGTCAAGCTCCTGAAGTTTGCAGACGACACCACACTGATCGGCCTCATCCAGGACGGTGACAAGTCTGCTTACAGACAGGAGGTTAAGGAGCTGGCTGTCTGGTGCAGTCTTAACAGCCTGGAGCTTAATATGCTCAAAACTGTGGAGATGATCATGGACTTCAGGAGAAACCCCCCTGCTCTCCCCCCACTCACCATCATGAACAGCACTGTGACTGCAGTGAAGTCATTCAGATTCCTGGGCACCACCATCTCTCAGGACCTGAAGTGGGATATTCACATAGACTCCATTGTCAGAAAGGCCCAGCGGAGTTTGTACTTTCTTCGCCAGCTGAGGAAGTTCAATCTGCCACAGGAGCTGCTGAAACAGTTCTATTCCGCCATCATTGAATCCATCTTCTGCACTTCAATAACTGTCTGGTTCAGCTCAGCTACCAAATCTGACCTCAGAAGACTACGGAGGGTAGTCCGGACTGCTGAGTGAATCATTGGTACAACCCTCCCCAGAACTGTACTTATCCAGAGTGAGCAAAAGGGCTGGTAAAATCACTCTGGACCCCTCACATCCAGCACACTCCCTCTTTGAACTATTACCGTCTGGTCGACGCTACAGAGCTCTGAGCACCAGAACGACCAGACACAGGAACAGATTCTTCCCTCAGGCAATCCATCTCATGAACACTCAACAATAAACGTGGAACACACAACTATAATACATTATCCATTCACCACACTCACTTATTTTATTTTTATTTTCTCATTTCTAATTTGCACATACTTGACCTGTACATACATAGTTGTCTATATTATATATTGTGTTTTTTGCTGCTTTGTACATTTCCTATTTGGATATTTGTATATTATTCTTTTATTATCTGTGTCCTGTGCTGTTGCTGTCTTTCTGTTGCACTGTGGAGCTTCTGTCACTACAACAAATTCCTTGTATGTGTAAACATACTTGGCCAATAAAGCTCATTCTGATTCTGATTCTGATTATTGTATTGCATTTCATTATATGTTTTGATCACAAAACTAAGAATTTAAATATCATCTTTATAAAACATATTATTTTCAGATATAGTGTGACAGTTTGGGCCTCTGATTGAAATTGAGTTGTTTTTTTCCTCAGCTATCTCACTGTATCATAATATATGAACCATAAAAGCCTGATGCATCAAATTTTCTACAAAGCCCCTCCTTCCAACAAGCGCAGTCTGCTCTGATTGGCCAACTGACCCAGTGCATTGTGATTGGCCGAACACCTCAAGCGCGCGTCGGAAATGTAACGTCCCTTACCATAATTGCGAGCTTCAGCTTTCAAAGTAAAAATAAAGATTTAAAAAAAAATGTCCTTAGTTTTACCATCAGTTCAAGCCCGAGAGGGGAACAGAGTCGCGTGGCAGACACAGTGATGATGCTCGTATGTGTTTGCAAACAATCTCAGCTACCAAATCTGACCTCAGAAGACTACGGAGGGTAGTCCGGTAGTCAGCTGACTCCACTGTGATGTGACCCTGTCTCTCTCTCTCTCTCTCACACACGCACACGCACACGCACACACACACACGACAGTCAAAACTCTGCATTTGAACAGTCAATAGCAAATACTTGAACTAATAACAAAACGTACTTACAGTCGCTGATTCAGAAGCGCCAGATTGTCATAGCAAAGTCAGAATTGACCCTTTTTTTTTAATTTTTTTAAGAAATAGCCTTCTTGCACAGCCTTGTACGCTCCTAGGTTCACGAAACTCTCGTCCATATAATGCGTTGCACAAATTCAAACTTTTGGGTTGTGCTTTTCTGTTGTAAACAAATCTTAACAATAATTCCTAAATGCATCTACTTTCGGAAGGCCAAATAAAGTGCTTTTGCTTTCGCATAGAAACACACAGCATATCCCTGACATGGCTACATCAACACTACTGCGGTTTCTGAAACCACGCCTTCTTTCTTTGCATGAACATTTGGGTGGCATTACACAAATATTCCACATCGTGACGTAGACATGTGGGGGCGTGTTTGAATGAGGTGTTTTAGCCCGGTCTGGATCAGTCTTCTCTTTTAGATAAAATAAATCCTTTTGTGGGAGACTTTGAGCTTTGTAACTCTGCAGATCTTATACATGCACAAACTGTCAGGGTTGTGGGGAGAAGGGATGAGAGCGAGGACTCACTTGCAGGAGAAAAGGGCTTTATTAATAATAAAATAAAATAAACAACAAAAACTACCCCGTAGGGGAAAACTGGCAAGGCAAGGCAGGACAGGACAGGACTTCACACCGGGTAAAGACGACGACGAACTGGCACAGGACTGCAAACACAAGGAGATTATAAAGGGAGCAAATGAGGAGGGTAACGAGAAAACACAGGTGGGGCAAATTAACCAATAATCAGGATACAAGGTGGGTGGGGTCAAGACAATTTGCATGAGAGCACATGGCACATAGAACTAAACAAGACAAGCCATGTGCTCACACAAAAACAAACATGAAAGCACGCAGCCAGTGAAAAAACACACAAGCTGCGTGCAACACAGAGCAAAACAAAACAAGAAAAAGCATGCGGCCGAAACCCGAACCGCGTGCCAAACAAAACACACACACAGAGGACAGAGGAGCGCACGGCCCAAGCGAACTCGAAATCGCACACTCCCACAGCGAGAACAAACCTGGAGCGTGAGTGTCCGAACCCCTACACGAAACCAGAACTGAGTCTGAACAAGACAGGAGTGCTGGGATCCGAACACCACGCCCCAACATGAAACAGAGCACGCAGACGAGAGAGCGTGCAGCTCGAGAACACTCGAAGCCGCGCGCTCACCAGAAAACAAGACAAGAAGGGAGTGTCAGGGCTCCGTCACAAAACCATGAATAAACTAGACCGAAGTGACAGAACCCTGACACAAACAGCTACATAACACACTAAAGAAAAGGAAAACAAGGAATCGCATCATATGACCCCTTTAAAATGTAATACAATTATTTAAATAATAATGTCCTTTTTCATCTCAAGCAAATGTATCTTGAATTAAAAATACTGAGATGTTTTGCAAAAACAAAACAAAAATACTGAGTAAGACCACTTTTTTTTGCGGTGTTCTTTATTTTCTGTCCTTCCTTTTTTCTGTTTGTTTGCCGTCTTCCTCTGTTCCTTCTGATATCCTTTCATAATTTCTGTTTCCCTTTGACGGTCTGTTGTAATATGTTTCTTTGAAGCTCTATCTTTCTGTCTCTGTTTGGCTATGATCTCGACAGGCTCAGAGTTGGACTGTGTGTTGCTCCTTTAGCAGCTCATCATGATGACTCAGTCCTGCCAGAGAGCAGCTGCTTCTTTTCTGTGTTTTATTATTATCCACATAACGTGTGTTGAACACAGAACAGTTTCGGGTCTCTGAAGCTTTTACCTGCTTATTTTAGCCATGTGACCTTTTGAACTGAGCTTGGTCGTTTATAGAAATGCTGTGTCACAGATACTCCCTCTCAGAGGGTTCAGTTTCTGCTGGGCACTGAGGATGGGGATGAAGAGCACATACCACACGACCTCTTCACCGAGCTGGATGAGATCTGCCTGCGCAACGGAGAGGATGCTGAGTGGAGAGAAACCGCCAGGTACTGACCCGTGTGACTCAGTCATGTGACTTCACCTGTCTGGATTCAGTCATTCAGTATGCACTTATGGGTTAATGACATATAATAATGTCTGAGAAGATGAAAAGAATTGAAAAAATAACATAAAATACAGATTTTTAAAGAAAAAATAAATATATATGACATAATCTTTAATCCTGATTTTGTTAAATGTTTCCAAAAAAGTGGCACAATCATCTAGTAAAAAGTAAAAAAAAAAAACGTTTCCTTAAGAGTGTATATTTATTAATTTATTTAAATATTTCTATTTTTTTCTAGGGGTTATTTGATTTGACAGTTAAACATCTTAAGTCATAAAAAGGTTGAATAAATTTTTTTAATGAAATTAAAAAATACAAATGTAGGCAAAAAAAAAAACCTAATAAAATGACAAAAGCAATTAACATATTACTAAAACTTAAGCTAAAATTAAAACGAAAACCAAAATTAAAAAATTTAAGCAAATTTGATATATATATATATAGCATATAAATAATATTAAAATAACTCTGATCTGATATTTCCGTCTGGTATTTTTCATCAGTGTCTCTAAAAAGGGGAATAATTATATAGTAAAAAGTGATTTTCTGTAAACCTTGAATACAACATGAGTATACATATCCTAATAATTATTTTACAAGGTACAGTATTTTTGTTTGTTTATTTCTTTTTTATGTTTTTTTTATTCTTGGGGTTATTTGATTTGACAATTAAAAAGATATGATGTCATAAAAAGGTCAAAAAATTAAAATGTATGGTATAATACACATAAAAAATAAAACTAATAAATGACAAATGACAAAAGCACATAACATATTATTAACACTTAAAATAATAAAAAAAACTAAAATGACATGATATTAGAAAAAACAACTAAGTGTAGTAAAAACAACACACAGGAGGCCATTGATATATTTTGTCATATAACCAATGCATGCGACAAGAAACCCCAAGAACAGGAAATGGCATCACAAAATGGCCCTCTTGGAAATGTACCAAGGTCAGTACATGCAAATCTGTAATAAAAATAAAATAATAATTCTGATATTTCCGCTTGTTTAGAACACTGCATGGTGAGTTCAGATTCATAATAAATGCACAAATTACATTTTAAATTACTTGACACGAGCTTTAAACTATTTTTAAAAGATTTCTGCTTTTCTCTCTCTCAGCAATCTTTATTTGTTAGTAGCCCACAAATAATTAATCAATATTTTGACATCATGCGTTAATGCACAGTGTTTTTCAGAGATTGATTCTTGGCCACTCTCATGTGTTTTGAGAGCATGAGTGATGTTTAATGCATTAAATCTGTTGAGAGGCATTATTCCAAGAGAGCTGAGGTTATATAAAGAAGCATTGTTGTGTAATGTTTGTGTGCGTGTGATCAAACAGAAAGGCTAAATAAAGCACTTATAATGATGATGGTTTCTACATTGTCATATGGCATCACATCTAAATGCAAGTGCACTCAGCATGAGGTTTGCTTTCATTTTTTCATGACAACATGTAGAATGTAGTGCTTTATATCTAAAAATATTTAGCAACACAAATTCCCATTTACAGTGCACAGCATAAATGAGTACACTCCCTCTGAATAAATATAAAATATGCATTTTCTTAATGATCACTAATATAATTCATGTAAAGATGGAATAATTGTAATGTATTAAACATATACTTAATAAAAACAACAAAACATATGCCAATATTTTCTGAGGATGAGTATATTACAGCAAATTGTCATTTTTTCTGAGTGAACTATTCCTTTAACCATGTCTGTGTCTCTTTGTCCAGGTGGCTGAAGTTTGAAGAGGACGTGGAGGATGGAGGTGAGCGCTGGAGTAAACCATACGTTGCAACGCTCTCTCTGCACAGTCTTTTTGAGCTGCGGAGCTGCATCATCAATGGCACCGTCATGCTGGACATGAGAGCCAGCTCTCTGGAGGAGATTGCAGGTTGTGTTTTATACTAAAGAAATGCATCATCCCGTCATAGAACTGATTTCAATACAAACACATCGGGCTTTTGGGTGAAATCTGTCATTTCTAGGTCACATTTAACCCAAAAATCAATAAAAAAGGGGGAATATTTGTATTTCCCCAAATAATTCTCATTAATTCAAAAAAATGAAAAAAATTCTTTAGTACTGTAATGTGAATACAAAATTATAAACTGTTCATGCATCATTGTACAGTTGTATTTGCTGAACTGTCTTTACAGTAATTTAACTTTTTAAAATATAAAATCATTGTATTCTAGCATCTTGTACTATAATACAGTAAAAAATTACAGTATAGTAATGAGAATCACTATTGAGAATAATTACAATTATTGAAAATGTAAAGAAAAAAAATGCGGTTTGGTAATAAGGGTTTGGGCAAAATGTGAAAAAAAAGAAAAATAACGGTTATAAAGATAGACTTAATTTTATTTTTGTAAAATATAATTAGCTGTTTTTCCTGTTTTGATTGCATGGCGAACTGTGACCTGAACAGTTTTGCATGAGATTTACCCTTTCATTCTTTCCTGTTCTCATAAAATGTTTGCTATTTCTGGTCAAATGAGCTTCCATTGTCAAATTAGCATGTTGTAATAGGATGTCCCAGCACTTATATGCCGCTGAGGAACACCTTAAACTGAGTTTTACACTTTAATCTCTGTGGGATTTGTGTAAGAGAGCTCAAGCCATATGTACAGACTCACAGTGTTTAATGAGTTGAGCATGAGAGAGATTTGCATATTCATTTGGATACATACAAAAAGAAAGAAAAAAAAACTGTATGTATGTGTGTGTAACCTGAAAATAAATAGAATGATGAAATACAACACACTTTGAACTTTTGTGGCAACATAACCCATATTGGGGCATGTTGTCACAAAAGGTCAAAGAGTGTTGTAGAAGTCATCCTTCTATCTGTATACGAACTGTATTTTTAAATGTAATTTCAGTGTACTAGAACAAGCCTCCAGAGGTGAGTGCACTGTGGAAATTGTCTATCACATAGTGTCAGTCATGAATTATACAGTGTTTGCACCTCACTCTCTTAAGCATGTGAATTTTGCATTACTCGAAGCTGTTCTGCATCTTCAGATAAATGCGACGGATCTCTGAGCAGCTGCTCCATCGCTTGTCATCAACATCAATGTCAAGTTTCCTGATGCAGAGGTCATGGAACATCTGCAAAAATAGACACAGATGAGGTTTTTGCCAAACATTTAGCACAGATTAGCCATTTAAAGATCACATTAGCTCCATATCAAGACAGCACTGGCCAGACATATGCTGTGTTAAGAATTCATCATTCTATTTATTATTCAGGTTTGAAAATAAATAATTAACACTTTGGTGGCACGTATGAAGACGAATATAGCATTCAGCAGATCTATACTGCTGCACATCTGTGTCGCTGTTCACGTTTTAGTATAAAATTACAATAAACATGTAAAAAGATCATCTAGTATCATATATATATATATATCTGGACCACAAAACCAGTCTTAAGTAGCACGGGTATATTTGTAGCAGTAGCCAAAAATACATTGTATGGGTACATTTTATGCCAAAAATCATTAGGAAATTAAGTAAAGATCATGTTCCATGAAGATATTTTGTAAATTTCCTACTGTAAATATACCAAAATTTATTTTTTGATTGGTAATATGCATTGCTAAAAATTTAATTTGGACAACTTTAAAGGCGATTTTCTCAATATTTCGATTTTGTTGCACCCCCAGATTCCAGATATGTATATATATATATATATATATATATATATATATATATATATATATATGTGTGTATATATATATGTATATGTATATATATATATACATATATGTATATATATATATATATATATATATATATATATACTGTATATGTATGTGTCTGTGTGTGTGTGTGTGTGTGTGTTTACATGTTTATTTTAATTTGTAAAATATTAATTTATTTATTAACATTTTGAAAAAAAGGTTTGTGTTTTCTTAGGCCAGTAATAATCTATTTTATCTTCTGCTGCTGATCACTTGTGATGTTGTATGTTGAATTTCTTAGAAATGGTGCTGGACCAAGAGGAAGTGGCTGCGCATCTTGAAGAGGATGTCAGGAAGAAGATCAAAGAGGCTCTTCTGAAGCAGCACCATCATCAGAACCAGAAGAAACTGGCCAATCGGATTCCCATTGTTCGCTCTTTCGCCGACATCGGCAAGAGGCAGTCTGAGACAAACTGCATGGACAAAAACGGTATGTAGTTACCTTTGCACAGAAAATAAAGGAGGTTACACGTCTGATTCTGCAAATGACATCAAAACTATATACTACTACAGTTTAAAAGTTTGGATTTAGTAAATGAATATGAACTATGAGGACTATTATTTACAAGGATGCATTATATTGATCAGAAGTGACAATAAAAACATTTATAATGTCTTTACTGAAGGATCATGTGATACTGAAGACTGGAGAAATGATGCTGAAAATTCAGATCTGGATCACAGGAATAAATTACATATTTGCATTTTACAATATTTTCAAATAGAAAACTTTTATTTTAGAGTTTTACTGATTTCACTGTATCTTTGTTCAAATAAATACAGCTTTGGTGAGCAGATGAGACCGTTTCAAAAACATAAAAAAATCTTACCAACCAAATTTAAATAAATATATACAATTTTCATTTTCAAATGTTATGTATATTCTTGTATTTATATTTATAAATATTGATGTTTTTAAAATATTGATTGATTGATTGATTGATTGCAAACTGGAAAAAAAAAGATGTTAGGAATGGAACGATAATTTACTCATTTATTTATTTATTTAATTCAGTTGTCTCTTCTGAAACTTCAAAATTGTCAAATGTATGTCCATTTGACTGTCTGTTGTTGCTGGTTTCAATCTTTCACTCCCAAAAATCAACTCGCACATGTCAGATCCACCATCTCGGAGTTTCAGTGTCTCTGTTGTGTTGTCTCCTCTTTATATGTGTGTGTGTGTGTGTGTGTGTGTGTCTGACAGGCGCTTCATCTCATCTCTTTAAGTCTCCTCTGTGGCGATCAGTTGTTTGTGATGGGAATGATGGGCAGGTCTCATCCTGTTCTCCATGTTGGCCTCTGTGCTGCTCGTCCAGAGCGTCCATCACCTCACCTCTCCCGCCTCAATCCTCCACATCCACCCACCCAAACCAGAACCCCACCGCCTCCTTCAGCCTGGACAGAGACGACGGCTTGGATCCAGGCAACTTTTAACTTCAGAGACTTTCCCTTCTGCTGTAGTGCTTCCTAAAACATAACGTGTGAAGGTGGTTGTCTCAGCGGATAGGTTGCACGTGGTAAACAAAATGTTGTCTAAAATGCTAAGACGAATGCGAGAATGCATGATTCTCTGAGATTATATTAATAACAAATAGCAAATGTTATTAAGATAGAACCACTTCAATAGCCATGGCTGGATTCATTTATTTGCTTGTACTGCTAAAGGTGATTGTGAAATTTTGCCGAAGCAACAAGCCACTTATAATTTACAGTGCACTGAAAAAAATATGATGTAGAAATAGTTTTCCCTCAGAAATTGCTAGAGACATTAAATTAAACATGAAATTTTGAAGTAGAAAGACTGAAATAGTGTTTTCCTGTAAAATGTACTTCAATAAACTTTTGAAAATTTAAATATCAAGCTAACTATATTTAAGCTATCTTAAGAAGCAATATATTTTAAATTATATAATAAAAATTATGATTAAATGAACATTATATCGGGCACAAAAACAAGGATACAGGTGCATCTAAAAAAATTAGAATATTGTGAAAAAGTCATTTTTTTCTTGTAATTTGTTTCAAAAACTGAAACTTTCATATATTTTAGATTCATTACATGTAAAGTAAAACATTTCAAAAGTTTTTTTTAGAGCTTACAGCTCATGAAAGTCATAAATCAGTATCTCAAAATATTAAAATATTTACATTTGAGTTTCAATAAATGACCGTCTCTACAGTATAAATTCCGGGTTGTGGAGACGTGAATTTAAATGGTATTTATTTACAGAGGTATATTATGTCACACTTCTATAGTAAGTTTCGTCTGTGTGTGAAGACGCTGTGCAGCGCAAATCCATGAATGAATTTTTCCGAAGTGAAATAAACTTCAATGGATTTCCCCTTCTCAGGGAGTAGGGAGCAATGAACACTGTGTAGGGACCATGTCAATCGAAACACAGTTCATGCATGGAGCTCTCTTCCAACGAGTTGGTTATCTGAACCGGGTGTGTTAACTAAGCGAGACATGCAAAATATGCAGAGACGGGGGGCGCGAGGACTGGAATTAGGAACCGCTGGGCTGTATCATGTATCAAATATATCATGTCTGCGCGAACAGAGTGCACAGAGGTATGCAAATACATACGTTGACAGGCAGGTAGGAAAGACTATTAAAACGCTTGGACCGAACATTTTGATTGGATGAACATTTCTTGATCCTACGCCTTCCACAGAATACATAAATACATATAAATACATTGAGACCACTTATCTTAATGATTGCTATCAGGATGTGAAGAGACTTTCAACCAGAATAACAAAAAATGTTTCTGAAGACAATCACCTGTTGCACCTTTAATATGTTAATATACATATATGCATAAAATGATGAACAGAAAGTTCCAGGAACTAAAATGAGTGTTGATTCAAATGATTTGAAGAATCATTTTGCAGAACAAGTTCATTACAATAAACTGCCTGAATGAATCGACTCACTAAAATGAATCCAAATGTTTTTTTGAGATATTCTAATATACTGCATTCATGCCATGTCAGATTGCTCGTGTTAATGAGACAAGTGCATATGAACAACATCAAAATGTCATAGTCGCTGGTGAGAAGTACTTTAAGTTTGTGTGTAGAGTTCATGAAGAACTACATTGAAAATCAACAGATAAATATAAAAATATTAATGTATATATGTTGATTATAGAAACAACATATTTTATGTTTATTGCATAATATGTATATGTTTACAAATATATAAGCAGTTTGAGAGCATAGGGCAACTGCTAAGAGTTTTTTTTTTGGTGCAATTTGCTTGTTTCAAATATCTGATTGATAGAAATGTATTTGAAGAATCATGGGTAATGTAGTTTTTCACCAGGAATTCCATGTTTAAACACAATTATTGTTAAAATAATGTAGGGTGATGGTTTCAACAAAAGCATATACCATCGATTAACTGCCTTGTAACTCAAAAGTAGATCTGTCTTTAGTGGTTTATGAGTTAGCTTTAAAATCAGTTCCCTTATGGAGAAAATGAATGGGATCGTTGCATTCTATTGGATGACAGAACTACATTTCCCATGATTCTTTTTTGCTTCACAAGGATATAATACTGAGTAAAGTGTCAGTTAGGCACCTAATGCACAGCCTTTCCTCTTCGTTTTAGCACAAATGCCAAAAAAAAAGCTTAAAAAAATTTTCTGCACAAAAACATATCTAGCTATGGCTTTTAAGTACTTGAAGGCAGCAACAGTTTACATACATTCATGCTACTGGGAAATGTAGTTAAAGTTAGTAGCATTGTTTCTTTTAGTTGGTTAAACCCAAGACTGATGTTGAATTTACATTCATTTACATTATGCATTTTGTCCAAAGCAATTTACAAAATTAAATCAAATGTAAACAGTAAGTGGGAATTTAGTGTTATACAATTTGCCCCAGTAGATAAGCAGTGTAATTTTGCAGATAAATGACATGATATTGCACTGTGTGAGGAAGGTGAACGCTATTCTGAATATTCATCACCTTTATACAGGTCTTATGTTTAGGAAGATTGCCAGCTTCCCACACGCTAACGCTAACGCATGAAGTGTACCAGACCCTTCGTTCTGTGGCGTGCAGACGCTCAGAGCATCATTAGTACTGTAATTCATGCAGCGCTGAGCCAAAGCTGCATTAAAACAGCAGCGAGCATGACTAATAAACACAAATCTGTTCATGCCACATGAGATGCTCTCTTAACTAAGGGCTTTGGTGCTGCTTCATGCGCTGAAAGCTGCTTCAGCTGCCTTTAGAGTAGAGCGCAATCGAGTTTCCATAAAGTGATGCTTGGTGATTTATGCATTTATTTATATCCATTTTTGAAGGCAAAAATGTGAAATTAGTACTAGCCATCCTCTCTGCTCATTATGTCTCTTTACGGATGTAGTAATCAAGAGTGATGGTCAAAACACATCTGGGATCATGACAGACTTCCATTAAAATCATTCTCTCCTACCAATCCATAAACACAATCATTTCAGTCTGCTACATTTAATACAGACGATGCTTATGCTGCGTTCCATTCATCGGCTGATTAACACTGATTAGTATTGTCATTGTATTGATTGATTGATTGATAGTCTCTCTGTCTGCAGGTCAGATGATTCCACCACAGTCTCATCCGCTGACCACAGAGGGCAAGCATGACGTGAGCCGTGAAAACAGTGCTGTGGACTTCAGCAAGGTAATGATGCATAATTAAATTACACTACTTGTCAAAAGTTTGGAAACATTAATTTTTTTAAATGTTTTTAATGAAGTCTCTTCTGCTCACTAAGGCTGCATGTATGTGCTAAAAAGTACAGTAAAGCTGCAATATTGTGGAATATTATTGCAATTTTTATATTAAAAGTTCTATTTTAATATCTTTTAAAATGCAATTTATTTTTGTGATGCAAAGCTGAATTTTCAGCATCATTACTCCAGTCTTCAGTGTCACATGATCCATCAGAAATCATTCTAATATACTGATTTGCAGCTCAAGAAACATTTCTGATTATTATCAATGGTGAAAACAGTTGTGCTGCTTCATATTTATGCAGAAACCATGATACACAACCATTCAAATGTATGGGGTGTAGGTGTGTTTAATAAAAATTAATGATTTTATTTAGTAAATATGTACTAAATTGATCAAAAGTGATAATAAAGTCATTTATGTTACAAAATATTCTATTTAAAATAAATGCTGTTCTTTTGAATTTTCTATTCATCAAGAAATCTGAAAATAAAATGTTTCCACAAAATATTAAGCAGCAAAAACAGTTTTTAACATGAATAATGTGAGACTGAAGACTTTTTCAGCTTTGCATCACAGGAATAAATGACATTTTAAATATATATTCAAATAGAAAACATCTATTTTAAATTTTAATAATATTTGACAATATTACCATTTTACTGTATTTTTGAGCATACGAGACTTCTTTCAAAAGCATTAAAAAGTCTTAACCCCAAACTTTTAAAAGGTAGTTTATATAAACGGATTTTTTTATTTTTACAAAAAACAAAAACAAATAATTTAAAAAAATCATTATTCTATCACCAATTCCCTTAAAAGTGCATGTATTTTTTTTTTTTTTTTTTATAAATATAATATATAATGTAGAATTCTACAAACATGCATTTATTTCCATACATTTCATGGACGTTCTTCTTTTTTTTTTTTTTTTCGCAAAAACAAAACAAATCTTACTTCATTTTATAGTTTATATGTCCTGTTATGTCCTGTTAATTATACAGTATATAAATATTTCACCATATTTGGTTTGGTAACTTAAAGCTTCTTTGAAAATAACAAAGACTTTTACAGTGTGACATGTCTTGCAGTTCAGTACAGTACACAGAGGTCTGTGGATTTTCTGTGAAGCGCCTCTGTCTGCCGTCTATCTGTTCTGGGAAGTGGCATTACCCTTCAGACACACTGCGGTTGAAACCCGCTTTACCTGCCATTAGACTGTTCTGTTTCTTGTAATAAGTGGGTATTATATTGTGATCCCATGAACAGATGAGAGAGCGGCAGCAGTGCTGTCAGGGGTCACAGGGGTCGTGATGAAATGCTGCAGTAATATAGATAGTAACATTATGAAATCTTACACAACACATGGTCTTTTGCATTATGCAAACATACATAATCTCTTTGGTTCTGTACATCATTTTGAACTTTGACTCTAAACCAGTCTAAGAACGTATTTACATAGGAACCAGAATTGCAGAAATCTACAAAGAGCTTTATAGATTTGTTTTTCATGCTTTTTAATATTCCATATCCAAATGTGAAAATCACTTAGAATCCTAGATATGGATGGGTTGCATAATTATGGCTTGAAAATACTGAGGTTAGGTTTTTTTAGTATCATTGAGGTACTGTTATAGTTTTGAATTAGTTTTTTTTTAACGTAATATTTAGAATTAGTTTTTTACATTTTCATTCAAATTGTTGGTAAAATTTGAGTAATTTTGTTGTGTTTTTGTCATTTTTTTAAGAACATCTGTATAACTGCTAAAGTATTCAATTTATAGATGGCTCAACTTTTAAAATCTATTTAGTCTGTATAATAAACCTGTTCAAAACATCCACGCCAGGCTTTGTTCTCAGTGTGCATGTGTATTTCTCATCTAGTGATGCAGTAACCTGACTCTGCATAATGATTTGTGTGTAGATAGACCTGCACTTCATGAAGAAGATTCCTCCGGGTGCAGAGGCCTCTAATGTTTTGGTTGGAGAGCTGGAGTTTCTGGACAGGCCTGTCGTGGCGTTTGTCCGCCTCTCTCCTGCCGTACTGCTGAACGGCCTGGCAGAAGTGCCCATTACCACCAGGTGAGCATAGAACTGGACAGTTTAGTCTATATTGATAACCTGACACCCGTTACATTACTGTTTTGTGGCTGATCTGTCAGGTTCCTGTTCATCCTGCTGGGGCCTCTGGGTAAAGGACCACAATATCACGAGATTGGCAGATCAATTGCTACTTTGATGACAGATGAGGTAAGAGGGCATGCTGTTGTTTTATAGTTGTTTACAGCTTTTAACAAAGTACTCTTGTGTTCACTTTTTTTTTAATCTTTGACCCAGAGGCATTTAGAATCATTCAAAATCAATTACAAAAAAAAAGAAAAGAGTTCTAATTCTAAATTCTGATTAAATGAGATGCATTTATGAAATTGAAAGTTTGAGTTGTCAACTTGAAATTGTTTTATCAAATAATTGATTATATATTTAAAAAATATTTTTACATGTATATTTTTATGGAATATGTCATTCCAATTTCTGTAATTTGATCAAAAAGGAATTTTTAGACACGACACCTAACAACCAATCAAATGACAGAAATCAGAATGATATTTCATTAAACAATATTCAAAAGAGAAAGTTATTTTGTTTGATACATTTCAATTAGAGAAAGAAAAAATTGAAGAAACACCTAGGATATTTCTTTAAAAAAAAACAAAAAAAACGTTTTTTGTCATCCAATCAAAACCAAGGTAAAATAATTAAAATTTTACTTTAAGTAATTAAAAATGTATTTACTCAAATGTGCTAAAAGAAAACTAATGTGATTTACATAAAAACTGTTTTAAATTTTTTCCAACATATTAAGAGAGATCTAAAACTAATACATTGAAGGAATGACCCATTAATATTAATAAATGTAACTCAATATTGAACATTTCCATCTTTTGTCATATAATTGCAATGCTTTGCATTGTATGTAAAACACCCCATAAATTCCCAACCGTGAGTGGCTTATTGCTTGAATCAACTGGATTTGGTGCAAACTGAAGCATTCTCACAGAGATGAGAGCACTTGGAGACTCCTGAGGTCTTTCACAGCTCAGCAGATTCTCTCTCACTTAGTCTTTGAGGTGCAGAGGAGACTTACAGAACAGCCCTAATAACATGCAAATGACTGCTAATTAGCCAGAAAACCACCCTCATGCCAAGCTGCTGCTTGATGTTGCTAAGGCAACATCTTAAGACATTATTTAAGAGCGTGAAAATGTGAATATGTACTTTTCTTCCAGGCTTCCTGGAAGTCTTAAAAGAAAGAGCTTGAAATCATTTTAAATCAAAATGGAAATCATTTATTTACCACATTGTTTACTTTCTTTCATGAAACACAAACAGAATAATGGAATAATAATGTCCAAAATGTGCTTCAGTGTGTTTTTCTCTGAATTCTGAGTTTAGATCTCACAATTCTGACCTTTTTTTTTTTTTTTTGAGTTTATATCTTTTAATTCTGACTTCTTTTTTTTGGAGTTTATATCTTTCAATTCTGACTTTTTTTCTCTGAATTCTGACTTTACATCTCTTTATTTTGACTTTTCTCGAAATTCTGAGTTAAATATAACTCTGACATTTTTATTGGAAATTCTGAGTTTACATCTCTTTATTTTGACTTTTCTCATAATTGTGTGTTTATATCTTGCAATTCTGACTTTTGTCTCAGAATTTTTGAGTTTACATCTCACAGTTCTGACTGTTTTTCTGAGAATTCTGAGTTTGCATTAACAATTCTAACTTTTCTCTCAATTTTGAGTTTGTCTCAGTTTTTATATTTTCCTCCGACTTCTGAGTTTATTGTATATCTCACAATTATGTTTTTTCTCGCAATTTTGTTTCTGCCATGAAATAGAAAAAATATAAAAGGTAATTGTGACTTTTTATCTTACAATTCTGACTTTTCATTGCAATTGCGAGTTTATATGTCACAAATGACTTTTTTTTCCAGAATTAAGAGTTTATATATTTATAAAAATGAAAAATATAAATATTTATATTTATATAAAAAAGGTTAGGAATTTTGAGATATGACCTTAATTTTATGGTTAATTTTTTGGTGGAAATAAACATCCATAAATTTTTTGACTAAGAAAGTTTTGGTTTTGTCTTTTGTAGGTTTTCCATGATGTGGCCTATAAAGCTAAAGACCGCAATGATCTGATTGCTGGAATCGATGAATTTCTTGACCAAGTTACAGTTCTGCCACCAGGAGAATGGGACCCGTCCATCAGGATAGAGCCTCCAAAAAACGTCCCATCCCAGGTCAGTGAAACAGAAACCAGACAAACTTACAGTAAGACAACACAGAGCTGAAGTAGGATAGAAAACAGAAGGATTGAAAATTTAAGAAAACGTTAGTCTTATTTAGGCTAAATATGTGTTTCTCATTATCTTAAAAGGCTTTTGATCTAAAGATGTCTGCCTGAAATGTTTAAAAATGTATGTAGACATATGCAAATTGTTCATAAATATGATTTTTTGTGCAAATTGGAAATTTTAATTACATTGACAGGAATGAGGTGCTGTGCTTAGTGAAGGAAACGCATCATGAAGTGCTCATCACACATATTCCTCCTTCAAAAGAAAAAGTAAAAAAAAGCATTCCATGGATTTATTGTGCTTAATATAAAATGAAAAACTGTTTTCTAAGTCAAATTCAGCCACATGTGTATGTACAGTAAGTCATGTGATGTAATCTGATGCAGTGAGTCTCCATCTGGTTATAAAGATTACAATGGTGCATTTGCTGTTGAATCTCTATGTAGAAAATATTGAAGAGAGGATTAACTATAACACTGTACTGTAAGAGAAAAGAGTGAAAAATTGACTCTTTTTTTAGTGCTGTTCAATGAAATAATAGCAGCATGCAAACATTAATCTGGAGATGAGCATACAGTGATTCATCTGAACCCTGATGAACTAAATGATTTGTTTGACATGCCCCCTGAGATTATCAAATGCTTTAATGGGATAATTGACCCCAAAATTACAATTCTGCCATTATTTACTTTCCCAAACCAGCATGACTTTCTACCACAGAATACTAAAAGACAACATTTTTGGGAAGCTTGTCTCTAAAAGAAATCCTTTACACTACTATTTAATACTTACATTAAGCAAGGATGAATTGAATTAGTCACAAGTGATAGTAAAGGCATTTACAAAATCAGCATATTAGAATGAAGACTGGAGTAATGATGCTGAAAGTTCAGCTTTGATCACAGCAATAAATTACGTTATACAATATATTAAGATAGAAAACAGTTATTTTCAAATGTAATAATATTTCACAATTTTACTGTATTTTTGATCAAATCAATGCAGCCTTGAAGATATCTCAACAAACATTAAAATCTTACCAACCAAAAACTTGTAGGTTTAGAACAGCATCATTTGGTGAGTAAATGATGCAACTATGCAGTGTAATTATAGCTATAAATGAGTTCAATAAATGCAAGTAACACAAGACCAATCATAATTCAGTATGCAAATGTCCTGATGACATCATAACTGTTTGCATGTTAAACAGGCTGAAATAATTGCAGTAGTTTAATATGTACAGTCACAGATTTAGAACCAACACTAACCAGAACGTTTGAGGAATATCACTGCAAACACTCCTCTCTCAGTTTTCTCTGTCTGTGTGTCTGATATAACAGGAGAAGAGAAAGATCCCTGCAGTGCCTAATGGAGAGCTGGCAGAGCCGGAGGAACATGGTGGACACGGAGGCCCTGAGCTGCAGCGCACCGGGAGGTCAGTCTGGAGTGTGTGTGTGTGTGTGTAAGTGTGTAGACACATCACAATCACGTGTCAGTTTGTGTGAAAGCCATAGAAAATACAAATAATAAATCAGATCGCTTTAATATCTCCTTCTAGAGGAAATGGAGGTGTTTGCCAAAGTCTCCTGCTTTTTAGATGTTGTTTTTTTGTTCTGTGTCCTCTAGAATCTCAGAAGAGATTTTAATTTAATCTTAACAACTGTGTCTAGAAACCAAAGTCAATATAAAACCTTTAATCAATATGAAAACATTTATCATTAATTTCTTCCAAAATATCTGAGCTGTTATTCACATTTTATTGATCTATACTCATATTTCTGTGAATTAATTTGAGAAACATTGAAGACAAAGGTGACACATTTTTGTATTACCAGGGTATATATAGTTCATTAAAACTAAAACCTTAATAAAAATAGTTCTTGTTATTTGAAATAAACTTTAACTGAAATAAAAATATAAAAAATATATTTTTCAACTAACTTTTTATTATTTCAGCTAGTTGCCGAAGCAACATTTCTCATTACATTTAGTTTAACTTTATGTAATAAAACTGAAATAAAAATGATTAAAAACTACGTAGACATTTAAAACATGCATTTCATGCATTTAAACAACAAAACTTTAAAATGTAAATGAAACAGAAAATATAAAAATAATAACTAATTCAAAATATTAATAAAAACTACACTAGTCTCTAAATGATACTAAACCAACATTTAAAAAAAACAATACTGTTTAATTATGCAAATGAAGTATAATCTAATTAAATATACACTAATTTGCATTAATTTTGGAACAGAAATCTGAACATTGGATAAACATTTTCAAAATTCTTGTTTGATATTGTTGACACATTAGAGTTAAAGGTTTTTACAGAGGGGATTTTGGATTTAATTACTCTTCAAATCAGAAAATATTGTCAACAGGCAGAAAAAAAAAATATATTTTTTTTTATATTTTTTTTTCTGACTGTTGACAATATTTTCTGAAATATTTTCCTAAAAACATGGTAAAAAAAAAAAAAAAAAAAAATATATATATATATATATATATTATTTTTTTTTTACCATGTTTTTAGGAATTTGTATATTGTATAAAATCATGAAAATGATATATGAGCAAACCCTTCTGTAAAACCCTTCAGAATACAGATAGGGGTAAAACTGTAAAGTTTGGTGTATGTAAGTGCTACTGAAAACTCATTTTGTATTGTAAATGAAATTTACAGACGCAAATAGATAAAGTGCAATAAAATGAACACTTAAAAGTGCATGCTGGATGTTTTCTGTCCATTAGTCTGAAACAATGTCACGGAAGCCAAATAATCCAAAGCCTCAGAAGTGACCGTTGCATGGAAAAACTATGTTTTTGCCTGTAGTGTCTTGCCTTAAACACAATGGTTTAATTCCATGAACTATGAAAGGACAGCCTCAGAAATAAAATGTTCTTCTTTGAAGCCAAAAGGCCGTAAAAGGTCACGCAGCTCACCGTTGCATTCATTATGACAGTTAAAGGGCACATACTGTAATAATGCAGATCATTAAGGACGATGCTTTCATTGTGTACTACAATGTAACCGAGAGCCGTGCCACCGAAGACCAGGTTTTCAACTCTCCAGTGAACTGGACACACGCCATGTTTGACATTTGGTCACACTCTTCCTGTTGAGTGACAGTTTTCACAACTTTGAGTGACTTTCTCTCTTCTCACAACAATAATCCCCTTCTGTTCTCAGATGGCTCTTTTCTCCCAAATGGTTCACAGCGATCATATCTGATCAGCCCTAATTAATATTTCTTTCTGGTTATAGAATTATGCCTTATACAGTATGCATACACTGCACAAAATGTAGTTTTTCTGTATGCATGAGATATCTGGATGATATTTACTAAATTGTGCTACAGAAAATACTGTATACCAGAATACAGTGCTCTCGATTTAACCTTGCATTTCCAGTGCGACAAATCTGTTTTGATTTTAATCTCTTTTTTGACTCATTTTTATCAGAATGCCAAATATTAAGAGACTTTTATACAAAATTGGATTAAAGTTTGATTAAATGATGCATTAATAATGGATTTTAACATCTCTTTTTGACTAATTTTTATCAGAATGCCAAATATTAAGACACTTTTATACAAAATTGGATTAAAATGGATTAAATAATGGATAAAAAAAAGCTGAATTGGTTGAATATTTTTAAAATTGTATCCTTATGTTTATGTACTACATTGATTTCAGTTTTCAGTATTACTCTGAATTATACATTGTTTTTTGCCACACTGGGTGAATTGTGAAAATTTGCTGTTTTAAAGTATTTCTTCCAGACTATGAAATTGTATTTAGCATTTACTAAGTTAAAATATATATTTTTGTCCCTATGACAGTGCAACTGTTTTTTCATATGCAAGATGCGCCAGACTTTCTGTCTTACTGTGAAACAACAGTGGTCAGAAAACCATGACTTCATGTGAGGAATATTGCACATATGTGGAGAAAAAACTCCAGCCATCCTATAGATAAACTTATTTTTCTGTTTGTTGTTAGATGTGTGACTTGCGAGAACTTCTTTGCACTCAAAAATAATAAATAAATAAATAAATAAAAACATAAAATAATCAAACAATCAATAATAGTTTGAGCCTATTTTAGGTGCATTAAAATAGTTTTGCATTGAAATTATTTTCATGAGAATTACACACAATCACCCCCAAATTCCTGTAATGCATAATGATATTTTACATTTTATTTTTATTTTTTTGTTTTTTTTATATATTTTTTCTTCAAATTCTCATTCTTGCAATACAGTACTAGAAAAATTCAAATTTAAATAATAGTAAAATATTTTTTTGCATTATAGTAATGATAGTTTTTGATATAAAAATGTTTAATTGTCATGAAAATAATTGCCTGGTGAAATGAAATAGCCTGGTAAGTGTTTATTTTGCATGTAATTCTCTGTGGAATGTAACACTGTGAATTCAGTTTAAGCCAGTTTTCCACCTCTTCGCGCAGCTCAGATGGCAGTAATCTTGTGTCTGGTGTTTTTTGTCAGGCTTTTTGGTGGATTGGTTCTGGATGTGAAGAGGAAGATTCCGCACTTCCTGTCTGATTTCACAGATGCGCTCAGCCTGCAGTGTTTGGCCTCTTTCCTGTTCCTGTACTGCGCCTGCATGTCCCCTGTTATCACCTTCGGAGGACTGCTGGGAGAAGCCACAGAGGGACGCATAGTAAGAACACCTGAACACATGCAAGCACGTCTAATTGGCCTAGCTGGATAGTCATTAATATTTGAATCTATATTAGTGTAGTCATGTAAACATGATGCTTTGTGACATATTCTCCCTTCTTCCCAGAGTGCAATTGAATCGCTGTTTGGAGCCTCCATGACTGGAATTGCTTACTCGATTTTTGCCGGACAGCCTCTCACTATTCTGGGCAGCACCGGACCCGTCTTGGTGTTTGAGAAAATATTATTCAAATTCTGCAAGTATGTCTAATATAAAAAAAATCAGTTTTATATTGCTTAGTGCAAACACTTATTTCAATTGTATAAATAAATTAAAGGGATAGTTCACCCAAAAATCGTTCCAAACCTGTAAGACCTTCGTTCATCTTCAGAACACAAATTAAGATATTTTTGATGAATTCCGAGAGCTTTCTGACCCTCCCATAGACAGCAAGGATCCTTACACGATCAAGGCACAGAAACGTAAGGACATCGTTAAAATAATCCATGTGACATCAGTGGTTCAACCGTAATTTTACGAAGTCATGAGAATACTTCTTGTGCGCAAAGAAAACAAAAATAACAACAATTCGTCTCCTCCGTGTCACCCTTTAACGTATCCGCGTACATATGTTGCATTCGCTGTTTACATATGTGATACTCTTCAAAATAGCGCTACAGGGTGATGCAGAGGAGATGAAACGGTTGAATAATTGCTATCTATCTATCTATCTATCTATCTATCTATCTATCTATCTATCTATCTATCTATCTATCTATCTATCTATCTATCTATCTATCTATCTATCTATCTATCTATCTATCTATCTGTCTGTCTGTCTGTCTGTCTGTCTGTCGTTCTATCTATCGTTCTATCATTCTATTGCTTATCTATCATTCTATTGTTTATCTATCTATAGATCGATCAATCAATCGCATAGCATTGCTCTAGAACCCAGCCAGAACAGCCTAGAAACTGCTTAGCAACCACTCAGAATATTTTAGTAACCCATAACCATGGCCTACATCTCTTCAGACTTGTAATCTCTCTTTAAACTGCTAAATAACTCAAACTTCTTACAGCCTGTGTAAGCCTCAGACTGTGTTAACATGCTGGTGGTGTGTTTGTTCGCAGGGAGTATGGGCTGTCGTATCTGTCCCTCAGGGCATGTATCGGGCTGTGGACGGCGTTCCTCTGTCTGCTGCTGGTGGCCACTGATGCCAGCTCCCTCGTCTGTTACATCACGCGCTTCACGGAGGAGGCCTTCGCCTCTCTCATCTGCATCATCTTCATCTATGAGGCCTTGGAGAAGCTCATTCATCTCGGGGAGACGTATCCCATTAACATGAACAACAATCTGGAGAAACTCACCACTTACAGGTGAACACTGGTTGGAATGGCAGGAAAGAGTAAAGAAAGGAATATAGATTCCAATGGTGTACAGAAGATCAGTATGCTGTAGTATTATAGAAACAAATGCATTTTACCCTCAATATTCTGTTCTTGTAGATGTTCCTGTATTGAGCCTGCAAACCCCAGCAATGCCACTCTTCAGTATTGGGAGCAGAACAACATCTCAGCTCCGGAGATCTTCTGGGAGGCTCTGGAAGTTCAGGTCAGAGTTGCATTTGTGTCTTTTGAGAATCCCTGACCTGACCTGATTTTAACCCTGTAAAGCCTGCTGTATCATATTTAGCAAATTTCTAAGGCCTCTAAATTATCAGCGTAATCAAAACTAAAATCATGATGTGCACAATCTACTAAATGCCTTCTGTCGTCCGATTGATAGTTTATACTTTTTAGCAAGTAAAAGGTCTTTTAATATAATCGTACAATCATCTACCTTCAGCTTGCAGGTCATGTGTCTTTTTGCTGTGAAATCTTTACTGATTTTTATAATGTAAACATAAGAATAACTTTATTATTGTTATTAATATTTCAAGATGAACGCTTACTGGTCACTTACTTACTGAAGAAGCTTCAGTTTACTTGATTAACCAGACAGCATTTTTGTTCAAATGTGAATATCAAATATGATCATCAGGCTTTTGAGGAACGTTTATTTGTTTATCTCTGTCATTTTATTGCACTCCATTATATGTCTTGAAACTACAGAGCTTTAATCATAAATAAACCTACTAATACATGTTATTATATAGAGATATCAACTCATAATTGTCATTTTATGGAAGTATCTGCTATACTATTAAAATATCTTATCGATTTACATTACAAGAATCAGAAATTTATCTTAACTGGATATTTTTGATAACTTTAGGGCTGTGAATGTCAAGTTTGAGCTTTATATTCTATTATTATATTTATTATATTTATAATGTACTTTATGAGCCATAAAAGCCTGGATAAAATACTCATAACCACTTATGTATGATTTCAGTGGAATGATCTCTAATTTTGTGAAAACAAAATGGTCAAAATCATCACATTTTCCAAATATTTCTGAAAATTTTGAGAATAATGCCAATTGTTATTTTAGTCTTGTAACCTGCATTGCATCAATTCTACATTTGCTTTACATTTAAACAAAGTTATTCCAAGCATGTTATTTTTTATAGGAATTTTTTTTTCTTCTTATTTGAGTGGCAAGCAGGGCTGTTAAGTGAGATTAAGGAAATTTGAGCTGGATTATATCTGATAAACCACCATAAAAGCTAAAAAAAGGTCATTGCTGCTGCTTGTCTTATAATGGGCACGAGTGAAAATAGCAGCATGTTAAGCAGACGTGTGTGTGTCTGTGTGTGTGATTTAGAAATTCAGTAATGCAAAGCATGTCAAGAGTTCACCCAAACATTAATCATTTGTTATCATTTACTCACCATCCTGTTGTTGTGAGTGAACTATTACTTTAAGAAATAAAAAAGCTATCCTAACCCATTATTTCTCTTTCACATTTCAGGACTGCATTGAGAAGAAAGGAGAATTTGTGGGGTCGGCTTGCGGGCCTCACGGTCCGTACATTCCTGACGTTCTCTTCTGGTCTGTAGTCCTCTTCTTCTCTACTGTGGCCATGTCAGCGTTCCTCAAAGAATTCAAGACCAGCCGCTACTTCCCCACCAAGGTACTGCAGTCATTACCGCCCACCGTCTGTCTGAGATCTGCTGCTGCTGCGGCGTTTATGTCACGATGCTGTAGTTCTTTGCGCTCTGGTGCTCTCTAGTGTTACTGTGGAGTGTCTGCTGCTGCTGTGAGGAGGAGAATAACAACTGTAAATCCTGTTTCCTCCAGGTCAGAGCCATCATCAGTGACTTTGCAGTCTTCATCACTATTGCTACGATGGTTCTGGTGGATTACGCTTTAGGAGTGCCTTCCACCAAACTGAAGGTCCCTAATGTGTTTAAGGTTTGTTTATGTCTTACAGTTTCAATTATTTTGATGTTGGCTTGAGAAAGCTATCTATCTATCCATCCATCCGTCTCTCTGTTAAACTTCCGGCTTTTCAAACTACTTTATTATAAAAACCTTAAAACTTCAAGCTTTTAAAACCATTTCAATTTTAAATTTTTCAAACTATTTTAAACTTTCATACTAGGCTTTCTCAAGCCAAAATCAGACTTTACTTTCACTCTTTACTTTCTAGTTCACAAATATTTAATTTAATTACATTTATTTTGATCTTAAACTAATTTAATTTAATTAACACAAATGAGATATTGTGGGCTGTAAAAGTAGAATAAATTATAGAAATAAAACGTTTTAGAATACAGGGTAATAAAGGTAATTTATTACCTTAATAAATGACAATAAAGGGTTGTCATTTACAAGCGAATATATTAAGGAATATACAATTAGCGTTGGGTATCGTTTGAATTTTTTCAATTCTAATGTGGTTAAAAAAAAATGGTCAAACGTTTAGATATTAAACATATTTATTCTATGTCTCTTTTTACAAAACATTTAATTGCTGCTGAATACCATGAACAAAAATCAGCCGGCTAAATAAAAATGTGTGCAAAATAGAGCTGAATGATTCTGGATAAATTGAGACTTATTTTTATTTTATTTTTTTTAATAGAGGTTTTATAGCTCTCACAATTCTGAAGAAATAATATTAGACAACTAAACAAAATCTCATGGAATTTATGAATGGAATGATTCAATGACTTACTCAAGATTTCTTTGATTCTTTACTGGATGAATCAGTGTTTTTGAATGAATCTCTTGAATGAACGATTCAAAGACACAAAAAAAAGATGCACACACAGGAATAGATAGGTGGAATTGAAATTTTAATTTTACAACATGTCTCCAGTTCCTGACCTTTAGTATCCGATTCTGGAATTGGAATTGATTTTCGATTCCAAGCCCTATATGCAATATAAAATGATAAAATTTGTGTTAAAAATGTGATGTGAAAAATATACAATGAAATATACAGCGTTATGTACAATTAAACAAATAGTTCAATGCACTAACTTCAGAAAAACCAAACAATGTTCAAAGTTTATTATGTTAGCCATATGTTAACTGTAACATAACAGTATATATATTTAAGTGTATTAATAGACATAAAAGAATAGATTTGGCCAGTTTAATATGTTTTCTGGCCAGTTTGAAATGTTTAATAAGTCTTGCAATATGTTTTCAGCCAACTCGTGACGATCGTGGGTGGTTTATTAACCCGCTGGGTCCAAACCCATGGTGGACGTGTGTGATTACAATCATTCCCGCCCTCCTCTGCACCATCCTCATCTTTATGGACCAGCAGATCACAGCTGTGATCATCAACAGGAAGGAGCACAAGCTGAAGGTGCTGCTAGTTTCTTCAAACTGCCAGTCAAGTCTGAAATGAGTTAACCCTTCGTTTGATGTGTTGTTGCTACAGAAAGGCTGTGGCTATCATCTGGACCTGTTCGTGGTGGGCGTGATGCTGGGCGTCTGCTCTCTGATGGGGCTGCCATGGTTCGTGGCAGCGACGGTTCTGTCCATCTCTCACGTCAACAGTCTGAAGCTGGAGTCCGAGTGTTCGGCGCCAGGAGAACAGCCCAAGTTCCTCGGGATCAGAGAGCAGCGGATCACCGGCCTCATGATCTTCCTCCTCATGGGCTGCTCCGTATTCATGACCTCAGTGCTGAAGGTCTGGAGCTCAGTGATCAGGATATTCATAATTGGATTTACATTTATGCATTTGGCTGATGCTTTCATCTAAAATTACTTAAATTACTATCTAAAATTGCATTGCATTTAAGCGCTACATTTTACATCTACATTTACATTTAGTCATTTAGAAGACGCTTTTATCCAAAGCTACTTACAAATGAGGACAATAGAAGCAATCAAATCCAACAAATGCAAGTGCTATGTCAAGTCTCGGTTAGCCCAACATACACAACACATATCCATATATACATGTATATACACAACACACATCCATATATATACACACACACACATACATACATATACATACACATATATAATATCAAATCAAATCAAATCAAATCACTTTTATTGTCACATCACCACAGCACGTGTGCCTTCGTGAGTGAAATTCTTGAGAGCGTGCTCCAGACACTGCAGAAACAATTTACATATAGACAATTTACATATAAACAATTTACATATAGACATTACCATACATACGTACAGACTTATACAGATGACAATGTGTAATATACACATACATATACTCAGTACACATAGTGTACTATTAGACAGACATACAGTTACCGATACACATTATACACAGTATGTAGTACACATTCTACGTTATATACACACAGTAATATGCGAAGATGCAGCAGATTATATATAAACCGGATGTGCAAATGTCATGGATGTGCATTGGATGGTATCCAGTGCTGGCAAAAAGATTGTTGTATTTGTGCAGTAGTGTACTGGTAGTCCAGTTTGAACTGTAATATATATATATATATACTGAACAAAATTATAAACGCTACACTTTTGTTTTTGCCACCATTTTTCATGAGCTGAACTCAAAGATCTAAGACTTTTTCTATGTACACAAAAGGCCTATTTCTCTCAAATATTGTTCACAAATCTGTCTAAATCTGTGTTAGTGAGCACTTCTCCTTTACCGAGATAATCCATCCACCTCACAGGTGTGGCATATCAAGATGCTGATTAGACAGCATGATTATTGCACAGGTGTGCCTTAGGCTGGCCACAATAAAAGGCCACTCTAAAATGTGCAGTTTTATCACACAGCACAATGCCACAGATGTCGCAAGTTTTGAGGGAGCGTGCAATTGGCATGCTGACTGCAGGAATGTCCACCAGAGCTGTTGCCCGTGAATTGAATGTTCATTTCTCTACCATAAGCCGTCTCCAAAGGCGTTTCAGAGAATTTGGCAGTACATCCAACCAGCCTCACAACCGCAGATCACGTGTAACCACACCAGCCCAGGACCTCCACATACAGAATCTTCACCTCCAAGATCGTCTGAGACCAGCCACCCGGACAGCTGCTGCAACAATCGGTTTGCATAACCAAAGAATTTCTGCACCATCTGTCAGAAACCGTCTCAGGGAAGCTCATCTGCATGCTCGTCGTCCTCATCGGGGTCTCGACCTGACAGCAGGTCGTCGTCGTAACTGACTTGAGTGGGCAAATGCTCACATTCGATGGCTTCTGGCACTTTGGAGAGGTGTTCTCTTCACGGACGAATCCTGGTTTTCACTGTACAGGGCAGATGGCAGACAGCGTGTATGGCGTCGTGTGGGTGAGCGGTTTGCTGATGTCAACGTTGTGGATCGAGTGGCCCATGGTGGCGGCTGGGTTATGGTATGGGCAGGCGTATGTTATGGACAACGAGCACAGGTGCATTTTATTGATGGCATTTTGAATGCACAGAGATACCGTGACGAGATCCTGAGGCCCATTGTTGTGCCATTCATCCACGACCATCACCTCATGTTGCAGCATGATAATACACAGCCCCATGTTGCAAGGATCTGTACACAACATCCCAGTTCTTGCATGGCCAGCATACTCACCAGACATGTCACCCATTGAACATGTTTGGGATGTTCCGGATCGGCGTATACGACAGCGTGTTCCAGTTACTGCTAATATCCAGCAACTTCACACAGCCATTGAAGAGGAGTGGACAACCTGATCAACTCTATGCGAAGGAGATGTGTTGCACTGCGTGAGGAAAATTGTGGTCACACCAGATACTGACTGGTTTTCGGACACCCCGGACCCCCCCAACACAGTAAAACTGCACATTTTAGAGTTGCCTTTTATTGTGGCCAGCCTAAGGCGCGCCTGTGCAATAATCATGCTGTCTAATCAACATCTTGATATGCCACACCTGTGAGGTGGATGGATTATCTCGGCAAAGGAGAAGTGCTCACCATACGGTGTAGACATGGTGTTACTCACCTATCGAGAAGAAACAAAGCAACCTCGGTGTCTGATCGCAGGCCTTCCGCTCCTTGAGTTCTCTCCAGCGCTGGAAAGCAAATCCGATATTTACACGGGTCCTACTTCTTACCTTATCGTTCCGCAGTCGTTTTCCTCTTTTTGTTTTTTATCCGCCATCTCTATCTTTCTGTCGCTCGGCTCGGCTGTTCACTGAATGCTTTCTCCTCCACATCACGAGTAGACACAGTTTTCTAAAACGTTTTTGAAACATTACATACCCTGGCCTTAATCCTTAAATGGGTCAAAAAGCACGGTTAAGTCCAGCTAATTGCCTTTCATATAAATTTAAACTATTTTACTATTTATAACTAAATGTAAACTAACAAATTAATTGCAAATTAAAGCAAATAAGTGTCCGTAAAAAAAAAAAAAGTTCTAATATTAAGGTGTGCATTAAGTTCACAAATATGAATTATTATTATTTCAGTAGTAGTTACTAAAATGTACTTCTTTTTCATAGAGGGTAAAAGGACCAAAACCATTACATGGGTTTTTTTCTAGCATTGTTCTCTGCTGTTTGAGTTATACTGTAGAAATGCTATTTTAGGAGTGTATGCTAAAAGTGCTCATACTATGAGGAATCAAATTTTACTTATCATTTGAAAAGTAAGAGGTCATTAAACAATAAAAACACATGTAAAACCAAAACTTGATTAAAGAAGGGGTGGAAAATGATAATATAACACTAAATTGTGACTTTTTTTCACAAACATTTGCAACATTTTAAGAGGGCCTCAGAGTGAAAATATTTGGTAATGAAAATGTTGTTTATTCCTTAGTTTATTCCAATGCCGGTGCTGTATGGAGTTTTCCTTTACATGGGTGCCTCTTCACTGAGAGGAATACAGGTAAAACACTGTTCTGTATACAGTACAGAAGCAATTGCCAGTTTGACCAAATGTATATATTTTTTCTGTTATTCTGTTAAAAGCTCATGTTAGGCAACATTTTGATTTTTTTGTTTTTTAAATTTATAGTTTCATTTTAATTTTACTTTAACTTTTTTTTAGTTTTTGTTTTAGTAGTTTTTGTTGTTTCTTTTAATATAATTTTTGAATTTTATTACTACTAACTGAAATAAAAATGTTTTTATTTTTATATTTTATAGATAGATAGATATAGATATTTTACATAACTAGAAAAATATATATTCAATATAAAAATGCCAATGGAGTTGATAGATTTTTATTTTCATTACTTTTTCAGGTCTAGAAATCACACTTTTATAATTAGGCTTCCTCATATAGCCAGGTTTTCCAAGATTGTGGGAATCCTGGTTCTTGAAAGACATAAAACAAATTAATTAATATAAAAGCATATGTTTTTAGTTGCTTTAGCTTATTTCAAAGCTGTTGTAGTTTTATTTTAAATAATTTAAATCATCTCAAGGCCCCTTTTGGATTTTTGCTGAGGCCACTGGTTGAGAGCCACTGCTCTAATGCACTCATTTCTCCTTTTTTCTATTATTTTAGTTTTTTGATCGTTTGAGATTGTTCGGGATGCCGGCGAAACACCAGCCAGACTTCATTTACCTGAGGCACGTTCCAATTCGAAAGGTTCATCTGTTCACCATCATCCAGCTCACCTGCCTGGTTCTCCTCTGGGTCATCAAGACCTCCAGGGCTGCCATCGTCTTTCCCATGATGGTACACACTCAACTTTTTATATCAGCCTTAATATTTACCACAGTATGCAATTGTAAGCTATCTTTATCTGTCACAGATTTCTGAAAAGTTTGCATAAAAATCTTTGCAAATCTATGTAAAAAGTTAATTTACACTACTAGTGAAAGGTTTGGACATATACTTGTTCAGCCTCCTTCAAACTCTTTTAAAGGCTAAATTTTAATTATATTTTTAGTTTTGTAAAAAAAATCCAAATGTAGGTTGGCACAATACTAATCAGAAAGATCATAGAAACATATAGTCTGCCAAACATGTCTAAGCGTATGTCTGCTAGTGTAATTGCCTCGTGAAGCATCTCTTAACTGTTTCAACTCATGTTTTTCGAGTTATATGTGATAATTGAATTAGTGATTTGCTCGTTGCAGGTGTTGGCGCTGGTTTTTATTAGAAAGCTGCTGGATTTTATCTTCACAAAACGGGAGCTCAGCTGGCTCGATGACCTCATGCCCGAGAGCAAGAAGAAGAAACTGGAGGACGCTGAGCGAGAGGTGAGCGATACAGTTTATTATCTAAATATAACGTTCCCTGTGCATTAGCACTTGTAATATGACTGCAAGCAGCAATTTGCAAGATCCAAGCAGAAAGCGGAAAGTTTATCAGATGTGCCTGACATCAAAGATCAGAAGAGGAAGCACTGTATATAGACAAGACTTCTAATCAAATCCTGAAGAGTGAGAATCGTTTGGGGTTGGTAAGAAGTTTCTTTTGATCACCAAGGCTCACCAAGGTCAAAAATACTGTAAAATGTTAATATAATATTAATATATATTTTTAATCCCTTCTGTGATTTAAAACTGTATTTTCAGCATCATTACTCCAGTCTTCAGAAATCATTCTAATATGCTGATTTGCTGCTCAAGAAACATTTGATTCAAATTTTTGTGGAAACCATGATACATTGTTTTAGAAAGCTTTAATGAATAGAAAGTCTTTATTTGAAATATAGAAATTGTTTTGTCTTTATCCTCTTAAGACCCTGCAGCCTCATATGAGGATATTATATTTTATTTATTATATTCTACCGAGGACATAGCATAACTTATGAATGAAATATCATTTTTTTTTTACATTATTTTTAATGCTCTAAACAATGTAAAGACATAAAGAAATACAAACTTTTTACTAAAAAATGTTCTCAAATCTTAAGAGGTTATAAATGTTCGACCAACTTAATTCATCTTTGCTGAATAAAAGATTTAATTTATTTTAAAAACCCCATTATTTTAAGTTAAATTGTCAGCAACTTGCCGCCCTCTGTCAGATTTTTGTGGTATGACATTTACTCATACTTTTACTTACATATTTATTAAACATGAGCAGAATATATTTCTGAAGTTAATGTTTATTTATTTCAAGTAACATTTAAAAAAAAAAAAATGGTTTCAGTTTGAGTGGCTTTTCCCATTACTCATGATTTCCTAGAAAAGGATTTAAGAACAATGATTTTTAAATATATTTTATTATTTTTACATCATTAGAAAAATGTATATGTATTATAAAAATGCCCATGGAGTTTTTAATTTCAATGTCTTTTTCCAGGTCTAGAAATCATGCTTTCAAAATTAATCGGAAACCTTGATTCTACAAAGACATAAATCAGATGAATTCAAATAAAATATATCTCGACTTTTAGTTGTTTGAGCTTATTTTAATGCTTGTTTTGTACATTTTTCATTTGTATTTAAATCATTGCGTACATATATCACTCTCACTCAGACGGTTTTGTAACTCCACGCTTTCAGATTTGAAAATGCTACAATTTCAAATTTACATTTAGAATAACTTTGCAAACATTTGTCAACCATTCCTTCGCATTTAGTTACCTATATGTCCAAATAGCGTGCATGCATAGTTTTGTGGAAATCAGTTATGTGGTTCATGAGAAGAGGATTTTTGTTTTAAACGAAAACCTCACATCTGTTGTTCAAACCAACAAGCAGAACTGAGCGATTATTATATTTAATATTTTGGTACTCTGGTTGCTAGGCAGCACTCATCCATCACATAATTGAGATTATTAAAGTTTGCCACTGAAATAACCTCCATGCAGAATTTGGTGACTTCTTGCCACACAGTGACAAAGTTAGAGCTGTTTTTAAAAAGAAAAATAGGGAACAAATAAAAACCTGCTACAAAAACTTCACAGTTTGGACCCCTAAAAACATGAGTAATTAGCATTTGGAAGACAATGTCCGTATAACTGAATGATACAACATGAGTTTATTTTTGTAAGCTGAATGAAAGTAAAAGCAAGTTTTTGAGGTCCTGCTTTAATGAGGAGATCTGATTTGTGCTCCAGTTTTGCAGTTTGTTTTTCCTGCATTCAGAGACTTTCTGACCCCCCTGGCACATAATCTCATGTTTTACTCTTGCTAAAATTGCCATGATACGTTTCTTATAGAGGGACCCCGATTCACCCACCTCAGTATCTGAATGCATTCATTTCATGCCAAACAAATGGAACATGAATCGATCTGCCAAAATGTCCTTCAGCAAAGTTATTTAATCTCAAAGGGTCTCTGAAGTTCTCTTTGGCTGGACGGGAATAAAACTCTCTCTCGCTCTTTCTCCCTGTGTTTACTGCCAGGAGGAGCAAAGTATTTTGGCAGAGGAAGAAGGAATCGTACAAGTGCCATTGGAGGGACATTACAAGTATGAACCAGATTTTCTGAACTAATTCTCACAATAGCAAACGATACTAGGTTTTGTTGGTTTATTAAAACAATAGGGCAATACTTGACAGTGATTTTACCATAAATTCTGTATTTTTTATAAACATACATGCTGTACATATACAGTATACACTAGAGGATAGAAAGAATAAAACAAGTAGAATGAAATAACTTGAGGCTTGATATACATTTAGAAAAATTAAATAAGTAGAAGTAATGTAGGTAATAAGTAACATGTTTTGAAAAAAAGACACATAATAAATATTGACATTTATTGATAATTGGCATAGGCAGTTGTTGTCAAGCATTCACCATTGCATTACATTTTTAAGCCAAGTTTTATGAT
Source organism: Barbus barbus (assembly GCF_936440315.1). Lineage (NCBI taxonomy): Eukaryota > Metazoa > Chordata > Actinopteri > Cypriniformes > Cyprinidae > Barbus > Barbus barbus. The sequence goes on along the minus strand of NC_136739.1, from coordinate 30,715,662 downwards.
TGGTTTCATGCACACACAAGATTATTAATGTTATATTTAATGATGTTTTTATTGGTTATTTTCAGAGATGATCCTTCTACTATCAACATCACTGATGAAATGTCTAAAGGCTCCTTTGGAAGTACTTGGAACTCTAAAACTGATCTGAACACAAAAAGGTTCTGATTTATTTTCATGTGATTTATTTTTATTTTATTTGGTAAAAGCACACTGCTAATGCTTAAAGTGCCAGAAAAGTTCTCTGCAACCAGCCAAACAATTTGAAGAATCATTCATGTTTATGTCATTTGGTCGTAAATGGTGCAGACGAGGTACATTCTGAAGTCAGAGTTATTTAATCTGTGTGCTGTGCTGAAAATCTTTTCATTTTTTTTGTCAACTTGTTTTCTTTTAATTAGTACAGGCTTTGTTTTTCTTCTTGGAATTGATTGATTGATCTGAGCTCATCTGCACCTCAGTTTGTGAAAAGTGAAAAGAGTGAAAAAAGCATTATTTGTGGATAATTTTGGCTTTTCTCACCCATAAACTGAGGTGCATGAGCTCAGATCAATGAGGCTTATGATCAATAAATTCCAAATACAAGTACGAAACCTTATCAACAAGTTGATAAAAAGATTGAGTCCAATATTTGGTAATACATGACATGACAACCCCCCCCCCCCCCCAACTCGTGCCCCCTAAAAAATAAAGAGTGCATGACACCCCATCACATTTTTGGGGATGTTGTTATACCACGTATAGTCCAATGCAATAACATTAACTAGCATTTTTCAGGAAAAAAAAAATCCTTTGCAGGTCAAAATCCATAAAGCAGCTCTACAGAAGACAATAGTGACATTATTCGGCCCGAGTCAAGTTCAAGTTTTTTTGTTAGTGAAGTCAAATCAGTAACATGTATCAATAATGTAGGTGTTTTTAAAACTATTTTATTACTTTACTTTAATATTAAGAATGATTGTGGACAAAACAGTAACTGTCAGGTAGTTTTCTCTACACTAGCTTTCAAAAAATGTTGTCCTGCAACTTTAAATGGTCATTATTTGGAAACACATGTTCAAACATCATGTTACATATGTCATTTTTTCTGCATTTAACACATTTTGATTTAATTACCTTTTCTTTTTTTTTGTCTAGCCCCCTTTCCTAAGCTTACAGATGCTGATCCCCAAAGGTAAGCGTACTAGACTGTTCTCATAGCAGCATCCCACGTCACTTTACGATCTCATCACGTCTTTCTTTGCATGGCAACAAGTATTTTGACCAAATTGGCGGCGTTTGGCAGATTTGATTGTAATCCATCTGGAACAGACATTTACCATTATGTGTCTCTCCAAGAATGTTTGAACTCAGCCCAATTTTTCCATCCAGTTAGTCAGTCGAAAACAATAAATCATTCACATCTCTCTGTAAGTGTCAGACAAAGATAGACAGCATGTGATCATCTTTTGTTGTTGTTGTGTTTTTTTTGTGTGTTTTTTTTACTACTCAGACGGGAAAAATGTTTAATCAGCTGTGAGCTTGTAATGTGTGAATGTGTGTCCGGTCTGCTAGCTGCTAAACATGGATTATTATTGAGATCATCATCTGTTCAATGCAATCAGAAGGAAATATTCTGCACACATACTTAAAGGAATAGTTCATCCAAAAATGAAAATTTGCTGAAAAATGCTCATTCCATCACTTGCTCACCAGTGATCCTCTGCGGTAGGGTTGCCACCTTTAGCAAGGCAAAATAAGGGACACCCATTCATGACCTCCCCCCTCCAAAAAAAAAACAAAGACACAAATAATCAGTGAGGAACTCATAGCTCACTAATAAACCACGAGAAAACATGCTGAAGTATGTAAACTTGCAACAGAACTCATTAATATTTCTATTTTAAATTGGATTATTTATAATTATTAATTATTATTGGTCTTTTTTGACAGTTCTGCAGCTGTTACCTGGATGGGATGAGTTTGTATTATTTATTTTATTCATTTGCTTAAATTAGGAGTACATTTTTATCTTAATAATGTAGCATTTTTTTAAACTTTTTTTAATGCCAAATTGTATGTGACATATATGATTATTTATTATGTATATATTTATGATTAATATAAATGATAAATTAATAAATAGGGTCTAACATTAATTCTAACCTATTAATTCATCTGTCTAAAAATATAATGATTATTTCTACCATGCCCAGATAATGTATGGAATATTATATTAACAGACTATCCGAATTTTAATGGTGTGATTCACCCAAAAATGAAAATTCTGTCATAATTTACCCAGGATGTTCTAAACCTGCATAAAGTTCTTTCTTCTGTTGAACACAAAAGAAGATGCTTTGAAGAATGTGGGTAACTAAACAGCTGCTGGTCCTCAGTAACTTCCATAAAATAATATCAGAGTCATTGGGGACCAGAAACTGTTTGGTTACCCACATTCTTCAAAGCATCTTCTTTTATGTTCAACAGAAGAATGAAATGATTACAGGTTTGGAACAACTTGTGGGTGTGTAAATGATTAAAACATTTTTGGTGATCTATCCCTTTAAGTCAGACAGTCCACCGTGAGCAACTGAATGCTTCTCTGCAAACTGCGCGTTCATCATTAGTTACAGCACAGACCCACTGATAACGTTCCCATTCAGCCCTACATCTGGAGAGCCTTGTGTTTAAGGGGCAGACGTGAGCTCCTAGATGTTTTAAAACCGCGCAGGTTCCCGCATGAAGGGCTTTAACGGCGCGCAGAGACTCTGTCGCTATGGAAACAACGAAGCCAAAATGCAATCACGTGCAAATGAGCTTCTCTAATAATAGGCTACTTCTTATGAGATTGATTTCATTATAATTGCTATTAGTATTATAAACAGTGCAAAATACTTATTTATTCAAATGGGTTGGCCTTTGTAAAATACGGGACAAATCGATACATTTTTACCTTTAAATACGGGACGATTCTATATTTTAAGGGATGGGTGGCAATAGGGGCGTCATGCACTCATTTAGGGGGCACGAGTTGGGGGGGGGGGGGGGGGGTTGTCATGTGACACACAACAGCATTTATGCTTTATTTATTTTAGTTGATCTAGTGGGCGATGGTCGAAGTAACTTAATATAATCTATTAACTATGCATAAAAACCTGTCTGTTTACTTAAGTAACAGATACAGATATCATGTCATAACATATTTTAATACGACTGACTTTATATCCCTACTCTGCAGTGAATGGGTGCCGTCAGATTGAGAGTCCAAACAATAATCCACAAGTAATCCACACCACTCCAGTCCATCAGTTAATGTTTTATGAAGTGAAAAGTTGTGTGTTTGTAAGAAACAAATCCATCAAGGCGTTTTAACAACTGTTGCTTGCTAAAATACGGGGCCATAATCCATAACATTTTTTCCAGTCTACAGATTCCAAGCTCATGAGAGGTCTGTCTTAATAGACTATATAGTATTGCTGGAAATCAGTTTCTCTATGGAGAAAATAACAAGGATTTGCTAAATTGATAAACAGTCAATCAATATAGTCATTATGCACCAAAGAGCTTGCAGTTTAGCGTAATACAAGTGAACTAATTCCCTTTTTATGTCATTTTGCAGCCTGTGTAATAAGAAAGTGCACAAGGAGCGTTGATGGAAAGAAGATTCACTGTGTTCACGCACACACACACACACACACACACACACACACACACACACACACATTTACCTAGCTATTCAAATAGACATGTATTGTTTTTAAAGGAATAGTTCACAAAAACAATTATATATATATATATAATAATAATAGATATCAAATAAATGTATTTGTTTATTAATTATTTTTTTCGCGAACCTGCACATTATATTTGCTTCAGACTAACCCGTGCATATACTCGACCTCTAAACCTACTCCGAATAGTAAACCTTTCACATTTATGTTATAATTTTCTGTAAATTGTTACAGATTAAATTAATTTATGGAGACTTTTTTTCTAGCATTTTGTTTTCTAGCAGTTTACAAGTAAGCGTACAGTCTAATAATATGTTTGACACCTCAGCTCCCTGTCTTGTGTTTCTGTATTTTTAAATGACATCACAATGCTAAGCTTTTTAGCTTCTAGATATAAAGCCTGTAAATATAGTAATACCAGCAAATAAAGCAGCAATTGTTGTGTGGGAGATGAGAAGAAAGTGTGGCAGAATTTGAAATTATTTTCAACTTTTATTTTAAATGTATTTTGAAGTATTTTATATGTTTTGTATTTAAAAAAAAATAGCATTACTGCACAACTTTCTCGTCCCTAAAGGTACAGTTTTAAATGTGTTGACAATATCTACTGTAGGTGAGCAATTAATAGCCATTTTATAATTAAATTGCATGCATCATAGTTTTTGTATTCATGTTTTGAGGTGGTGAAGAAACTTTCTGTTCATATAAAGTTACAGATTCACTGTAAGGCTGAGTGATATAGATAAACAAATTATATCATATTTTTCAGCTTTTTGATGATATTCAGTATATTCACTACTGGATTTACCATTGCCATATTGTGTCCTTAAGCAAGACACTTCACACCTGGTTGCTTGAGGGTCAGTATTAATGGAGTCAGTGTATTTACTTTAAGACGCTTGAATAAAAAGCATAAAAACATAGGCTATTGTAAGTTCTTGATATACCTGCAATATCATCAATATCAGAAAATTGCTGTATTTTGTTTAAGACTACCTTTGCATTTATGCAATGTTAATAATCATAGAAAATTCATTTTAGCTATTAATATTTTTTTTGCAAAAATTTCTACCAAGAATGCTGCTTGTGTAAATATTATTTTCATTAGAGTTTATACCTCTATTTTGAAGGCTGTATGTCGATACTCACAATGCCAAAGTGTGGATGTGTTTTCACGGTAATAACGGTGGTGGAGAGACATCTGAAGTAATATCAGCTGCACATCAGTAAACGGTTCCATTAAAATGATGATCTCTTGTAAGCAAATGAATGCATTCACTGGATACTGTAGATACAGACTACATTCCCTTTTCACAAAATAAAGCAATAGTGTTTTAGAAGTGCGGGTCCATCTAATAATGAAGGTTTTGCATGTTGAGTTCATCATGCAATTAATAATTTCTGCCGTTTATAATATTGCTATGTGTATTTATAACAAAATATACGAGAAATTATTTTAAAATCATACATACTGTAATATCATTACCATAAATTGATTCAAATATTTTGCTTTTATTTTTGATGTATATTTGTTTTGTATGGCTTATATCTTCACACACAGATGGTTTGATTTTTGAAAGACAAGAGCGATTATTATCGTGCAAATATTTTCACCGTTTACTGAAATGTTGACTTGCGCTTAAGTCCTGTTGCATTATCGTAACAATAATAATATGTCTAGTTCTTTTGACTGTGTTTTGATGTTTCTGTTAAGTAACTTGAATGAACTATCACTATATCCTCTTAAGTCTGTATGGTGTGTATGGTCTTTTATCTGTATGCTTTTTTTGGGTTATGACAAGCATTACCTTCATTTGCACTTGTATTTCATGAACTGTGAGGGAAGTAATTAGACTTTTCTGGAGATTTTGTTGATGCTATTTCTTCTACAGTGAAATAAAAAGCTCTGCCGTATGAATATGGATGTATGTTTCTGTAATTACCAAGGGAAAAAATGCACAGTATGTCAAAGTCATATATCACACAGCTTGCTGAATAAATGTGATTTTAACAGTAAATAAAAACGCTCTTGTAGATGTAGAGAAATAGCGTAGAGCTGTATTTGAGGTTTAATGCCCAAATCATTTTTGGGGCCCAAGTATACACACACACACACACACACAAAAAAAAAATATATATATATATATATATATATATATATATATATATTTTATTATTATTTTTTTTTTGTGATCAAATACTAATGTTATTAGTGCAAGCATCTTCAAACACATCCTCAGATTTGGTGATAATAATAATAAATCGTGAGTTGCTGTACAAGCCCATTATAGAAAGTAGTTTTAGATTGAAACTATTTATATACAAATAGAAAACAAGTACGAGACAATGTAAATAGTTTTGTGTGAAGAAAAAAAAAAGGTATTAAAAAATCTAGTAGCCTATAAATAGATATTTAATAGTAAGTGCAATTTTTTTAGGTGTGTGCAAACCTTTAATACAAAATATTAGCCTAAGTTAAAATGTTCCCTGTTGACCTTATGTAGCGCTGCTGAAAATGTATTTCAAATGCTAAATTATCCACTTTCCACCAACTTAACCCACAACATCTGGCCTCTTATTGTTTGTTATAATAATGAAAATCTGTCAGGATTTCACATCATGTGATTAAACTGGGCTTCCTGCACTGAGAACTGATCATGAATCATATGGATTAACTTCAGTTTTATTAACATCATACACAAAACTGATCCGAGACACTGTTTCAAGGGGTCACTTTGAGATCAACCCCTAGCGGCCAGGGACGGATTATGACGCACGGACTGATTAAAGGCCCCTCTCAGTTGAAATTGTGCTAATTTTTTCTTAAATTCAAATAGTAATGGATTCTATTTACACCAAGTGAAAATAGCAGTATTTTTAGCGATATGTTATTTACACTAAGTGCAAATAGCTATAGATTATATCTGCACTGTTAAAATAGCAGGATTTTCTGCTATTTATACTACTTGTCGCAAAATAGTGGTAATTATCTGCACTTCAGTATTGTATTACATTATAAAACAGTATGCAATAATAACGTATTGAGTGTAAATTTTTAATAATTTTAATTCAAATTATTAAATGGATGCCACCTTATTGGTACAATAAAGCCCTCCCGACACCTACCCTAACCCTACCTGATACTTATTCAACTTTTTGGTTATTTCTTTAATTTTTATTGACACTAAATGCTTTTACGATGTGATATGAGATTTGAAAAGGGAGAAAAAAAAAAATTAGACCCAGGTCGATCGCGTCCAAAAGCACGCGCTTTCCCATCTGCACCACTGGAACTCGCAATTCAAAGCCGTTTTTTATAAGTTTGACAGCCCTATCACACGTTGGTGGGCGGAGTTAGTATAAAATAGTCTCTGCCAAAAGGTGGGCTATTTGCACTAAGTGTAAATAGACACTCCGTTTACATTATCATTGGCAGAATTAAAGCACTCTCAAAAACTCCCATTAATCACTGAAGTTGCTTACATTGTGATCGTTTATTAAATATCAAAAATATTATTCGGCATTTTGGAAGCTGCATTCAAAATCCACTTGCCTCAAAAATCTTGAGGGGGAAATCACGGTCCGGGAGTAGCGGTATTTCGGCTGAGCCCCCCTCTGGTCCAGTGCCCTGGGCACGTGCGTTAATCCGTCCCTGCTAGTGGCAACCATCTGAGTTTGTGGAAATCACGTGACTTGCCCAACAATGGTGAGTTGCTTAAACTGTTATTATGATGGTTTCACAAAGACAACATGCAGTTTTGGACAAACAAAAACATGTCCCACAAACCTGTCAAGATACCACAGACGTAAACACATGCAAGCTCTTAAAAGTGTTTTAAGGTAATCTCAACTGAACATGGAGAATTAATGTAAACTGGCACACTGGAGATGACTGGGAAAAGGTCCCAATTATGCTGAATTAACCATACCTACATATAGGGTGATTGCAGGTAAAGTGGGCCGTTTCAGAGCATAACAATAGTTCTTAGTTAAAGGGACACACACTGTTTTTCTCTGAATTATAAATTGCTTCGGTTGATGCAGTATGCATAAGAGGATTGTGTCATGGTGAAAGGTAGAAGATTTTCATTTCTAAATTATAAGGTTGCTCACTAAATGGAAACAAATAGCCTATTATTGCTGTTTTTGTTTCCACAGTTAACAGGGAATAAAATGCAAAGAAAAAAATGTTTAAAAATTTGTTAGTTTTCTTTTACGGTGTTTAAATATTGCTGGCCCACTTTGACTGAATGTGTTAGATAAAGTGGGCCAGTGGGATTCAGATAAAGTGGGTTGACCTTAGCCCTTAGTTATTATACACAAATTCATAAAATAAATGGACATTCACTGGTTATTTTATAGCTGACATGTATAATTAACTTTTTTAGAAAACAGAAATGAGTCTGCAGTCAGGAAATTCAAGTCAGAGATGGAAGAAAGGAAAGAGAATAGAAAGGATGTCGAGGCATTCAGTTCAATCTGTGGAGTGAAGAATGGATGAGAGGAGCAAAATATAGATGCAGAATATAAAGCTTTAAAATATGGACACAATTAAAGTTCATTTAAAGTGTTTCGAGAACATAGACAGAAGAGCATTTTTACATTTTATAGTCACATTTTGTAATATATTGTAGAGTTCATTTTGTTAATATTCTGATTTAAATGCTGATATTCAGATTTAATCAAATTTAATGTCAGGTCAACACATAATAATCTTTCATTTGTTGGGAATTTCACACATGAATTGAGATGAGGATTTACACATGATTTATTTTACTCATAACCTGTAGGACAGGTTATATATTTTTGGATTTGTTAAATTTGTTGTTAAATATGTTTATCTGATAATATGTGTTAATAAATCATGTGTTTTTAATTTTAAGATACAGAATAATTTTTGATAAATAAGGGATGGCTCACTTTCTCAGACCAGCTGGCCCACTTTACCTGACAATATTAATTTCTGGAGTGTTTATAGACTAAAATGTTTATTGGTATATAATATGGAAATAAAACTTTATATGAGCCATACTCAAATTTAAATATTATAGCTGGACATTAAAGTTAACAAAAGTAATAAAAAAAATAAATAAAAACATCTAGGGATCTAAATTACACTTTTTGCAAAAAGTGTCCCACTTTACCTGCAATCACCCCAACACTTTCAGCATTATTGTAAGTAAATATATATATTTTCATTGTATTTTATTTTGTATAAATAGATATTTATTTACATGTTTAGCATTAAGAGTTGTTAAATCTTATAAGTACTGAAAATATAATTACAACGTTTCAAAGTTGCAAATACTATACTATTTCAGTCTTTCTACTTTAAAATTCGTAGTTATGTAACTTGCACTTTCATTGTAATTAATTGTGGAATTTACTAGTCATTTCTGAGTCAAAATTCTTTCTTCACCAAATGTTTTTCAGTGTATATAAATAAAGTGAATGAGGCTGTCAAGCTCTAAATTGACAAAAAATGGCACCATAAAACTAGCTCCAAGTACATCAGCTTTTAAACTTTCAGGCAAGAGTTTGTCTTGACAAACAACTAGTGTTACACACCTATTAAGTATATTTATATAGCCTAGGTTCTCCTCTATTAAAACGAGTGAGTGTGCTGGCTTGATGTTTAGTGTTTTTTTGGTGAACAGATGGTTTGTAGCATCAGCTGACAGCTCAGAGAGAGACCTGCTCCCAGGGCGGACTGCATCTCTGGCACCGGTGCTGCTTTCTTCTTGTTGAAGGACCGGAGACGTGCGGTCCCAGGGTGCCTGACAGTGCTGGATAATTGACACATTTCCACAAGGCTTTGGTGACTTCCGTCTTCTGTCAGTGTCATGTTAGATACAGTGAGGTAAGCAGAAGTGACATATCAGGCCAGTTTAGTTTGTTCTCCTCAGGGATTATGGGGAAGATAGTTTGAGTGGAGTTGAAGCTTGACTTGCATATACTGACAGAAGGATTGAAGCCATTTGACACATGGATATTCTGTTTGATTGCAGTTGTTTTCCCACATGAATTTGCAGCCTTTGCTTGCATGTCGACTTGATAAATAGCGATTAAACTGCTCATGAAGTCTGTTTCTCAAAGGGAGAGAGAGGTATTATCTGGATAAATGTCAAATGCTTGCCTTTTAAGTCTTAACTTAAGGTTATCTTATTAAACTCTGCAATAGTGCTTTTCAATGTGTGTTTTTTGTTAATCGAACACAGTAGCAAAATAGTTTATCTTTTTTGAGAAATTGTCCTTGGCAACAAATATTGGAATGCATTACTATGAACAACACAGGCCAAACAATATTCAAGATTATTAACATACATGGACAGTATTTCAATTATTACGCCAATAGAACACAATACACAATGTAGTTTGCACAATCTATTTTTAACCACGTTTATCCTCAACTGAAGTCTGGATCGTATTTTTTTAAATTGGTTTAAAGTTTTGCTCAAAAACCAAAACACCAAGTGCTTCATTTGAAGAAATATTTATTTGCATGATTCAGTGAAACTGACAGCACTAGGCATTATAAAACAGTGTCGAATATCATTAGTTTTTATCTCATTGTCGTGAATCCTCACTCGTGTCGTCCTCTCCCTGTTTTTAGCCAGGACACAAACTCTTTTGCTGCCTGGTCCTGCAGGTAAGAGCTGACGTCACTGCTAAATGTGCCTTCTGCGTGCCGTCGTGTTGGGACTCTGGAGAAAAAACATTATTGTCAGATTTAAAAAGGACATCAATAATAAACTGTACCTATTTACAGTACCGTTCAAAATTCAGCAAGGAAGCATTAAATTGTTCAGTAAAGACATTTATAATGTTTCAAAAGATTTCTAATTCAAATAAATGCTGTTTGTTCAAACTTTCTATTCACAAATGTATCAGGGTTTCCACAAAAGTATGAAGCAGCACAACTGTTTTCAACACTGACTATAATATTCATGTTGCTTGAGCAGCAAATCAGCATATTAAAATGAATTCTGAAGGATCATGGGACACTGAAGACTGGAGCTGAAAATTCAGCTTTGCATCACAGGAATAAATTACATTTTACAATATATTTAAATAGAAAACAGTTATTTTAAATTCTAATAATATTTCACAAAATTAATGTTTTTTCTGTTTTAAATAAATTGATACAGATAAGCCTTGGTGAGCAGAAAAGATTTCAAAAGAAGCTTTTTCAGCCATTCGAATGCTGTAGTGGGAATTGCTATTATTTAAATAAATTTCCAAATAGTGAATGTCATGTAAAATTATACAATAGTTAAAGTCTACACACATCTGCCAGATGTCTTTTTTTTTTACCTGTTCTTAAATATTTTGCAAGACCTTACAGAATTGAAACTTACCCACTTCTCTTGGAGTTCATTAACCACTGAACGAAGTCTTGTGCTCGTCTGGTCTCCAGGTATTTGCTGTAATCGTTTGAGAATGTGCCTTCTGAATGTCTCTTCATGATGTTTACTTCTCTTGGGTCATTAAATAGTGCATCCTCAGACATAAGGCTGAAAGTCAATATCAAACATGTCATTCTCCAAAAATAATCACCATGTCTGAGATATATGCCAATCCCAAAATCAAAAGAAAAAAAGCATTTAATTGAATTTATTAGTGACGTTATTTTTTACAGAAGTTCGCAGCAAAATTATCAATATTTTATGACATTTAATTGTCATAAGTAAATAAAAATACAAAAATAAAACCTTAAAAATATGCTTAATTTTCAACTTATAGTTCCCTTTGGAAGTTAAATGTGTCCCAGATTGTGTTTCAATACAAATCCCAGCTGTAGAGGCCATTAAAAATGAAGTAATTCTGAATTTAGTTACTCTTACCTGGAGTTTTCTTCCATGTTTTCTTGTATGGGAATCTGCAGGCTGCTCTGGATCAGAATAAGAAGTAAAAGTCCAATGAAAGCGTAGATCCTTGTCATCATCTTACCTGAGGGTCAGACCATACGGCTACTAAGTAAACCATTAATGCATTCTACCTCAAAAGATATATAGTATAGTGCCAAAAAGTTCTCCGGCTCACCTGGATTGTGTTGGGTCGTCACGGAGAAATAAAGTCAAAGATTTTGATGTTGCCTCACTGGTTTCTCCTTCCTGGCTCCCAGTGCGATTTCACGGTCCCAGCCTGATGTTCGGAGTCTTATATAGTGATGCCCAGGTGGCGTGATCCACACACACACGTACACAGACACACACTTATTAGTTTCAGTCTATTAATCTCAATGCATCAATGTATTTGCACTCTGAACCTGTTTAAAAAGAGAGATGGGGAAATGGTCAAACAAGTCAAAAAGTCACTTAAGGGAGAAGTCAAACATGATTCTGTCTTGTTAAAAACAGGAGAGCAAATAATTGCATAGGATGAGATGCATTCAGTCAGATTTCCAGGCAGTGATGTGTGCGCTCTGCAAAGCTTTCTTTTTGTGCCTTTTTCTCTTTTTTTTTAACATCAGTTAATGTCTTCTTTTGCAATAGCAGTTTTACAATACACTGAAAAATATTTATAATGTAAGGTTTAAGCAATTTTCACTCTGAAAGTGCTAGTAAATTTACAAATAATTACAAAGAAATGACAAGTAACGCACTTAATTGTAAAATGTGAAATTTTGAAGTAGACTGAAATGGTATTTTCTTATAAAACACTCCAATAATCTGTTTCATATACAACTTTGAATATATATATATAATTGCATATGTATTTTTAAATGTTTAAAATATTTAAATATTTTACTTTTATGTAGAATAGATGTCAGTTATGTTCCATTGTCATTTCTGGGCTATTTGTTCATTTATTTATACATTGATTATATAAATGTTTATAAGTTGTGCTTCTCAACTGAAGCGTTTCCACTGCGTGTCCTTATTTTTAAACCTTAGCTGGTGGTGCAGTAAAGTAGTTGTGTTTTAGGGACAAAGACCTGGAAAAATGGAAATATTGTAATATTGTTATATCTTAGGTTTCCTATTTGATGTGGATAGCTGTCATTATTCAGGAATATTTAGAAACGGTATAATACTTAATTTGATGCTAATAGTACTGATTGTGCTTTAGTGATTGGCAGACTGTAGGCTACATTATTTCATATTGTTAATGATTTTTGTTAGACTGAAATTCATTAATGTGGGTTTAAGTTGATATATCTATAACATCAGTGATGTCAAATTCAGAGAAGTGCTCTTAGGACTGTCAGACAAATTTCATTTGGCATACATTTCCATAGTTCAACCAGCAGGTGGCACTGTTCATATAATATCATACATACTATTATTTGCATACACTACCAGTCAAATTGTGGAAAAAAAATTGTCAAAACTATTAAATGACACCGAGATAGAAGTATCAAAATTCAGTGCAGTGTGTCCAAACTTATAGAATTTGTAAAATATAAAATTAAGACGTAGAACTGTTTCACATACAGAAATATTTTTCTTTTTTTCCCTTCAGTTTTCAGGATATATGAAGAATGAGTCAAAAGACCAATGCATTCAAATCCCAAATGTTTGAGTTGATCAGTTTTACAGACATGCTCAAACCACACATTGAAATCAGTGCATAAACACAACTGCATAGAACATTATAGATTCCACAATCAATTTGTAAATGTAACATTATAAAATACGCCAGACGTCTGTGATATAAACTACATTCATATCAGGTCACATTTTAGAGTAATCATTACAGCAATTTGATAAGAAAAACAACAGCTAATACAAATTTCACATATTAAAAAACCAAATGAAATCTTACATGTAAATGTCATTGGCTCTGACATAAGAGTTTGTTCCCATCAACATGTCTAAAATACAGACTAGCATGTAAAGCATCTGTCATTAACAGTGTTTGTGTCAATGTAAAAGGAACATTTGTCTTCATAATGCATTAACATGTCCATTTATTTTTTCTCTGCAAAACAGTTCTGCAGGAAATGGTTCAAGTGTGCGTAGAGGTGGTAACGCGCTTTACCAGACAGTCCATGATCCTTATCTGTGTACCACTGAAAAACATTACACATTTAGGCATTTAGAGTATTTTAAAGAAAACAAGATGTTTCAGAGCTTAAAGGAATAGTTTGGCCAAAAATGAAAATATATGGACCCTCAGGCCATCATCCGAACAGATTTGGAGAAATGTAGCATTGCATCGCTTGCTCACCAGTGGATGCTCTGCAGTGAATGGGTGCCGTCAGAATGAGAGTCCAAACAGCTGATAAAAACATCACAATAATCCACACCACTCCAGTCCATCAGTTAACATCTTGTGAGGCGAAAAGTTGCGTGCATAATCGTAATTAAGTCTGTTGTCTTTTCACATCGAAATCCAACAAGAAGTTTGTTTAGAACTGGTTTCGACTGTTTTTGCTTGTAAATGGTGCTTGATCTGTGCAGATTTATCTCCTGATTCAAACATATGTTCAGATGACTTCCATGATCCATAATACTGCTTTCACTGGAGAAAGCAGTATTATGGATTATGGAAGTGAAAAACGTTTTGATGGATTTGTTTCTAAGAAACACACGGCTTTTGGCTTCACAAGATGTTAACTGGTGGACTGGAGTGGTGTGGATTACTGGTGGATTATTGTGATGTTTTTATCAGCTGTTTAGACTCTCATTCTGACGGCACCCATTCACTGCAGAGGATCATTGGTGGGCAAGTGATGTAATGCTACATTTTTCCAAACTCATCTATATTTTGGAAGGTGTAAATTTTCAATTTTGGATGAACTATTCCTTTAATACATTTTTTTCATCACCTTCACCCATTCATCAATACTCACCATTGCTTCAAAATCAACTTGATTTTCCACCAGGGCTTTGGAAATTTGGGCAGCATGCTGGAAGTGGACGTTGTCTAGAGTAGTGAAGTCAAAACGGCAAGAAAACATCTTTAAATGCTGCATATGTAGTCAAGACACTAGGTTTTGCTTCAGAGTCAGTTTATCAGATTCTATAAACTTTACATTGCTTACCGTCTGCAGTGCCGTGCACCAGCATGTATTGCACTGACTTGAAATTTTTTGCCCTGTCAGTCACTGTTGAATTCTGCAAATAAACCAAATATATGAAGCATTGTATTGATAACTGTTCATAATTTCATGTTTTCTTATGGGTTAACTCACTTTATAACTTTCAGTGTTTTCCTCAGGGCGATGCATGTATCTCTCTGTATATACAGCATCTGTGAAGAACACAGTGTGTGAGTTCAGTTTGCTAGATTGTCTGTGGTTAATCTATGTCATAAATCAGAAAACAATTTGAAATCCATACCATAATAGTCCCACTTAGCAGCAGGAGCCACGGCAATTCCACATTTGAACAGTCCACTTCCTGATCCCAGAACCATGGATGTCACATAACCACCATATGACTGTGAGCAAGACAAACGTTTCATGATTAGTGTGAAGGTTTTCAGTCATCAGGCTCATCGTAGATCTGTTATCTTACCTTAATTAGAAAATAACTTTGCATGATGGTTTTGATAGATCCTTGAAAGTTTAAAGGGTTTTGACATTTAAAGCTTGTTAAAATATTTTTTGGAAGATGTAAATGTTTTGTTAAAATACTTTCTGTACACTACTACTGGTCAAGAGTTTTTTTTTTTAATCTTTTTTTTTTTTTAAATGTCTTCTGCTCACCAAGGCTGCATTTATTTGATACAGTAAAAAAAATGTATTCCTGTGACCGAAGCTGTATTTTCAGCATCATTACTCCAGTCTTCAGTGTCAAATGATCCTTCAGAAATCATTCTAATATGCTGATTTGATGCTTAAGAAACATTTCTGATTATTATCAATGTTGAAAACAGTGCTTAATATTTTTGGTGGAAACCATGATACACTATCCTTCAAAAATTTTGACTTTAAAAAAAAAATAAAAATTGAGACTTCATTATTCAAGGATGCAATGAATTGATCAAAAGTGACAGCAAAGCCAGTTATAAATGTTACAAAAGATTTATTTTTCAAATAAATGCTGTTCTTTTGAACTTTCTAGTCATCAAATAATCCAAAAAAAAATGAATCACAGTTTCAACAAAAATATTATGCAGCAAAAAATGTTTCAACAACGATAATAATGAGAACTGTTATTAATGATTGATCATCAATAATAATAATTGAGCAGGAAATCAGCATATTAAAATTAATTCTGAAGGATCATGTGACACTGAAGACTGGAGTAATGATGCTGAAAATTCAGCTTTGCATCACAGCAATAAATTACATTTGAACATATATTAAAATAGGAAAAGTTATTTTATATTGTACTTACATTTCATTATATGGTTGCATTTACTGTATCAAATAAATGCAGCTTTGTGAGCATAGAAGACTTATTGCAAAAACTTAAAAAAATACATTTGAATTCTTTCAAACTTCTGACCAGGAGTGTAGATTGAAATCTTGGATTTGAAGTTTAAAATCCAACCAAACCAACATAATAAAACCTGTTGTGCGCATTTAGACATGAACACATTTTTTAATGAAAGCACTGCACTTACCCAGCCCCACATGCCAATTCTGTCTTTGTCAATGAAACCCATTTCAATGAACTTTCTGAAATTAAACACAAATTCACAGGAAACACAATTACTAAGATATTCCAACACAAAATGACTACTTTTGTAGATGCTAGTTTGTCACTTTTCATGAAAATCTCATGACCGCTTTGCTTTCAGTCAACTCTGCTAGCGTTTGACCTCTATCAACCTCTTACTGACACATGCTTCATGACAAGCTCATTCTCTGTTGTAGGAGGCCGACAGGATTCACGTCTGCCTCGTATCTCTCGTGCGTCTGTGAGTGTTACATCAGGCTAAATGACAGCAGCGTGAGCGTGTGCACATCGTTCCTCCGCCTCACCTCACGGCCGAGATTTGATCTTCCACCTCGTACGTTCCCAGCCGGCCGTAGATGGCGTGCATTATCTCATCACCCTGGTAACCGCTTCCCCTGCCGTCAAAGCTGGCGATGATCACCTTCTCTGTGCTGCACAGGTACGTGGCCCACTCCAGGCGAAACACATAGTCCGTGTTCTGGCTGGCTGGACCACCATATCTGTGATGGGGAAGTGTGGAAATAACACAAATCTATATAATATATTCATGTCGAAAAATATATTTTTGTAATGGAGAAGACTATTTTCTTTGAAATGCGGTTTGGGTAGTTGACAAAAAATAGTTGCTATGATGCTATACTTCATCTAAACTGATTTTAAAATGCATTTTGCTAATTATTTTAAGATTATTACACATTCAGCTTGAATGTGAATGTGTTCATTTTAATTGAGAGAAATTTGAACGTAAAAAAAAAAAAAAAAAAAAAAATTGTAAATTTATTATATACACTACCATTCAAAAGTTTGGGGACAGTAATATTTTATTTATTTTAAGAAATCTATACTTTTATTTTAGCAAGGATTCATTAAATTGACAGCAAAAGTGACAAACTTTTACATTGGTACAAAAAAATAAATAAATACATTTTAAATAAATGCTGTTCTTTTGAACTTTCTATTCATCTGAAGATCCTGAAAAAAAATATATCATGGTTTCCACAAAAATATAAAGCAGCACAACTGTGACACTAAAAAACACAGAAAATTCAGCTTTGATCACAGGAATAAATTACATTTAAAATATATTGATACAGTAAAACTCTATTTTCAATTGTAATATTTCCAGATAATACTGTTTTTATTGTATTTTTGATCATATAAATGCAGCCTTGGTGAGCAAAACAGACTACTTTCAAAAACATAAAAAAAATTTAACCAAAATGTATGAGCTGTGATTAAATTAAAGAAAAAAACAAAAAAAAACTCACACTTGAATAAAAAGAGGGTACTTTTTGGAGGAGTCAAAATTTGGTGGGAACATCATCTGATACCAGAGGTCTGGAGAAACATAAACAACATGAAAGGCTTTAGATAAATATGCTACCTAATTCCTGTTTGCCAAGAATACTTAAAAATGTTGCACGTACTGAATCCTGCGATCTTCATTGTGGCACGTTTGATGGTTGGCATCAGAAGCTCAGTAGTCAGAATTTTGTCTAGTTTCTTATTGTCCTCAAGGACCTGAATCTCTAATACAAAAAAGTTAGTAAATGACGATAGAAATGTGATTTTATGAACTATTCCTTAATATACATTGCTGATGTTGTAAAGTGGATGGATTAAACCGATACTAGCACACCTTTAGCAGGCCCTCTGTTGTCCATCAGTGTAAACAGAGGAAGTCCTGGTCCTGTAAAATCAGTGTTTATTAGATTGAGCACACACTTTCCTCTCTCAGTCACCTCAGATCATCCGAGCTATCATTCAAGTGTTTGTCATGAGTGAATCTCACAGGTGTGAAAGTGTTCACTAACCATAGCAGTCCATACGGAAGAAAGAGGCGTTCAGGCTGAAGTAAGCTGAGTTATACTGACACCTGTCCTGGTACAGCGAACAGGTCAGGCACTCGGGGGCAGAATGTCCACTCTTGCTTATAGAAATCCTAAGAACACGAGAAATATGTTTTTATAAAAAGATGTATGGGTCACCATACTTGGCCACACACCACTTCCCTTTCCATGAAAATAGATTTTTGACTTATGTTCAGCGTAGACAGAAACTAATATTTGATTTTATTATTTAAATTTTTTTCCTCTGTACACTAAATGCAAAATTTGAAGGACCTTTACAGTATGGACACATTTTTTTATGTGCTTTTATTTATTTATTTAAAAAAAATAATTATACATTAAAAACATATTAAAAATTCTGCTTTTGTGTTCCACTGAAAAAATAACAGCATAGAGGTTCGAAACAAGATGAGGGTAAATAAATAATGATATTTAACGCTAAACTGTTTCTCTATAGTGGCTCTGAAGTATGTTTTGCATATTACAGTATATTTTGGCGTCCGGTCCACATCATCAGAGGAATACATACACTAAATTGCAGAACCACTAATGAATTTGACCGTCATTAAAATCCTTTTCGGTTCCAGAAATAGAATTGGTTGTGAATAAGTGGTTCTTGTTTCACAATGCAGAGTGATACAGTTGCAAAAGAAATTACTATTTAAAATATTTAAAATATTAAAATACACTCCTAATACAAGTTGATGCAAAAGGGTATTTTTACTTGTAAAGGTTTCTCTGTCCAGGTCTTCCCATGTGTTCATTACTCACGTAGTATCTGTGGAAAGAATAGATTTTAGATGTGGAAAGTTTGACAATAAAGGCACATGAGAAGAAAATAAGACTGTTCTACTTTTTCATACGCACATGGAATCTTTGGTAACTTTTGAGATGTATATCACTTCCCATTTGCCTGAGGTGATGGGTGTTGCTTTTCCCTACAAAGAAAACCACAGTTGACAGACCAATAACTTGCTAAGCTTGTACCACACCGTTTCTTTGTGTCTGACTTTTAATAGTTATTAGCCAAAGGAAACGACACATTATAGCCTGTAATACAGTGCAATGATATATCTGAGGTTTGCACGATAGATCGCAACAGTGATCGCCTACTGTTTCAGTGACATTTGTTACGGATGTATTTATCCCATTCATATTATCATTAGGGATATCAAAATCTTTTGTAATAAAGAGTTCAAAGTCATGTACCAAACCAACCAGCTCTGAGATGTATCACAACACAATCTTCCATTCATATATACAGTATATATATATATATATATATATATATATATATATATATATATATATATATATATATATATATATATATATATATATATATATATATATATATATATATATATATAGTCATGGCCAAAAATATCAGCACCCTTGATAAATATGATCAAAGAAGGCTGTGAAAATTAATCTGTATTGTTAATCCTTTTGATCTTTTATTTAAAAAATTCACAAAAATCTAACCTTTCATTGGATAATAAGAATTTAAAATGGGGGGAAATATCATTATGAAATAAATGTTTTTCTCAAATACACGTTGGACACAATTATTGGCACCCCTAGAAATTCTTATGAGTAAAATATCTCTGAAGCATATTCTCATTCATATTCACAATTCACTCCAGGGTGATTATGAACATGAAATTATTCAGCCATGGCTTTCTGTTTCATAGAAATATAAATAGGAGGGAAAACAAAGCCCAAATTCCCTTATCCATCACAATGAGAAAAACGTCTCGGTTACGTATGTAACCCCGGTTCCCTGAAGGGAACGAGACGCTGCGTCGAAGCGCTAGGGGAACGCCCACAGCGTGACCGCGCTCTGAACCAGAGTGTAACGTGTCCAATGGAAGGGCGAGACGTCATAGGCGGGTGACGTCACTGACCGGAAAGCATATAAGCACGTGCGGTGGAGCCGGCGTTTGCTTCCAGGAATGAAGCAACCGCCCGCAGGGATACAGGAAGTATGGCTTCGAGACGCAGCGTCTCGTTCCCTTCAGGGAACCGGGGTTACATACGTAACCGAGACGTTCCCTTCCAGGAACTCGAGCTGCGTCGAAGCGCTAGGGGAACGAGATGCCCACGCCTCCAGACTTCCAAAATACCTGCCCTGTGTGTATCACTGGGAGCACAGCGAGGGCGAGAAAGAAGAGCCGGGAGTGGCCATAAGATCAAGGTGATAGAACCGAACAAAGGTGAGGGGCGTGGACCAACCCGCAGCATTGCAGATATCCTGCATCGAAACCCCTGCCAGAAAGGCCTTGGAGGCCGCCATACTCCTAGTTGAATGGGCCTTAAGCCCCGGAGGCGAAGGGATGCCTGAAGATTCATAGGCCAAGGAAATAGTATCCACAATCCACCTGCTAAGGGTCTGCCTAGAAGCAGGCAGACCCCGCTTAGGAGGACCGAAGCAAACTAGCAATTGGTCCGTCCTTCTCCACAGGGCAGCTCTGTGGACGTATGCGTCCAGTGCTCGCACTGGACACACACAGTTATGCTTTCGCTGGTCAGGCTCCCAAAAGGGAGGAGGACTTAGGGCCTGCAGCACGACAGGCCGTGGTATAGAAGAGGGGATCTAGGAAATAACCCGCTCGAGGGTAGAAAAACGCTTTGGCCAGACCAGGGGCAAAGACGAGATAAGAAGGGGCCATGAAGGGCCTACAAGTCCCCACTCTCTTAAGAGACCACAGCCAGGTCCCCGTAGGGACACGTCGTACAGGAGGCCTCAGCCTCAGCGCACCGTGGAGGAAACCTGTAACCAGGGGGTGTCGACCCACTGTAAGGCCACCGAGAAGGGCGTGGTAGGCCGATAAAGCCGCCACGTAAACCTTCAGGGTGGAGTGAGTTACCCCTGCGGAGAAACGGGCCTGCAGGACCTGCAGCACTGTACCAAACGGGCAGTTAACTGGGTCAAGGTGGCGGTCTCCGCACCAAGAAGTGAAATATTTTCACTTCAGGGCATACAGTTTCCTCGTAGAGGGAGCTCTGGATTGGAAGATGGTCTCAGCAACCTCGGTTGAGAGACCGGAAGCTATGAGCTGCGCCCCCTCAGAGGCCAGAACTTCCACACGTTATGCACGCGTTGCCTCGGCAACGTGCGCTGCAACAGCGAGCACTCACTCAGAGGGGGAAGAACCGCACACGCGGGCTTCCACGAGCGAGAGCGCTAGATCTGGGGAATGCAGGAGGAGATAGGGCGAACCCGTCTCCAACCTGTTCACCAGATCCCTGTTGCCATCCAGAACTCCCGGGAGCAGAGCGATCGGGGAAAAACCGTACAGACGAAGCCTCGGCCAGGTCTGTACCAAGCGTCCAGTCCAAAGGAGCTGGAGGAACTAGAGGGGCATAGCGCTGACTCTCGAGTCGCACAGCCAAAAACCTCCATATCTGCTTCACCACCTCGGGGTGAAGCATCCATTCCCCGGGCCTCAGCCCCTGCCTCGACAGGATGTCTGCTCCCACATTGAGATACCCAGGGATATCGATGGCTCTGAGAGAGCGAAGTTTGCCCTGGGGCCACACAAGGATCTGGTGCGCCAGCTTGTACAAGGGGCGCGAACGCAGACCTCCCTGGTGGTTGATGTAAGAGACCACCGCTGTGCTGTCGGTGCGCACCAACACATGGTGATCTCTTAGGTCCGGGAGAAAGTGCTTGAGTGCACGAAACACGGCCAACATTTCCAAACAATTGATATGCCACGTTAGATGGCGACCGCTCCACAGACCGCGGGCAGGGTGGCCACTCATGACCGCTCCCCATCCGGTGAGGGATGCGTCCGTCGCTAGCATTACGCGGCGACAGGAGGCTCCCAGCACCAGGCCCTGAGACAAGAACCAAGCTTGGCTCCACATGTCTAAGGCACGTAGGCATCGCCGCGTGACCTTGATCATGCGAAGCGGGTTTCCCCTCGGGGAGAACCCCTTGGTCTTGAGCCACCACTGTAGGGGTCTCATGTACAGGAGGCCAAAAGTAATCACGTTGGACGCAGCTGCCATGAGCCCCAGCAGTTTCTGAAACTGCCTGACAGTGAGTGACTGGCCCTCTTTCACTCTCTTGACTGAGGTGAGGATCGACTCGCTCCGAGCAGGAGACATACGTGCCTGCATCGTGGTCGAATCCCACACCACGCCTAGATAAGTGGTTCTCTATACTGGAGAAATCACACTTTCTTGGCGTTCAGTCTCAACCCCTTCATGTGCGCGAGAACGACATCTCGATGCCGAGTCGCCACCTGCTCTGATCGAGCTAGAATCAACCAATCGTTGATGTGAAAATGCGGGGTACGAGTGCAGGGCCAACGGGAAGAACCCGATATCGGTAAGCTTTGCCCCTAAAAGCAAACCTGAGGGACTTCCCTTGAGAGGGAAGGATGGAGACGTGAAATCTGCGTCCTTAGATCCATCGTGACAAACCAGTCCTCGGACTTGGTCTGAGACACGACTGATGAGTGTAAGCACCCTGAACTTCAGTCACATGACTGAGCGGTTCAACTGACGCAGATCTACCATCCTTCCTTGGAACAATGAAGTACCGGCTGTAGAACCCGGACTCTCTTCCGTGAGGAGGGACCACCTCGATGGCCTCCTTCCCCAAGAGAGTGTCTACTTCCTGTTCCATGATCAGAGCCTGCTGGGGGCCCACGCACGTGGGAATCACCCCGTTGAAAGGCGGTGGCGGAGCGCCGAACTGAATACAAAAGGCCTTTCTCTACAGTACGCAGGACCCAATGAGATCCATTTGGCAGTAGTTTCCACGCTGCCTAAATGGTCTACTAAGGGAACCAGTCTCTCGAGACTGGCCTCTGATGTACCCAGAGCTGCTGGCACGGTGCCCTGAAGCGGAAGACCGGCAGGAGACGGCCGAACCAGGAGCTCTAGGGACCCCCGCAGGGGTGGCGAGCTTCTCAGCGCCGCTACACTTCGGGGCGGAAGAAACTGAGAACATCGCTCGCTGGAGCCAGCTGCGCCCTGGAACTCTGGCAGGGTTGGCAGACTGATCTCCCACGCCCGTAGGCTTCTTGGCCGAGAACCCCCTTAGACTTAAGAACGGTCCGCAGATCCGGCTTAGCCTTAGAGGCCCCCCGACCCAGAGCGTTAGCCGCCACGGCCCCACCTCGGTGGGGTGCGAGTAGCCACGCTCTGTTTTGCACCTCTCTAAAGAGGGGCTGGCACGCGGCGAGGGCTGCTCCCGCCCAGCAGCCCCCTGAGCTAGAGACAGGTGAGGGAGAAACCGCTGAAACGCCGCCGCTTGTCTACGAGCCTCCTGGTACCTGTTGACGACGTAATCGACGGCGTCGCCGAACAGGCCAGAAGGTGCAAGCGGGGCGTCCATGAGGAAAACCCTATCTTCTCCTTCATGTCAGATAGGGTTGACCACAGACAGCGTTTCTAGGGAGCTCAGAGATCAACTTATATTTCAATCAAGTTGAGCCCCAATCCCTCATCCAGCTCTCTAAGCAGGTACGTCAGCTTGGTGCGCCTGCAACACTCTCTTTCTTCTTTCTTTTTTTTTCGGTGTGCAGACACGCACCAGCCTGACCTGCAGCCGCGAGCCTTCAGAGACAACGCCACGCAAGGGGATAGATAGCTCGCGAGCGTCTGTTCCACCCGGGGCATCGCTCTGATATGAATGGGAATACGTAACGCACGCGTCGCCTCGGCAACGCGCGCTGCGATCCCCGCACTCACACTCGCCGCCGTGCCTCAGCAGCGGCGGGAATGCGAGATGTACAGCGGAGAGAAACACAATCAGCCCCCTTTCTTTCTTTTTTTTTTTTTTTTTAGAGCTGACTGCGCGCCGTTCTCATTCATAATATGCTTGTGTAAGCACCGTTTCATTGACGCGTCCACCTCCTCGGAGGAAGACAGGTCTAGGGAAGGGATGAAACTCACTCCTCTCTTTTTTTTTTTTTTTTTTAAAGAGAGAGCCTTCAGAGAGCAGGCGTAAGAAATGAAAAAAGCTCACAAACGGGCAGTCAGCTCCCTCGAGAGCTGAATCTGCGCGCTCTGCTCTCAAGCAGACCACACACAGACTGCGTGTATCCCAAGCAGTGATATAATGTGTGCAGGGAGGAACACACAGCCCGGAATGCGATCTGCTATCGCCCCAGTGCTTGCACATATTGCTGGAGCCTATTCAAGTGATTGTGCAGGACAAACAACACTAAATAAGACTCACAACATACAAAGACAGTACACACAGACAGAGAAGCGGTTGCTGAATGACAAAAAGCAAACGCCGGCTCCACCGCACGTGCTTATATGCTTTCCGGTCAGTGACGTCACCCGCCTATGACGTCTCGCCCTTCCATTGGACACGTTACACTCTGGTTCAGAGCGCGGTCACGCTGTGGGCGTTCCCCTAGCGCTTCGACGCAGCTCGAGTTCCTGGAAGGGAACCAAAGAATATATTTCTGATGTGCAGCAAAAGATAATAGAGCTTCACAAATTAGAGAAGTGGCTTTAAGAAAAGAGCTAGAATAGTGAAAAATCCCATTTCCACCATCAGGGCAATAATTAAGAATTTCCAATCAACAGAAAATGTTACGAATCTGCCTGGAAGAGGACGTGTCTATATCGTCCTAATGCACGGTGAGGAGGAGAGTTTGAGTGAAGACTATAAGACTCTTCAAGGACCACAGCTGGAGAACTGCAGAAAATAGTTGAGTCTCGGGGTCAGAAAACCTTTAAAAAAATGATCAAACAGCCCCTACATCACCACATGTTGTTTGGGAGGGTTTCAAGAAAAATTCTCCTCAATCAGCCAAAAACAAACTCCATCATATTCAGTTATCAGACACGACTGGAACTTCAAATGGGACTGGCTTCTATGGTCAGATTAAACTAAAAAATGAGCTTTTTAGCAGCAAACACTCAAGATGGGTTTGGTGAACACAGGGATAAAACGTACCCCATGTGTACAATGAAATATACTGCTGTATTTTTGATGTTGTGGGCCTATATTTCTGCTGGAGGTCCTGGACATCTTGTTTAGACACATGGCATCATGGATTCTATCAAATACCAACAGATAAAACATCAATAAGTGACTGACTCTGTTAGAAATCTTATAATGGGCCATGTTTGGATCTTCCAACCGGACAATAATCCAAACACAAACCTCAAAAACAACACAAAAATGGGTCACTGAGCACAAAACCAAGCTTCTGCTGACCATTCCAGTCCTCTGACCTGAACCCTGTAGAAAATGAGTGAGGTGAACTGAAGAGAAGAAGCACCGTCATGGAGCTGTGAATCTAAAGGATCTGGAGTGATTCTGGATGAAGGAATGGTCTCTGATCTCTTGTCAGGTGGATCATATTTACCAAGGGTGCCGATATTTTTGGCCATGGCTGTATGTATATATATATATATATATGTATTTATTTATATATAATTTTTATAGATATCTATCTCATTGTAGATGAATTTTTAAAGGGTATTTACAGTAGCATTAATACCAATTTCAACACTGAGAAAATTAATGTTTTTTTTTGGTTTTTCCAGAACCGTTACTGTATGATTTGAAGTTATAGCTTAGTAGGGGTTTGAATATAATGGCACAAACGGCATTTAAATAAAATACAAAATAACACGTTACTTACGGCTTCCACATAGTGGAGATGTTTATAACCGTTGTCATTGCTCATAACTTTGTAAAAACTCATGTTATTTGCAGCAAAGTAAGGAGCTGCAGGAAAGTACTGTGAGGGGAAACACAGACCACAAAATATAAGGTTTCAAAGCAGAATCTTTTGCAAAAATGAAGATAATTTAAAGATTTTATGTAATTACTGCATGTACTCACCCGTCCAACCCATCCAGTTTTGCTCTTTTGCTCAAATTTCTGTAAAAAAAATAAAAATTTAATCACACATTTAAATTGATGAAACTGAACTGAGGTCATATTAGGGCAGTGGTTTTTGGAGTTAATGAAATGTCTGCACACGGTATGTAAACCTAGTGAGCTGATGATACATGCAAGATGTTTGTGAATTATTTCAGCAGTTCTGTATGTATACTGTATGTATATATGTCTTCTTGAGACTTAGAAGATGATAGTGCACGTATTGTCTATTTTACTCATATAGACTATTTTATTACACTACTTTTTGTCCTTTTGTGAGACAAAACAGTCTTGACAGTCACAGTCGCCTTTGGTTTTCCTATTGCAGGGTTTGTACAATGTGCTCGAAGTACTTGAATTTGGCTTTTTGAAATTTAAGCACTGGAAAACCCTTGGAAGAAGAGGTTTAAGAAGAGGTACTTGAAAAGTGCTTGAATTATTGAAAGACAATATATGAAACCGGGTTTGACAATACGGACTGCCAATGGCCCGGGGCCACTAGAAAGACTCTTGGGATAGATGAGGGAATTGACACTGTCAGATTGGGCTAGATTGGGCATCACAAAAGTTTATCATATTCACGTGTTTTTAATGCGTGACTCTCTTTTGTGACTTCTTGTGTTTGAACAGATACAAAATGATTACAGAATACTCATCCAGGGTCTTACCCTCATAAACACAGTAGGAAAAATTTGTAGAAAAAATCCTTAGCGTTGAACCGTAATATAACTAAAAAAAATTTAACATTTAAAAATATTTAAACTTCCCCAAATCAAGAGAATGCATGATAAGATAATTTAAGAAATAAGAAATAATTTTAGAAAGTTTTTTTTTTCTTTCTGTTAAAGCATCTTTGAAAAAGACTTGTATAAGATAAATTTTTTACATGTGCTCGTATATGCACTGAAAATTCTTGGGCTTTGTTAATGTTCCTATGCTTTAGGTTGCAACAGTCATTGCAAAACTGTACTTTGCAGTATTTGTAAAGTTTTGTTAATTTAGTATATTTAAAAGAGATCTCTGATTGTAGATCTCTGTCCTTGAAAACCAAAAAAAAAAAAAAAAAAAATTCAAAAGAGTGTAATTGTTTGGCTTTTATTATTTAATAAAACTGTGAAAACTGAATGCATGCAGTTTTACTGTTTTGTTTTCAATAAGTGTCTGTTTTCAGTATTTAACAGACAGTAACAAATCTGACAAAAAATGCTTTTATAGTAATTATTTAAGAAATATATTAAATTGCTTTGTTTATTTTTTACCCAATGTTTTATTAAAAGGATTGTTCACCCAAAAATTAAAATTTTGTCCTTTACTCATGTTGTAACCAAACAGTTGCTGGTCATTAACTTCCATAGTATGGAAAAAAATAATAATATGGAAGTTCAGTGGCTACCAGCAACTTACTAACATTCTTCAGAATATCTTCTTTTCTGACCAGCAGAAGAAAAAGAAGCTCAAACTACCTGGAACAACTTGAGGATGAGTAAATGATAATAGAATTAAAATTTTTGGGTGAACTATCCCTTTTAAGATAAGTATAGTAAGAAGTTTGCAACAATAGAAAGAAACATCAAACAAGATGATTGTATTCTGAATTGTTGATTGGCCAAACCAAAATAACGAAGGAACCACTGCCTAAGTCTATGTAATTGTTGCTTCTCACCGAGGTTTCTTTCCAGTTGGTGCCATCATAGTCATAAATCTGCAGAAGGACACTGTCCTGTCGACGTGGAAGCCACTGAACAGCCAGTCGTTCATCTGTGACCCAGGTGACTGTTGTCAGATAGTGATCGCTGGGAAACGAGCAATAAAATAACATTACTCTGAACTCTAATGCTGTGAAAGCTTGTTTCATACGTGAGGCTTTGTGTGAACATGTGAAATAGAAACATAAGAGGGACACACCCTATGCCGACGGATTTGGGTACCACCACTTCTGATTGTCTGGACGGATTTTCCATGTCAATCACAAACAGCCTTGCTCTGGGAATAACACTGCCTGCCTTTGGAAGCAGTAAAACAGTTTAGTAGCAAAATTATATTTTGAATGAAATTGTATAATGAGAACAGCAGAGATCAAGCTGTCATCGTACAGTATTTGAAACAAATTAGTTCAATTAAACCAAAGACAATTGGACTAACAATGTTTCACCTAGCAAAATTATGGATTTTAAACAAAATAATAATATACAAATATGCTTTTGTATGTTATAAAATCAAAATAAATTAAATTGTAAAGATATTTGCTTACTTTTGGGTAGGGGATAAAAACTGTGGTGGGATACTGGTCATTTCCATACGACGAGTATTCGATGTTGTGAACTCCAGTGTCATTGATTTGTAGATAAGCCAGATATTTCCCCTGCGGAGACCACCAGATGGCTTCGTTGGATGCAAAAACTTCCTCTGTCGAGCAAGAAAGGCAGCAGATGGCACATTAGCAGGTATGAATGAATGTCTGTGTGTTTGAATTGATTCTATGACTTTACCTTCATAAACCCAGTCTGGAACCCCATTAAGAATTTTGTTAACTTTTCCATTATGAGTGACTTGTACGGCCTCAGCAGTGGCGTTCTGTTTGAGGTAAATATTATAATCCCAGACGTAAGCCTGCAAATGATGCATGGTCATTAACACAAAATAAGGCCATCAACTTGGGTCTGCATATGAAAAACGTCCGCATGGCTAAATCTTGCACATGCTGGACACAAGTATTCATGTCACTTAATGTGCACTGTTCCTTTAAAAATAAAATGAACAAACAGGCTAAAAAAATATAACCTATGCATAAGTTGAATAACATTAACAATACATTTATTCATTGTTAATGTAAAAAACAAACAAGAACAAGAAAAGCTGCTGAAAAATATGTTGTACTCAACATCTTTTTTGTTTGTCATGATGGAAAAACTCTGGGTTTTTATTCAGAATTCTTTTCAATGATTTGTGCTAGAACTAGAGCCTTCCAATAATGTAATATAATAATAATTGGAGGGTGATTGTTACGATCTGTATATATATTTTGTATGTGTTACTGTAACTCACCAGTTTATTTCCTACTGGTGCCCACACTAAGAACTGTGTAACAGCTGGAATCTGAACCTTGGAGAGAAATTCCCTAAATCCAACAGAAAACAAAGACACATTAAAGTGAGCATCACATTATCAATTGTTGGAATTAATATATTCAAACTGCTATATGTATTAGTGTACTAAAGTCTTCAATGAAACAAAATGTTTTCTTAGAATACATTTTCCCTTAAATTCAATCACACTGAATGCTCTCAGAAAAAAAGACAGCTCGGGCCTTTCAAAAGGATGTACTATTTAGGTACTAATACATACATTTTGGGTATTAATATGTACCTTTAAGGTACTAATATGCACCATTTAGGGGTAAATAAGGTACCTTTTGTTTCTGAGAGTGAACAATATCTATATGCGAGTTAGTTTGAAATACACTGAAACATTTTCAGGAGTTCCAAAGTCACAATTTCAGAATGAT
The DNA here is from genome assembly GCF_936440315.1 of Barbus barbus. Taxonomy (NCBI): domain Eukaryota; kingdom Metazoa; phylum Chordata; class Actinopteri; order Cypriniformes; family Cyprinidae; genus Barbus; species Barbus barbus. The sequence goes on along the minus strand of NC_136739.1, from coordinate 30,686,155 downwards.
ATAAGTTTTCCGTGCACATGGGAACCCTGTATTTTGATAGTCGTATTATAGTGATATCTTTACTCACCGAGACTCCATGTTGTACATATGGTAGGAAGCAGTGTAGGAGTGTCGCCATAGCTGTTGATGCATTTCAAACATGTTAGAAAAATCAGCATGAGTCACTTATGCAGTGTTTTTCCTTTTATTGCAGTCAAGTTACCTTTGAGTAATTGCTCTCAAAGACGACAAACTTTTTGTCTGCTGACAACATGTAATCTGTGGCATCCACTTGGGCCTGAAAATCAGTTGACAGTAAATGAGTGGAACTTACAAGCATGTTAAACATGAATAAAAGATGTAAGAAATGAGATCATGAAATATCAGAGACTATTTAATGAGAAATTATGAAGAATAAATGTTTTGTGAAGAGTCATTCAAACCCTCATATGAGGCAACCTACAAATGTTGAGTTGCTCAGGTAAATCGAGCTTTCCTTCGATTCAGCATTGTGCAGGTAAATATGGCCTTCGCTAGTTTTGTGGAGGTATTCATTGTCTGGTGGAAAGTAAGACAGCAGAGGATATGTGTCAGGGTGATTTAGAGGTAATTATGAAAAAACAGGGAGCATGTGAAGTGTCCTAAGGTGTCGTACCTGATATCCAGTGGAGACTGTATGTTTTATACCTGATGGTTTCATTGTAAAAATCATTAAAAGAATAAGTTCTCTTTAATGCAGACTCATCTCCTGAAAACACCGTGAAGGAAAACAGTAATAGTTTCAGTATTCAACAAAAAATGCACACTTTATAGTTTCTATCTATTTTTATTTCATATATGTATTTTTTTTTCAATTTTTAAATATAGTCTGCATAACAAAATTGTAATATATATTGCAGGAGCTTCCTTGGTGTTCACATGGGGGGCTAGTGGGTTAACTCTCTCTTTTAGAATATTTTATCAATATATGTGATATTAATACGGATAAATACAGTATCGTGACAAGTAAATCTACAACGTGAAAAGTTATGAAAGTTTTACGTTTTGCTTATTTACCTTCCTAAACATCAGCTGTTGCTATATTTCCACTATATTATAGATTTGCACATCACAAAAAAATGATGTAAGCGTGTTCTGTTTAGTAAGTTGCTAGAAAATTGATTTTAAGGACACGCGACGAAAAATTACCATTACTTTAACATGGAAAACAACGATATTTTGTCATTTCTCTCTACAAGATTTTAATCCTACAAAAAAATAAATAAATAATAATAAATACCAAGGTGAACATATGGTTAACTGTCTCCTATTAAACAGTAATGCCAAAAAATAAAGTTTTGCTTAAGCTACTAGGTACAGACACTATACATATGCTTTTAAGCGATTCCTTACAAATAATTGAAATTTCAGGTGAGATGATGAAGAAGATGCCACTCACTGTTTACGTAAATTGCCGTGGGAATAACGATGAGCATGATGACGACAACCGCCCCGACCAGCGCCACGCACACCTTGTTACAGCCCTACAGGTGAGGAGACACACACTGCGCGTCACAAATCACCATTAAAATAGCTTTTAATTGCTCAAGGTATCACAGAAGTTGCGTTCCGTCACACTCAATGTTTTTTTAACCCAACTAACTTTTTAGTGTTTGCAAAACGCAACAATCCTCAGGAAAACAACAAGTAGCTACTGACCATAATTGCGCAGGAGCGTCTAAAACGCGCATCCAATCTCTAGGAATCTGACGCTGAATATTTCTGACCTCCAGCTGTCCTTAAACTGATCGTGAGACACCTCTGTCCGCGTTAATGCAAGAGTTAGACAGACAGCTGCGCTTTATTCTACCCGATTGCAATTTTCCAGGTTAAAAATGTACTTCCTCCGATGCATCATTGAGTCTGGAGTGAAGAAGGGTGGCAAAACTTCCCCAGAATCAGCATTCCTCGCAACTTTCCATCGGAGTGCGTTTAACATGTGCTTCCCTCCGTGAGCGCATATAACTCTGTTCTATTGAAGTACAGCATGTGACTCTCCCGGTCTGCTTTGACTGTAAGAGATCAAATTAAGACAGACTTACTTTAATTTCAGTGACAATAAACTTGAGTTTATCTCATTAAATGCCAGTGGGGGCCAAAAGTCTAAGACCACCAGTGAAAATGCTTCAGTGCATAGTTTTATAAAATAATACAAACATTTTCATATTTGATAGCAGTGTGATCTTGAGCTGGCATGACATTTTTGCAAAACATGATGATCAAGTTGGAAGAATATCTAACCTTCAAAGAATCACATAATCTACTGATTTGATTAGCATTTGATTACACAGAGAAGTAGTTAAATATTAAATACATTTTCTTCAGAAAAGTTTCTTTGGAAACTTTCTTGCATCATAACTAGTCTTTTTAAAAAAAGGCAGCGGCTATTAGTGTAAATAGCGATGGATGTTACACTAAGTGAAAATAGCAGTATTTTTAACGATATGGTATTTACACTAAGTGCAAATAGCTATAGATTCTATTTACACTGTTAAAATAGCAAGTTTTTCTGCTACTTGTACTACTACTCATTGCAAATAGTGGCAGTTATCTGCACCTCAGTATTGTAGTACATTATAAAACTGAGCAATAACGTATCGAGTGTAAATTATAGTTTTAATTCAAATTATTAAATGAATGCCGCCTTATTAGGAGAATAGGCCTAACCCTACCCGATACTTTATTTCCAACTTTTTGATTATTTCCTTCATTTTTATTGAAAATAAATGCGTTTCCGATGTGATATGAGATTTGAAAAGTTTGGCAAAAGCCTGGTTCGAACTCGGGTTGACCGTGTTAAAAACACCCACCTTACCATCTTTGCTACTGAAACCAATGCTTAACTGGTGTCTTGTTTCAGTGTTGACTATCCCAATCACATGTTGGTGGGTGGAGTTAGTGTAAATCAGGGGTTTCCAAACTCGTCCTTGGACATTTTGCATGTCTCCTTTGTCTGACACACCCATTTCAGGTCTTGGAGTTGCTACTAATGAGCTGATGAGTTGAATCAGGTGTGATTGATAAAGGAGACATGCAAAATGTGCAGGAACGAGTTTGGGAACCCCTGGTGTAAATACTAGTTGCACTTGGTGTAAATACTAGTTGCACTTAGTGTAAATAGACACTCCAAAAAAAACAAACAAAAAAAACTATCAGGCTTTCAGCATGATGTCAGTTTTGGACTATACTGTGCATGTTCAGTTTAGAGCATCAATGCTTTTTGGTAAATGGATTTATATTGCAGTTTTCAAAATATTCATGCAAGTACAACTGCAGAAGCGTTCTACAAATTCTTGCATATAATTATAGATGTAGCCATAACAATGAATACTGGATAATATGAATTTTATATTTCTTTTACTGTATGTTTGTTCAGTTTTAATTGAGGACAAGTTGAAAACCTTTGATTTATTTAAATACAGACAGAATTTTTTTGTAAACAAACAATAGGCATCATAATAATATTAAATCTATAGAATTTTCATGTTATATAATATAGTATATACATGTTGTATACACTATAATATTTTACAAATGTTTAGAATTTGAAATTTCATTATACAGTATATATTTATATATTATTTATATATCATCTCATGAAAGTTGGTTAATGAATTTCCAAAGTGAGCAGAGCTGGACAAAGAAGCTGAAATAAGCAATAATTCAGTTGTGCAACGTTTTGATCACTACATCATTATCAAACTTCCATTTGTGTTATATCAGAGTTTTTAGCATTTTACTATCATTCCAACATGTAGAAACTGATCCCAATAAAGGTGTAGGTGTGTCCAAATTTGCATTGATTGCGTATGTGTTTAAAGAATGTATCAACACTTGTCAGCTATGGAGGTACACTGGAAAAACTTGTTGAGCCTTCAGGACTTGTCAAGCATAATGAGTGCCAGTTTCCTGACAGGTTTTCTCAGGTGATGTTTGCTCACTGGGAACCCGTGTCCTCCTGAGAACACCTGAACAGGTGTGTGAGAGAGTGTGTGTCACACTCTTCCCTGATGGTCCATCTCTTTTTTTTTCTTTTTTTTCAGTGAATGCATGATTCATAATCAAAGACTGTTCATGCGAGAAAGAGAAAACAGATGACACAAAAAGGGTCATTTTAATGTATTTCCTCCAAATAGCACAATGTACCGTATTCTCTAGAGGTAAATCTAAATATAAAGAAACTCTCAAGACACAAAATCAGTATTTGTCACAGACTGCAACTGCACAGCCTCACTGTGCTTTCACATGCATGACATGTTACAGTGTAAAACATTTATTTAAAAGGCCCTGACTGGAAAATAAATCCAAATCACTTAATTCAGTGCCGTTTTAGTGAATGTAGCTTGCTAATGAGTGGTGCTGATGCAAACCCTTGTTTGTGCTTTATTACAAGACCTTCCTCCGACTTCTATGAATGGCCTTTTCTGCTAAGGAATTAAAAAAAAAAAAAATTGAAGCTGAAATTACCACATTTTCTCACAATCTGTACACAATTTGGGGGAATATCAGAATTGCAAGCTATAAAGTCAGAATTGTGAGATGTTAACACCCATTTGCAAGAAAAATTGTGAGATATACACTTGAAACTGTTAGGAAAAAAGTCAGAATTGTGAAATAAGTCAATTTTTTTTATGCCATTGCAGAAAAAAATAATTGCGAGATGTAAACTCAGAATTGTGAGATGAAAAAGTGCATTAGAATCAGAATTTCAAAAGTGCCACTTGAGATTAAATAAATGATAGAAATAACAGCTTACATTGACCCACATCATGTTGAGAAGTGCCACTGCTTTCAATAGAATAGACTTGGTAGATGCATCATTTTACAGGTTATGACATCTGATTGATTGTGTCAGAGATGAGATTGACTATCTTCTGCTCTTTATTTTTAGTCAGTTTCCATGTCTTCTTCCCCTGAGTCCTCTACGAGGAGATCGGCGTGTTGAGTGTAATCAAACGCAGGGAACTTTATGGGCAACTCATTCCATTTGCTGAATGTCTTCTTCTTGGAGCCGTACGTGACCACAAAGTTCTTGATATGGAGGCAGGGACACTCGATGCTCTTATACAGCATCATTGAGCCCCATTGCTACTCAGGAATGAGACAAAAAATAAGATTTAAAATGAATGCATATTAAAGGAAATACACACAGTATGATGTATAGGCTGGGTGATATACAAAATATTTTACGATATATTTTTTGATAATTATGTTATCTGTATAAAATTGCACGGCATCATGAAACTTTACTGTAAGACTTTGCAAAACACTCCTTTAACACGTCTTTATTTAACTAAATTTTACTTCTTGTATGACGCAGACATATTGCTTATTAAATGTCTAAAAAATACTGAAATTCTATTTATAATAAATGAATAATCATACATAGATAATTGAATAATATATAATGTTAATAATATTTTAATCACATATTTATAAATATATTGTCTAGCCTTAATATTGAGGCTTTTTTTGTAAAAAAAAAACAAACTTTTTTTTCTTTACAGTATAGCTTTAAAAAAAAAAAACTGTTTTATAGACCTTAAAGGAATAGCTCACACAAAAAGAACATTTGGTGAAAGTGTACTCACCCTCAGACCGTTCAAGATGTACATGGGTTTGTTTCTTAATCAGATTTGAAGTAATTTGGCATTACATAATTTGCTCACCAATGGATCCTCTGCAGTGAATGGGTGCTGTCAGAATGAGTCCAAACAGTTGATAAAAACATAACAATAATCCACAAGTAGCCTAATCCACATCACTCCAGTCCATCAGTTATATTTTGAAGTGAAAATCTGTGTGTTTGTAAGAAACAAATCCATCATTAAAGCATTTTTGACTTTAAACTGTTGCTTCAGGACAAAATAGGAGTCCATAATCCATAATAACTCTTCCTCCAGTGAAAATCCATCCCCTGTTGTTCTCTCACATCGAAATCCACCAACATATTGTCAGCAGATAGACACAGGACACAGAGGTAAGTGCAATACAATCAACAGGTTTATTGAGTAGTAGCAGAGGGGAATGAGATGCGCAGAATGTCCAGGTAAGCAGGCGGGGAATGGCAATATCTCTAGGGGCTTATCTGAGTGTGAATGTCCTTTTTCCTTTTCCAGGGGATCCGGAGGTAACAGTTCAGCGTGGAGATGGTGGAGAACTTGAGTGGTGGAGAACAGAGATAGGAACACTGGAGCATCTGGTAAGTAGACAAAAGGTAAGTGGGTCAGGTTAGTCAACATGGAAGGTTTGAGACCAGACAGTGAGTGAACGGGAGGAGTGCAGGGATATAGTGCTGACAGGTGGCGGTGATCAGAAATCAGGGGATTGGGATCTGATGAGTGTCGTTGGTGGTGACTGTGGTGACTCTCTGACAGTACCCCCTCCTCCAGGGGTGGTTCCTGACGCCCTATTACGGCGACGGGGTCGGCTACGGCCTCTGGGTGCGGGACGGTCAGGGTGGTTCTGGTGAAACTCAGCCAGGAGGGAGGGATCCAGCACATCGTCCCCGGCCACCCAGGATCTTTCCTCCGGCCCGTGTCCCTCCCAGTCAATAAGATATTCCAGGCAACCACCCCGTCGCCGAGAGTCCAAGATGTCCTGCACCCTGTAGACTAGGGGCTTTTCGATGATTTCGAGAGGAGGAGGTACTGCAGGCTCGTCGGGTTCTGTGACAGAGGGAGAGACAGGCTTGAGGAGTGAGACATGGAATGCTGGATGGATACGATACCGTGCAGGGAGTTGGAGACGGAAGGTGACCTCATTAATCTGCCTCTCGATGGAAAAGGGACCGATACAGCGGGGACTCAGCTTCCGGCTTATCTCCAGGATGATAGATGGGGGTGGCAGACCGACGGGCATCTGCATAGGTCTTGTGTCTCCACACTGCCTGCTGAAGTTGGATATGAGTCCCAAACTCTCTCGCTCGCTCGGAAGCAGTGGTTGACAACTGGAACATCGGAGGGCTCTTCTGTCCAGGGAAACAGAGGGGGTTGGTAGCCGAGTATGCACCGGAAAGGGGTGAGACCGGTGGTGGTTTGCTTGAGGGAATTTTGTGCATACTTGGCCCACGGAAGGAAGCGGTTCCAGCTGTGCTGGTTGTCATGACAGTAGGCCTGAAGATATCTCCCAATCTCTTGAATCTTCCACTAAGTTTGGCCTTTAGTCTGGGGGTGATACCCTGAGGAGAGACTGACGGGGACATCGAGGAGTTTGAAGAATGCCTTCCAGACACGGGAGACAAACCGGTCGGAGACGACATATTCCGGCATGCCGAAGGTGCGGAAGAGATTATGGAAGAGGGCCTGTGCTGTTTCGAGGGCTGTGGGTAAACCTTGAGGGGAATTAACTTGCAGGCTTTGGAGAATCTGTCAACTGCAACGAGTATGCAGGTATAACCTTCTGACTTGGGGAGATCTGTGACTAAGTCGACTCCGACGTGGGACCAGCGGTGACGTGGAATGGGTAATGCGACAAATTTTCTGGCGGGTAAGTGATGTGGAGTCTTGGAGATGGCACAGACTGAGCATCCATGAACGTACTGGGAGACATCCCGGGCCATACTGGGCCACCAGTACCGAGCTTGGAGGAGCGAGCGAGTATGCTGGCTGCCTGGGTGTCCAGAGCCCGGGTAAGCATGCAGGGAGCCCAGAAGGGAAGTCCTCAAGGAGGTGGGCACGTAGGTTTTGCCCTCTGGGCCTCCCAGCAGAGCGGGTTCGGTGATGGAGGTGATGCGGATGTGTTCATCCAGGGCCCACCAGGTCTCACAAGGACGGATGGAGGGAGTATGGGTTCAGGTGTGGAGGGTTCTATGGGGGCATGGATACGTGAGAGGAAATCTGCCTTGACATTCTTATCTCCGGGTCGATATGTGATGGAAAACTGGAACCGGGTGAAGAAGAGGGCCCAGCGAGCCTGCCGGGGGTTTAACCTCTTAGCACTTTGGAGATATTCCAGGTTTTTGTGGTCGGTGATGACCGTAAAGGGGTGTTGAGCTCTCTCCAGCCAGTGTCTCCATTCCTCCAGCACCAGTTTAATGGCGAGCAGCTCCCGATTTCCAATACCGTAGTTCCGCTCCGCTGCGGAATGCTTCCTGGAGAAGTAAGCGCAAGGGTGGAGTCTGGGAGGCTCGCCGTGGTCTTGAGACAGCACTGTTCCCACACCGGTGGTGGCGGCATCCACTTCCACTATGAGTGGGAGTTGGGGTTCGGGATGTGAGCAGTACAGAAGGCCTCCTGGAGCTTTTTGTAGGTGGCTCAAGCTTCGGAGTTCCGGGACAGAGACTTGGGTTTCTGACGGAGCATGGAAGTGAGGGGGGCTGAGAGGAGACTGAAGTTCAGAATGACCCTCCAATAGAAATTTGCGAAGCCGAGGAATCGTTGAAGTTACTTTACTGACTGAGGCTGGGGCCAGTCCCGGATGGCTTGGACCTTCCCCTGGTCCATCTGGATCCTATCCGCACTGAGGATGTAGCCGAGGAACTGGACTGTGGGGCGGTGGAACTCACACTTCTCGAGCTTCAGGTAGAGGTGGTGTTTCCTGAGTTGGTGTAGGACCTGCATCAAGTAATGACGATGTTCGGCCAGGTTCCGGGAGTAGATCAGGATATCGTCTATGTACACGATGACAAACCGGTGGAGGAACTCCCGGAACACCTCGTTCATAAACCCCTGGAAGACGGACGGAGAGTTGGAAAGGCCATACAGCATGACCCGATATTCACAGTGGCCTGAGGGGGTAATGAACGCCGTCTTCCACTCGTCACAGGTCCAGCTTCGAGAAGATACGGGCCCCACGGAGTTCCTCGAGGGCGGCCAGGACCAGGGGAAGAGGATAAGGGAGCTTGACAGTGTGATCATTGAGGGTCCGGTAGTTGGTACAGGGCCACAAGCCTCCGTCCTTCTTGCCCACAAAGAAGGTTGAGGCCGCCGGAGAGGTGGAAGGGCAAATTAACTGTTGTTTGAGAGCCTCCTTGATGTAATCCTCCATCACCTTCCGCTCCGGGATGGACAGGGGGTACACTCGACCCTTGGGGAGTATAGCACCTAGCAGCAGGTCGATAGCACAATCCCATGGCCGGTGCGGTGGTAACTTTGTGGCTGCCTGTTTGCTGAACACATCCTGGAATGCCAGGTAGTCAGATGGGATCGTCGGAACCTCAGGAGGTTCAGGGCTCTCCACTAGGGTGGAATGAACTTGGAGTTTCAGGTTACTAACCAGGGGCACAGGGATGTTGGAGAGACAGTTTTGGATGCAGGATTTACTCCATCGGAGGACCTTGCTGGTATCCCATCTGACTTCGGGGGAATGTTGAGATAGCCAGGGGCATCCCAGGATGATATCGACGTTGGGTCCCTCCATTACCAGAAAGGAAATCCTCTCCTGATGAAGACAGCCTACTTGCAGAGTGATCGGCGGAGACTGGAACTTGATGTGCCCATGCCCGAACGGTTTTCCCTGTATGGTCTCGATCTTCAGCTTGGCTTGTCTCTGGCGGGGTAAATCAAACTGTTTTAGGAGGGCTTGTGAGATGAAATTGGGGCACACCCGAATGAAGTGCCCCGGAACTCCACAGTAGAGGCACAGCCCCGCAGCGAGACATCGAGCACGCTCAGTGCGTGAGAGGCGATTAGTATCCATTTGCATAGGTTCTGGTACCGGAGGACAGGCAGCTGGTGAGGACGGAGAATGAGCGGTTATGTCCGGCTGACAAGCTGTGAGATGTTGGGAGATCTTAACGGCTTTCTGCATAAAGCTCTCCAGAACGACAGTGTCATCGTAGATCGCCATCTGGGCTCTGATCTGTGGATCCAAGCCCTGACGGTAAGCAGTGAGTAGCGCTGCCTCGTTCCATCCACACGAGGCCGCCAGAGTCCGGAACTGCAGAGTATAGTCACTGGCCGAAGAATCTCCCTGACAGAGGCGGATGAGTTGGTCGGCAATGGAGAGCGAGCCGGTGGATAGGCTGAAGACCTCCTTGAAGTGGGAAGAGAAAGCATCGAAAGAGTTAATAATAGTGGGCTGTGAGTTCCAGATGGCTCGTGCCCAGAGCAATGCCCGTCCGGTTAGCAGGGAGATCAGGAAGGCAACTTTAGCCCGTTCGCTGGAGAATTTATGGGATTGCATCTTTATGTAGAGTGAAACTTGGAGTTAAAAACCGCTACATTCAACCGCCTCACCCGAATAGTTTGCAGCGATGGCCATGGGACTGGCAGAGGCAGAGAGGCAGACTGAGGGTGTGTGACCAGAGAGACAGCTGTTCGAAGAGCGCTGACCAGCTCTTCGAGGGGATCCGCAGCGGTGGGGTTTGGGAACTCCATCTCCAGTCATCGGTTCTGGTCTGGTCTTCTGTCAGCAGATCGACACAGGACACAGCGGTAAGTGCAATACAATCAACAGGTTTATTGAGTAGTAGCAGAGGGAAATGAGATGAGCAGAATGTCCAGGTAAGCAGTCAGGGAATGGGAATGTCTCTAGGGCTTATCTGAGAGTGAATGTACTTTTTCCTTTTCCAGGGGATCCGGTGGTAACAGCGTGGAGCGTGGAGACGGTGGAGAACAGGGATAGGAACACTGGCGCAACTGGTAAGTAGACAAAAGGTAAGTGGGTTAGGTTAGTCAACATGGAAGGTTTGAGACAGTGAGTGAATGGGAGGAGTGCAGGGATACAGTGCTGCTGATTAGTGCTGACAGGTGGTGGTGATCAGAAATCAGGGGATTGGGATCTGGTGAGTGTTGTTGGTGGAGACTGCGGTGACTCTGACACATATTTGTTTAGGTATGTTTTTTTGGACTGTTTTTGCTTGTAAACGGTACTTGATCAGTGCATGTTTCTGTCCTGATTCAGACGAGATAACTTTTTCACTGGAGAGAGAAATATGGATAAAGGACAACAACAGCAACAGTTTTAAGTTAAAAATACCTTAATGGTGGATTTGTTTCTTACAATCACGCAGCTTTTTGCTTCAAGACTTTAACCAATGGACTGGAGTGGTGTGGATTACTTGTGGATTGTGATGTTTTTATCAGCTGTTTGGACTCTCATTCTGACGGACATACCCATTCACTGCAGAGCATCCATTGGTGAGAAAATGATGTAATGCTACATTTCTCCAAATCTGATGAAGAAACAAACTCCTCTACATCTTGAATGGCCTGGGAGTGCGTGTATTTTCAGAAAAATTTTTTTTGGGGGTCAATTATTCCTTTAAGATAAGTGTTTTTGCATTATTGTGGTCCTATAATGCAGAGCGAGTCGAACTGAATTTTGCCAAACCACTGTTATGCTCAGCAGTAATGCAGTAAAACAGTGTTTATTTAAAGGGAAGAGCTGAAGTCAGCACACACCTGTCCGCAGTTTTTGCACGCAATGACTCCATTGGTCTCATAGTCCAGGAGTCGCTCCTGTAGTGATGCATTCTCTCGGACAGTAAACAGCTTACTGCAGACATCAACAACATTTATTTTTACTGATTTATTACTGTCTTCACCACCATCATCATGCACGATAAACATCATGTGTATCATCAGTGTGCATATTTCTGGATTTTCTGTGAAGGCAAAACAAAAAAAGTATTTGTGACTGTGGGTTTTTACCTAAATTGCGGAGTGACATTGACATGGTGCATGTTCTCAATCTTCTCAATGTCTTCTCCAGAGCACACAAACACACTGCACCGCCTGCAGCTCAGGCTGATTTTAGATGGTGGTTCCTTCAACATTCCCTTCTGCTGTTTCTTCTTTATCTTCACCTTCTCCTCCATTATGGCCTGCATCTGAAACTCTCTGATCTACACAATACCAAATAATGTTTCTTTTAAGAGTACATGAGGTATATTGGAGTGTATTTTTTGAAGTAGATTCTCACTTTCTTCTCGTAGTCAGCTCGATTCATCTTGCACACTTTGGCGATGGCTTTGCTCATCATTTTCTCCCGGTATTCGTTAACACTCTCTCTCTCTGCCACCCCAGATCCTGCCTCCGCCACCAGTGTGTAACTACTGTCCTCTGCTCTTCCTCGACCACGGGCCTGCAGAGAGGGAAAAACAGCACTTCTTACCTCTTCATTCATGTTGATCACAACAGATACTTCAGCATGAGAATATAACCTCAACAACAAGTCTCTGATGGCTTCATTTGTCAAGTAAGTAATGACAGACTGATATATTAGGCACCAGGCTGAATCTCCCAAAATCTGGCCATTTTAACATTTTTCAAAAATTTGGGGTCATTGGGATTTATCTTTTTAAAGAAATTGATACTTTTATTCAGCAAGGATGCACTAAATTGATCAAAAGTGACAGTAAAGACCTTTATATTGTTACAAATTCTTTGTATTTTAAATAAATGCAGTTTTTTAAAAACTCTTTTCATCAAAGAATCCTGGAAAAAAATGTATCAGTTTCCACAAAAATATGAAGCAGCACGACTGTTGTCATCATTGGTAATGTTTTTTTTGAGCAGCAAATCAGTATATTAGAATGATTTCTGAAGGATCATGTGACACTGAAGACTGGAAGAATGACGCTGAAAATTCAGCTTTGATCACAGAAATAAATTACATTTTAAAATATATTAGCATAGAAAATGGCTATTTTAAAATGAAATAATATTTCACAATATTACTGTTTTTACTTGTATTTTAAATCAAATATATGCAGCATTGTTAAGCAAAAGAGACTAATAAAAAAACCTAACTTGTGTATTTTATTACATTTATTAATAAATTAAATGCATGATTTGCTATAAATAAATTGTATTATACGAGAGCAATATATCGGCCACACTCGGTATTTGCATTGGCCATTAAAAAAATCCCATATGAGTCAACCAGTATTAACAAGTATGTGTATATACTTTGTCATTCATGACATAAAATTTCATGCATTATGTACTATATTGTACTATAGTACTATACTATACTATCGTGTGTAAGCAATTGTATCTGGCCTCATAATGACCATATTTCTGTTGGCTAACTATACAGGAAATTACTACATTGAGTTTTTCATTTGATTATGGTTATTTAAAAATTGGCATTGGAAGTTGCCTATTACTTGTTCTGAAAATGATGACCACAGATTTTTAGCTAGTCTGTTTAAATTGAATGTTGAAAACTTTTAGTTTGGCTCCTGCTACATTTAAGTGCTGCAGATGTGAGGCGTATGAAACCGGACCGAGAGCCATATGGCGTGTATATAAAGAAAATATTTAATTGAAACAAATAAAACAAAAAACTACAAGCCCTTAGAAACAGGTAGCATCATGTTGAGGAATAATCTAAAATCACACCTGAATCATGGCGATCTCATTGGTCACAAGGCAATAGCGTATGACGAAATTACATTCGGCGATGTCCAAACCCTCTTCTGCTACGGTGGTGGCTATTAGCAGATTGATCTGGCCGTCACGAAACTTGTTCAGCACGTCCTTCTGCTCTGCCTGGAAATGGCAGGCCAATATTTTATTAAAATTGAGTTTATGCCACTAATGCAACCTGGAACAATCATTTAAATGAATACAGAAACAGACACATTAGTTCCTGAGTTTGAGAGTGACTTACAGCGGTCATCGGTTTCACCAAGCTCTGATCTCCTCCGCCGATCAGATAACTGGCACTGACTCCCACTTCATCAAATTTGGGGTTTTCTTGAATCCACTGGCAGAGAGCGATGGCGCTGAGGCGGGTCCGAGTGAATATGATGCCTCTCGCTCTCTCTCTGGTGCTGAATTCCTTCAGGATGTTGGTTTTCAGCTGGGCCAGACTGTTGTTTTCATACTGTGGCTTTACCATCAAATCCTGCAACTTTGCTTTATTGTCTGTTGAATATTAAGAGAAACCGATACAAACAGTAAATCAGCATTACTCAACAAGATGTTTAGCATGTCTGGACACATTTTAAAGGAATAGTTCATCCAAAACAGTGTTGTTTTAGTATTATTTTGAATAGCTTTTGGGTTATTACCAGTTGAATATTCTTCTATTTTAATTTTAGTTTAACTTTAATTTTATTATGTGCTTTTGTAATTTTTATTGAGCTTTAATTTTGTTTTTTATTTTAGTTTTAGTCATTTTATTTTATTTTAGCTTAAACTTATTTAATTTCAGTTAGTTGCCAAAGCAACATTCCTATTTTTTTTTTAATGCTTTTTAAAGTTTAGGATTTTTGTCTAATATTTATTTTATTTTATTTTAGCTTTATTTCAATTACAGAATTACAGTTTTGAACCGTTTTAGATAACAAAAGGGTTGTTATTGGTAAATAAGAAAAATATTTATTTATTTATTTATACAAACTTATTTTGTTTCAGATAGTATTTTCAGTAAAATTTTTCATTTTTGCTTAGTTTAAATACTAAAATAATACTACAGTGCTAGAAACTAAGACTCAATATAAAAAAACACTATACAGACATAAAAAATAACAAACTAAAACATAAATTACAAAGACACAACAAAATTACCAAAAATTTTAAAGAAACAGAAAATATAAAACTAAACTATAATAGGATATACTAAAATAAGTTGAACAATATCTATACTGCATAATTTATATAATATAATCTATACTCTCATGTTGTTTCCATGCTTGTTTTCTTTACGGTAAAAAGCATCATCCACTTTAATCAAAAGTGCTTGGACATCTGTTGCATCTCACGGACTAAAGAAAATAATACAGGATTGGAACAACATGAGGATGAATGAGTAAATGGTGATAAATCTACCGCTTGGCTCCATGCTTTTTTATTTTATTAACAGCTTATGTAATCGCTGGAGCCCCATAAAAGACTATTTCCACTATATTCCAGAGAGCATCGACTCTGTTTTGTGTGTCTGTTTTTATGATACCTTTGAACAAAGTGAAGAGGAATCGCTCCGTGTCTGTGATTGTAACAGTGCCTTCCTCATCGGGGCTGGATTTGGTCTTGAGCTCTTCGTTGTGATATTTGTCGAGGAAGCGGAAGGCGTCTGACATGCGTATGGTGTTGCTCTGATGAAGAGCCTCGTTGTATTGGCGGAGATGTTCGGCGCACACGCGCTTCTTCTGATTCTCCTCCTTAGCAGCTGGTGAACAACACAGACAGTCAATATTTATAAAGAGTCAACAATATAACTCTTGTTAGGCCACAAGATGAGCCCATTAAGGTCCTTTAATTTATAGTCCACTCATTGGACTATTAAATAATTTCATGCATTCATCATTTTTTTTTTCCTGGATTCGCAAGTAAAAATCCCATTCTTTTTCTCCACAGAGAAAAAAATAGCAATATCAAAATTAAAACAGGCTTACCTTGAATTCTGAATTTATGTAATTTCAACGTCATTTTTAAACAATCATGTTTAAGTTACTTTATTTGAAGTGCATCATGAGATGAGTAGTTAATATACTTTGTTTGCTTGTTTTTCCTCCATTTTTCAATTACGTATTTTTGTGTTAAATACTTTAATGTTGGGATTCGTCTCAGAGCTGATTGGTTTTTGGGTAAATATTTCTTACAAATATCTATGGTGAAAAAACCCCAAAATCCTTTATTTGTTAACTCAAAATGCAACTAAAACTATAAAATATATTACTTGGAAAAAAAAACACATTAACTGACATAAAATAAGTTTAATTTTAAATTTTAATTTTTTTTATTTCAGCTAGCTGTCAAGGTAGCATTTTTTATTTTCACTTAACTTAATTTGAAGTACTAAAATAACTAAACCTAAACCAAATAAATGCTATTTAATTGAATAAATAAATATACATGCATGTATAAATATATATAAATAAAAAAGATAGACAAATAAAATTAGAAAAAGACAAAACACAACAAAATTACTAAAACTTTAAAGTTAAAATAAAAACAGAAAATATTAAAAATATTAACAAATTAAAAATATTAACAAAAAACGATAATAGTATATCAGTGATACAAAGGTTTTGAGCTCTGTAGTAGTATACTAGTTATTATAACTAGTCTTTTAGAATGTTTTTTCTTCTCTCTCATTTTGTATGACTACTGGAAGTTGAGAAACTGTTGGAATTCAGTGAAATAACAGTCTCTTCCTTTAAAAACAGGAAAGAGACTGTTATTACTGCATCTTATTGTGACACATTTTGCATGAGTGCATGACTGTATATGAAATTCTTATCATGACTTCCACAATATGGTGGTTAAATCATGGTTTCTGCAAAGTAGGAAGAAGGCAGAGGATACACAAAGAGAAACTAGATTTTAGTAAGAGCTTTGCAAAGATCCTCGCCAACCACCAGGATTTTGTCAAGAAATATATTTATACTTCAACTTCATGTACAAATAAGTGTGTAAGACAACATCAAAATCAGCGTGAATACTTATACAAAGCACAGTATCTAGGTATTTAAATCTATAAAGCAGAGCAAACTAGAAAAATTGAATGGTTTTAATGTTACAGCTCATAAATGAAGGTTTTAGACTGTTTGTTTTTGTGGTGCCACCAGGAATTTGTATTTATGGAATTTTATATGACGCCTTTAAAACTGTAATAATTTCTAGGACGTTTTCCTGATATTTCCAGGTTTTTAATGACCCAGTAAACCTCCATATATCTGAACGTGTTTGTAAAAGGCAGTAAACTCACCGTTCTGCTCTTTCTGGACGACCCACTGTTCGTAGTTTTGTGTGCCAGGCTCACAGAGGGGTTTCAGGTCAGCATGCTCGTGGATTTCATCCATTATCTTCTTGATCACGTCTCCAAACGGGTCCTTTAACATGCCATAGACACAGGAGGTTTTTATTGTCACTTTTTCAAATAATCCACATCTAAACTGAATATACTAGCATCATAACAGTACAGAATGCATGCTTTCCCACTTTATTGTTGACAGACAAGAACTTTAAAGGTCATTGCACACTGAGTCAGAAATTCTCGTCTGAAATTTTTGCATGTTAAAAAATAAACACGACCTCGCGTTGTCAATCACGTTTACGCCATGCCTCCGAAACTTTTGTCTGTCATAAAAAAAATTTGGATCAGGTTAGATTTTCTGCATTTTCGCATCCGTAACAAGCATTTTGATAGGAAAGTATGACGAATACGAAAACTCCCGAAAAAATGCATACACAAATTTTGGACTGTGTGCAAAGACCTTAAGTCTTTAAGTTTTTGTTTACACTGATTTTTCTAGAAATACCTAAACAATTATTCCATATGAGGTGGCATTTTTGTGCTACTAGTGTTACAAAAGTCATGACTGTTTTCAAACAAGTTTTTTAAGATAAACTTCAAGAAGTTTGTTTGTAAGAATGTTCTTAAGTGCAAATCTTAACAACATTCTTATTTTCTTAATGTCTTTTTTTTCTTAAGATGAAAATGAAAGACTTTGGTGTTATCTGATTGTATTGCGGATCTTGACAAAGACCGATCATGACTCGAGCACATCCCATGATGTGTAATATATGTAGCAAGTGTAATGCTGTAATGCCAAATTACAACAGTTAATTTTAAACCCAATAAATCCATTAAACATGTGATCTTTGGGGATTGAAAGCAAGTTGGAGGCTATCCAAACTTTCGAAAGATATTTACAATGATTAAAAAAACAACGACTATCTTAAGAACATTCTTAAGAGACAAGGTTAAGAACATTTTCTATTCCCAACAATTCTTCTAAAGAAAACTGAAAATAGCTTAATACATTTATTTAGTTAGTTTATCCTTAAGAAGGCTTTGTGAATCCGTGTTTGGAAAAATAAATTTCTTAACCTAAATTCTAAGTTTGTAAGAAATATTAAATTCAATATTTTCTTTAAAAAAATCTTAAAAATGTACCTTTTTCTGACAGACTTTGTTTGTGACTGTTTTTGCAGAAGCCTCACTGATGAAAAATGAATGTGAAACAACCCCAACAATTAATTTAATGTCTTACCTTTGATGATTTCAGGCAAGTTGGAGGTTTTCCTAACTTTACAAATTTATTTACAATGATATTTATTTATTAAATCGATGTTTTAAAAAGATACTTTTTAAGAGGTTGAATTCTTCTGAGGTTTTGTCTTAAGAACCGTTGTAAGAAAAACAGATAATAATATTCTTAAAGGGATAGTTCACCCAAAAATGAAAATTCTAGCCAAGCAGTTGATGGACCCCATTGACTTCCATAATACAGAAAAAAACTAAAATACTATAAAATGCATTGGGGTCCATCAACTGTTTGGTTACCAAAAGTCTTCAAAATATTCTTTAAAGAAATTCATAAACATTTGGAACAATTTGAGCATTGAGTAAACGATGGCAGATTTTTCATTTACTATAAGAAGTTGGTATAAAATATTCATAACTTTTTCTCTTAAAGGGATAGTTCATCCAAAAACGATCTTTCAGTTTCTTTCTTATGTTGAACACAAAAGAAGATATTTTGAAGAACCAAACAGTTGTTGGTCCCCCATTTTTGATTACCAGCATTCTTCAAAATATCTTTTATGTTCAGAATAAGACAGAAACTCATACATGTTTGGAACAACATGAGAGTGAGTAAATGTTGACAAAAGTCTCAACTATTCCATCAAGTAAGAAAAAAGTAAGAAGAATTTTATTCTTTTTTTATTCCCATCCCAAATTAGTGGTGCAGAAATGACACGCTTCATGAAGTTTATTTGATGACACACATTAAGTGGAATTACCTCCTTCCTCTCTTCTGCTTTTGCAATCCTTTTGAATGGTGTTTTGGCCTCCTCTGCTTCAAAAGTCTTTGTTTTTATTGTGAAGGCGTCCAAATTTGCACAGATCTGTAATGAATCAAATGAACACACATACTGTTGAACTCACAGCTCCAGTTTAGGGTTGGCTAATAGATAAACTGTGAAACGATCAAAAGCATCACACATCAGTGACATACAGTACTTGAATGATTGAATAGCATTTACAAATAGCAAAACGTTAGTTTTGACAATATATTATCATTTGATTCTTGACTTCTCAGTTAGGATCACTCCTTTTCACTCATTTAGTAAAATATCCAATTTATAGGAGTCATTTGATTGTGAATCAGATTGCATTGGCTGGGTTTGTTGTTTCACGTCGTTGGACAAATGCAGATGTATTTAAGAACTGTCAATGTCTTGAAAAAGCGTTTTTAAAAGAAACCAATTCCCATTTCTTAACCTTGATTTCTAGTACTGAGAAACATAGCTGTCAACATTGAACATTGAAAATAAGGGAGATTTCCCGGAATCCATCCCCAAAATAAGGGATTTTTTTTTTTGCTAAAGATGTTGTGTGCCTTGCTGACTCACTCGTGCGCTTGTGTTTCAGTGATTTGTCATGCTGCGAAACGTCGTTTTTCCCTCAATGACCAACACTGAAATTACAACGACAAATTTTGCAGTGGGCATAATTTGGACCTACATGGCTGCTTGTCAGGTAGTGGAAGGTGGTCTCCCATTTACTCAAATAGTGGCATAATGTCCTCGGTTTTGGTTGGTTAATTCGGTGATTTTGGCTGTCGGCGTCCTCCTGATCATCATCGCACATCACACTCATCTACTCTAACGTTACTCTCCTTGAAGTTCCCGCTACTTTTATCCCTCTTCCTCCCGCCCGCCGCTGCAACTGTCTTCTTCTTCTTTGATAGTAGCCTAAGCTACTGTCTGTATACTGTCACCTGCTTTACTGGAGGTCTGGTCTAGCAACCCAAGTGCAAGCCACTTCACAGACACGGATAGTTGCGTGTTCTGAGTTAACACAATCAGAGCGTAAAAATACGGGATATTTTACGGGAAAATACTAAAGCGGGAAGACAGCGGGAAAAGAGCTAAAATACGTGAGAAACCCGGAAAAAACGGGAGGGTTGACAGCTATGCTGAGAAACCAACGCTAAAGAGTTTCTCTTGGCGCTGATGTCATAAAGAATCAAGAATCATCCAGCACAGGGGCAGCGCGGAACATTGGAAGCAGCTCTGCGGTGGAGAAAACGGCTAGAGATGTGGGAGAGGAGGGGTGTGTGTGTGGAAAAGTCAGATTACAGAAAAATACTTAGTGAACATTTGGTTTTTTGATTTGAGAGAAGGAAAGAACTTGAAGTAAACATTTGATGGTCCTACGCCTTCCACAAATGATATAAATACATTTTGACCACTTAACTTAGTGTTTGCTCTCGGGATGTGAAGAGACTTTCAAACAATATAACAAAAAATGTTTTTGAACCAAATCACCATGCCTTTATTTCTGTCAGGACCACTATTGTCAAAGATGATTGACAATTAGCATACAGTTTGGATTGGCGGTATGGTTCTGTTCTGGGCAAGAACTCCCTGCGCATCCATACAGCCTAGCATGGATGAGAGCAGGGAGAGCAACGGTTAAGGGTAAACAGAACAGAAACAAAAAAGGATTGCAGATATAAAGTAATTTTATGTACACATTTTAGAATTAGTCTGATTCAAAGGAGAATCAGAAGGCTGGATCCTGACTGACAGAAGAGGAGTTGGGGATGGAGGAGGGTAATAAGCTATTGAGCAATGCAAAAAGTGCTGATAATATTGACGGACCTTATATATGGATGCTTAGGTAACGTATTCCTATAGATGGGGATCAGCTGAGAGTCAGCTGACGCGAGCTTGACTAACGTGACCGTCCAGAACTAACGCTATGCTCGATTTTCTTTCTTTTGTGCAATAGAAAGGTGCGTTGCCTGCAATATCACAACTCCGATAACATGTTTTGTCTTTGCTGTATCATTGTAGATAAGCAGAACAACGCAGAAGCTGAGGAAGCATTCATGGAAGCGAGTGTCGTTGTTACCTGGAGAATGTGTTCCTCCGCTCTCTGCTGGCTCATCGCTCCTCCCACACCAGGTGAGGCCGTCAGACCCAGAATCTGAGGGAGCGGAACTGGACTTTTCTCCTGCTTCTTCAGTAGCTGGTTCTGATGTTTTTGTTTTAGGTAGCGAATCATGATGTGGTTATACACACCGCCCTTCTTCGTGTGGTGGCATTCGTCAATAACCATCAGAGTGAACTCTGCAAGTATAGGAATTAAATCAGTATTGAAAATCAGAATTCAGAATCAGAAAGAGCTTCATTACCAAGTGTGTTTACACACACACACGGAATTAGTCTTGGTGACAGGAGCTTCCAATGTGGAAAAAAAAATCCAGACATAGTGCAGACATACAGTACAGGAGACACTAATGAATGTTTTCCTTTTTAAGATGTTGTGTGTGTCATTGTTTGTGTTTGGTTTTTTGGAATGCATTGTACAGCACTTTGGGCTGCTCTGAAAGCAGTAGAAATGTGCTTTATAAGAAAATAAACTGAACTACATATCATTTAAGGTAATAAAATAACAGGCAAAATAACTATTGACCCAATATATTACATTTTATAGTACTGTACCAATTTGTAACGACATTTAAAATATTCTTAATATTTAAAATTATTAATGTACTTCTAGTGCAATATTTCTAAGTTTGAATTCAATTTGACTTAATTTGAGAGTTTGTGTGAAATCTGAGTTTAATGTGAATAAAGGGATTCTTAAGGCAGGACACTACAGGCAAAAGTCTTGTATTTCATGCACTGGTTAGTTTTGAGATTTAGGGCTATTTTGCATGCATAGCTTGTCTTCTTTCAGACTCCATTATAATACATAAGGATGATTTCACAAAATAAGCATTTCTGTCCATTTCAGCAGCACTTACACCAAACTTTACAGTTTTATTCCTATCTCTGTTTTAAAGGTATTTACAGAAGGGTTTGTTCCTATATCATTTGCCTGATTTTATACAGCTTTTTATTTGTGGTTTTATGGAGTGATAAAACAAGAGATCCAAAATCTTTTAATTCTAATATGTTTATCCAATATTCAGATTTCCGTTCTGAAAATGTATGCAAATAAGTGCATATTTAATTGACTAAAGTCTTATTTGCACATTTAAACATAACATTTCAGGAAACTTGTAATAGAAATGAATTGTCTTAATCTACTGTGATTAATCATAGGGGAAAGTATAGTGAGATCTATTATCACCTGTAGTGTCTTGCCATAAAGTGATAGTTTATTCAAAAATGTATATTCTGATCAAAAATTCATAATTTACTTATTCCAGTTTCAAATCAGTTTTTTGTCCATTAAACGTGTAAAAGAAGATATTTTAAGCAATGCTTTTAAAGTTGTTGTTTTTTTCTCAATGTTGTTTGGAAGTTCTTCAGAACATCTTTTGTTTTCTGCAGAAGAAACTCATACAGGTTTGGAACGACATCAGGGAGAGTCAATGATGGCAGAGTTATTACTTTCCTTTTATAATTGCAATCATTTGTATTTGTACCATTAATCACTGTTATAACACATCGTTTCTAGTCCTTATATACAAATAGCATTATTTGTTCTATTCGGCAAATGCGGGTACTGTAAACCTCCAGTCTGCTCTCACTGGCTCAGTTTACAGCCGTTTTTGTGCCGCCTTCCGGCGCTCCCATGGGTCTCTGCGAAAAAAAAAAAAAAAGCTAGTCTGCATTTCACACACTGACAGAGAGGCGGTGGGTGATGGGGCCACGTTTTGCATATCAGACTTTAAAGGTGCTGCCTGTTTGGCCCCTCAGGGCTGGAGTGGGAGATTAAATGGAGCTCAGACTCTGAAAATGACAGCAAATCTCCACTGAATTTGATCAGCCAGACATGTGGACGAAAAAAAATAATAATAAAGGGTTTAAGAGTAAAACGAGGGGGGAAAAAAATCAACAAACAGCATATGCCACAGAGGAGGAATCCCACCTTGCGGCGGACGCTGCCAGAGAGACTCACAGGAGAGCCGAATCTGCCAGCAAAGACTGATGGGGAAAAACACTGTCACATGAAACCTCAGAGGAGGAGCTCTGGTCTCCTTTCAATGTTTAACAGAAGCCGAACCCATTCGACTGGACTCTGACTCTCTGAGAGTGTTGAAATGATGTTAGGAGAGAAGGAAAATGTGACCTACGTGATAATTCGATCCCGTCCTCATCGCCATTCTTGGCTTTGGCCAGAGAGTTTTCCAGAATCTGTGCTGTGCAGATGATGATGTCGTTTTGCTCGATGATTTGTGGGAAGGAGATTTTGAGCTGCGAGGCTCCGCTGACCCGCTCCACTGAGTACTGGTGCTTCAGAAACCGCCCAAACTCGGCCTTGTAGTGCTGCTCGACCAGGGGAACCTGGAAAGATATCATATAGCATTATTAGGTTGCTAGGGTTTTCTGGTTGGTCGCTAGGGCATTGCATGAGTTTGTTTTTTTGTGATATCACTTTAAATGGTTGTTCTGAGGAAATCTGCACCGACTGAAGTGCTGAGATGTTTGCACCACACTTCTGCTGATATGGATCTTTTAATACGCTTTATGAACTTGAGCAGATTAAGAGATGATTCAGCAGGACAGAAAGTCCCTCTGCTGCTACAGCAAACACTCAAGATCATCTAGTTTCTGTTTTTCTCTTTCAGAGGCCTGAAAAAACTCCTGCTCCGTGTCTGTTGATCTAATCAGCCTAGGAAGGAAAGAATGTTAATGCTCAAAACTTGCACGTTAATAGCTCAGAAGACTTGTCTTAAGCTGGGGACACACTACACAACTAGCAGAAACATTGTAAGACTGACCTCAACACACTTAAAGACCGTTACCATCGACCGGAGCAGATTCTAGTCTTTGACAGTCAGAGAGGAGCACAAACCTAATGACTGAGTCAGTCTGCTACACAACACACTTAACGACTGCAGGTCACAATTGGACAAATTCTGCCAAACCCAAAAAAAAGCACACTCAAAACCTCAGCGTCTAGCCGCTTTCTCCCAGCAGCTCCCACCCCGCCCCGCCACAGACAACACTGCGGAAAACACCAGTGCTTTTCCCTATTGAGACGTTAAGGTTTGTTTGATTTTTCTAAGTTTGTGCTTAATATAACAGAAAATATTAGCTTTCCTGCTATGTTGGTTTTCCAAATAAACGCCATAGCAATGTGTCTTGAATATGTTTTGCATTATAAATCAGATGCCTCTTTCTTTTTGGAATTATTGCTTGAGTAGACGCATTTGTCTTTTCAGTTTTAGATTAAAAATGAATTGGTTCTAAGTAAAAACAGTAGGCTACTTTTCCCGAGGTTAGAATGAAATAAAACATTAGGCTACTTAGGCGAATAAATTCATGGCAATGTAATTTCCTCATCCATTTGACACAAAACTATTATATATATATATATATATATATATATATATATATATATATATATATATATATATATATATAATTCAGTATAATTCATATATAATAATTTAATTTCGTCATATGGATTTTTAGAGATTTTTTTAATGAAAACTTTGTTTTGAAGAATAGAAGAAATAGGCTATTCGTTGTTCCTATATTGGTTATTTGAAACATTTAAATAAATACATTTAAATAATAAATAATTACATAAAATAATTAATAAATAAATAACAATGTAAGAATTTTAAGAGAAATGTTTGTTTTAATAAAATAAATTAAATAATTAACTATAAATAATTGAAATAAAATAAAAATTTAAATAAAGAATTTATTGATACCAATGTCATTTGGTCTTGTAAGAGTTTGATGACAAATGTTTGCGTTTTAATAAAATAAATGAGATAAATATTTGTTTGAACAAGCAAACAAATGATTGATTCATACCGAGATCATTTGATCCTATGTGTTTGAGACATTTTTGAGTTTAACATCATAAATATTTAAATTAATAATTTAACAAAAAATAATAATACTATAGTTAATTTTTTTGTTACTAACAAGGTGTATAGTATTGACACTATTATATGTTACAGGTGAATTTGTCATATTTGTAGTAAATGGATGGCCGTGCAGCACCTTGTTGACCAAAACAACAACTTTCCCCGGTTGTCCCATCTGCTTCCTCCTCTCCAAATGTTTCTCAGTGATATACACTGCAACTCTGGTTTTCCCACTTCCTGTAGGGAGGCAGATGATGATGTTCTTTTCCTCCAGAGCTGGACTCGCCACCTCCATCTGGTAGTCACGCAGTACAATATCCCTCTTGCTTTCCTCTGAGGAAGAGAGAGAGAGGTGATCCTGTAATTAGACAGTTGTGTTTGCCTGCAGCACCAGTGCAGAGGAGGTCGTGTGTCTCAGTGCTTCAGCTATTGCAATTACAGCTGTGCTTTCTTTATCCCCTGCTAGTTAGAATAACATTGCTGTTTATGAAGTCACCCACTCTAAAGCTCTGCAGACTGTCTGTAAGCCTGCTGTGAGTCTCACAAAACCTGAGAACATGTATAGGCAATATTTACCTTCAAAATCAAAAGAAAAAAATAAACTGAACTTTTTTTTAAGTAAATTTTTAGTTCAATCTTTTTGCTAATAATAAATGTAATGTGAGGAAAAATATTTTACATTTATTTTATATAATAATTACACTGAACAAAATTATCAGAATCAGAATGAGCTTTATTGGCCAAGTATGTTTACACATACAAGGAATTTGTTGTTATAAACGCAACACTTTTGTTTTTGCCCCCATTTTTCATGAGCTGATCTCAAAGATCTAAGACTTTTTCTATGTGCACAAAAGGCCTATTTCTCTCAAATATTGTTCACAAATCTGTCTAAATCGGTGTTAGTGAGCACTTCTCCTTTGCCGAGATAATCCATCCACCTCACAGGTGTGGCATATCAAGATGCTGATTAGACCGCATGATTATTGCACAGGTGTGCCTTAGGCTGGCCACAATAAAAGGCCACTCTAAAATGTGCATTTTTTGAGCTTCGAAGCTTCGATAGTAATCAACACCGAATATTCGAATCTTCAGAGGGGGAGGGGCTGAACATACTCTTCTCTCTAATAAAGGCAGGAATCTCTGTGCGTCTGTCGGTCTGTTTGCATTATTATTGTGTCGAGAACCCATCAATCCAATGACTTCACGCGTGACAGGTGTGTTGCTACGGATCCAAGGGAGTGCAGTGTCACATTTTGGTGCAATATGGACACGCGACACGTTCATAATTAATAAACTTTTAATAAACTACAGAACAGCGCGAGCAGGAAGCGGCGCGCTTATATGCTCCGAGAACGGACACTGCACTAGTGATACAAAACACACACAGGTCTGTTATGAGCAATACTTTTAATAAGGTAGCCCAGTGCTTCATTTGTAAATTGAGAGGTCGCAGAATAAAGTGGGGTAACGGATCCGGCATGTGATTAGAGGAGCGAGAGGACCGATCTTTAGTGATTGAAAGAGTGCATCAGTTGCTTTTATAGGATTCGTACGGTCATGAAAAACCTGGAAAAGCTATGAAATTTTAAAACAGCAATTTCTAGGCCTGGAAAAGTTTTGTAAAAGTCATGGAATATTATTTCACAAATCTCTGTAAAATAGAGTTATATTTAATCAGGCCCTGAATTTGTGTGTATATCGCATAGTTTTACTCATTCCATAGCTTTCGAGTTTATAATGAGGGAAATTCCTGCAAACATTTATTGAATATAGCATGTAGGTTACATGAGTAAATAAATACACACAAAATATCAGATTAAATCAGTCATTTGAAAAGAGTGTGAGTGATTCAGATGGACCGCGTCTTCTCTCTTTCACTCTCTCAAAGCGGCTTCGCATCGGCGCATCTCGTCTGCTCTATAAGAGCTACTGCACGCTGACCTAAAACTTTCGCTAGCATCTCGGGACAGTTGACAGAAGGAAAACACATGCATCACATTCGGTTTTGTGATAGCAGAGGGTCCATTCACATGTTGCGTCTTTTGAGCGCTTATGTTCATTATTTCAAATGTAGATGTGCGGCAAGCGCACTCATAATAGAAGCGGGCTCATATATGTATACTGTAGGTCAGCACAAACGTCTTTCTTTGGCGAACGGTCTGTTGCTGGTGCAGATGTTCAGCCAGGCGGACAAGTTGAGAACCATTTCGCGGGGGATGCCAGGTGTTCGAGGAAAAAAAAAGGATATTCGAATCTCAAAATTGAAAATCGAATGCCAACCCACCGAACGAATATTCGAATTTCTGGTCCAGCCCTACAGAGCACAATATGTGTTTAGTCTGTCATTTACACCTAAATTTTAGTAAATGTAAAAGTATTACATTATTAAAGCATTACGGTATTAATCAAATGAAAATCAGTTCTGAAAATAATCATCATTATTAAAACTCAAAATTAAAACATTGATGCATTACTGTAATATCAATTGTAAATATGCTTAATTGTATCATCATAGTGCAAACATATAATATAAAATATTTTTGATTATTTTACAGTAATGTTTAAAAATACAATAATTAATTTGTGAAATATTGTATTAAGTACTTAGAAAAAATCTGAAATTAATAAAAACAGCCCCCCCCCCCCATATTTTTCTTTTGATTTTGTGATGAAATGTGACCTGATGTGAACATTATTTCATAGCCTCTAGTTCTCTGTACTATTTAGACCGATCTAATGAATTAAAGTGGAAATTTAACATTATCCGAACACACAAGGATGCAGATCTACACATCTGTACATGGTTTCAATTACAGAAAGGCAAAAGTCAAACTAGGGTTACTAAAAGAGCCCATTTTGCTTCGGTCTGGGAGAACAATTACCCTTGAAACACACAAGCTGACACTGAGCTTTTGGCAGAGGACAGATGAGCCGCTGAAGCAGGTCTGTGTGTTTTCATTCACGTGGCTTCATGTGGAAACTCAATGTTCTCTGCTAATATTAAACATTTGTTTAGTCTGTCAGCATCATCAGTCCAATTTCAGAGCTTTAAACTACAGTAGTGAATGAGGCTCATAGAGTTTAGTTTTTCAATCTAAAACCCGGAAGATAATTTAGCATGAGTCATTTGGAATGTTTTTTTTTTTTTTTTTTTTCAATTTATGAGTAAAACAGAGTCTCTGTGTTTAATATTACCGAAGAAACTTGGCGTGTTGTAAATTTTGTGCTTTGCAAATCTACGTTTCTAACAAGTTGCTATACAAGGACTACAACAATCCCAATGCCCAAATACAGTTGCAAAAAATTGGGTAGCTGCAACAAATTTAGCAACTACTAACATACATTTTTTTAATGCACACCTACAAAAAATATAGCTGTTCAGATTATAATCCAAAAACCCTGGAGTGAATTTAAACTTTAATTTTCTTTGGTTTTCTGTATGGACTTTTATAATGACAGTTTTGGATTTATAAGTAAAATGATGTCTGTGGTAAACATTACTTGAAGATACTTTGTGTCTGATCTTATACAAATATCTTCAAGTAATGTCAAGTCACAGACCTTGTTTTACTTCTTATTTAAAAACGCAGTTATAAAAACCCAAATAAAGGCCTGAAATCAAAGGAAAGAAATTAGAAATATTAATTTAATTATTATTTAAATAATAATAATTTTATTATTTGTGCAGTATGACTTTTATTTTAATAGCAATTAAACACAAATGTATAAACATTTTATGCAAATATATATTTAAATGACGTATTTAATATACCATAGTGGTATGTGGCAACACACACACACACAAAAATTTGAAATAATATTAATATTCTATTTTAAGTCTATTTTAAGATTATTTTTTTAAAATAAAAGTTAAGCACTCTTTTTTTTTTTCAAATATGTATTTATATTGTATGTTCTTATGTGCGTTTCCAAATTTCTACAGTATTCATTACAGTATTTCAGGGGGTATATGTGTTTAATTGTAATTAAATGATGCAACAAAAATCTCAAAACTCAAACCTTGGTGTGATCTTATATAAACGTATTCAAGTAACTTTCACCATAGATCTTAGTTTACTTGAAGAACTGAAAAAAAAATTTAAATCCCCAGGGAATCCATGATGAATTAGACTTCCACATTTGCCTACAAATTGACGTCATAACTGAAGAGATTTTAGCAATCACATCGCATTTATCTTTGGAATATACTGTCTTAAACATCATGCTTGAACTTTTAACACTACGAATTAGCGGTTATATTTCACATGCCATTGTGAATCATTGGAAATTAGCAAGCCATTTGATAATTCTGAACATCCACTGAACTCTGTGTCCTTTTTTCCTCTAAAGACACTCTCATTTATATGATTTGACAAGGGAAAATCACATGCAAGCTCTTGGAAAGTGCTGTTTTAATCAAAGGTCGAAAAAGGTCATCATTCACAAAGGAATGCATTAAATGGTGAATTATATTGAAGTTATCAGTCAATAGTAAGTCAAGTTCGCAGGCTGCGCCGACCCTTTCCAACCTTGGCTGTTTGATTTACGTAACTGACTTCAGCTTAAGGACTTCATTACACAAGAAAGAAACAAGGAAGCGAAAGTTCTTTTATAACTCAAGACACTTAATGGATTTCTCAGTTATGTTACGCAAGTGTTTAAATATCAACTTCCGTCTCTGATGTTTCTCCTAAAATTCCTTAGGAGAAATAAAAACGGGCACAAATATGATGGTTGTTGACATATAGTAAGTGTTTGGAGCTATAAAATAAATGTGGATAGCAGCTTGGAAGAATTTGAACATGTTTGTTCAAATTAAAGGAATAGTTCACCCCAAAATGGAAATTTGCTGAAAACCCTCCAAGATGTAGATGAGTTTGTTTCTTCATGGGAACAGATTTGGAGAAATGTAGCATTCCCTCACTTGTTCACCAGTGGATCCTCTGCAGTGAATGGGTGCCGTCAGAATCCAAACAGCTGATTAAAAACATCACAATAATCCACACCACTCCAGTCCATCAATTGACCGTTCGCATGATTGACAGGCGATCTGACCAATCATAACGCCAAATCCTCCATCTTGCCCAACAAACAAATCAGTCAGGAGAGTAGATTAACTTTGGTGGATTTAAACTTGAAAATGTGTGTGTATTGACGTCTTTCCACGGTTGAAATAAAATACGTTCTGATGTTCATTCATGCTTTTTTCGTGCTTTAAGTAAATATGAAAAGACGATCGGTTCACGTATGCTGCTTGAACTGAGGCAGTACAGTGATCTTTTACGACACATTAAAGGGCCACAAAACTGTATTTGTTTGAATTTTTTATAATAATTATTAAATTTTAATGCTGAGACCTGCTCTGTCTTGTCTGTCGGTGTGTTGTCAGTTTCCTCTTTGCTCCGCAATGTATTTTTCACTGCATGAGAACCTGATGTGTAGTGTTAGAGCGGCATTGTTCGTTGGACATAGCAACAGTAACTAAGGAGGGTGGGTTTTTGCGAAGGGTCAATTAGCATCTTGTGAAGCCAAAAGCTGTTTATTTGTATGAAACAAATCCATCATTAAAGCGTTTTAACTTCAAACTGTTGCTTATGGCTAAAATACGAGTTTATAATCCACAATATTTCTTTCTCCAGTCTTATGTGAATCAGGAGAGAAATATGCACAGATCAAGCACCGTTTACAAGCCAAATATGTCAGTGGATTTGGTGTGATTTTTATGTGAGAGGACAACATGGGATGGCCTTTTTCCCTGGAGGAAGTGTTATTATGGATTTTGGACTCATATTATGGCCAGAAACAATGGTTTTAAGTTATAAATAATGATGGATTTGTTTCTTACAAACACACAGCTTTTGGCTTCTCAAGACATTAATTGTTGGACAGGAGTGGTGTGGATTACTTGTGGATTTTTGTGATGTTTTTTATGAGCAGTTTGGACTCTCATTCTGACGGCACCCATTCACTGCAGAGGATCCATTGGTGAGCAAACGATGGAATGCTACATTTCTCCAAATCTGTTCCCATGAAGAAACAAACTCATCTACATCTTGGATGGCCTGAGGGTGAGGACATTTTCAGCCAATTACTCTGTCTAGTAGAAAGGAGAAAATATTAATGAAAGCTCCATTGTGATTTTTCTTTCCTATGGGTCGTGTCCTCCCTGATTGTGTCTTCATGAAGTAATGCAGTGGACTGGTGGATCTCCACTCTCTTCGATTGTCAGCATATGGAACATGTTCTCAAGACTAATGTGCCTGAGGGCCATCGAGGAGATTCACATCTCTATCATCCATTTGCAGTCTAATGCACTTAACCATTTGGTTTTTAACAAAATGCATGTGAATTTTACTGTTCTTGTAAACCTGCCATGGTGGTTTTCTGAATGGATGTCAGTTGGTGCGATTTTATGTGCTAACAGGAAACTTGGACTGTTTATAATTCTCTGACAATATGACATTCCTAGAGAAGTCATCGATCTGGATGAGCTGTTTATGAACAAGTGCAATAGCTGATGGTTATGTTAACAGCATTTTTGACTGAAGGATAGAATGCACTAAACAAATAATTAAAATGTGGTCGACAGTCACGTGCATCCGGGAAATTACTCAGCTGAGAATGTCCTGGAAGAAGAACCTGAAGAGGTTAGCCAGTAAATGAATCCATGCATGAGTTTTGAGTTTTGTCTCAAAACATATTTTAACTGCAAATGTTTTATTATATTTGATTCTAATTTTATTTTATTTGAAATGTGTAATAACTACATACATATTTATTTTAATGCATGCTTTATTGCATTTTATTTTTATTTATTTTGAAATGGACAGTAATGTGTCTCTGCAAATATATGTGTAATTTTAATGTATTCTAATTTAATTTAATATAATTTGAAATATATAATAATTAGTGGGTAATGAATCTATGCAAACTTTTTTTTTAACATGTTACTTAACTCTTGCCATTTGTTTCTGCAATGTATATTTGGGGCAATACTAGGGTTCAGTGATATACTGAATATTTATGATATATTTAATGGTTATGCTAGAATTATCATGATTTTAATGCTTGTTTTATTTTATTTTTATTTTATTTTGAAATGGAAACTTAGTGTGAAATGTACAGTGGGGAATTTTTTTTTTATTTGATCCTCTGCTGATTTTGTACATTTGCCCACAGACAAAGAAATGATCAGTCTATAATTTTAATGGTAGGTTTAATTTAACAGTGAGAGACAGAATAACAACAAAAAAATCCGGAAAAACGCTTTTCAAAAAAGTTATAAATTGATTTGCATTTTAATGAGTCAAATAAGTACTTGACCCCTTTGCAAAACATGACTTAGTACTTGGTGTCAAAACCCTTGTTGGCAATCACAGAGGTCAGACATTTCCTGTAGTTGGCCACCAGGTTTGCACACATCTCAATTGAGATCTTGCATGGAGCCCCAGACCGAGTGAGATTGACAGTTATTTTGTGTTTCTTCTATTTGCGAATAATCGCACCAACTGTTATCTTCTCACCAAGCTGCTTGGCGATGGTCTTGTAGCCCATTCCAGCCTTGTGTAGGTCTACAGTCTTGTCCCTGACATCATTGGACAGCTCTTTGGTCTTGGCCATGATGGAGAGTTTGGAATCTGATTGACTGATTGCTTCTGTGGACAGGTGTCTTTTAGACAGGTAACAAACTGAGATTATGAGCACTCCCTTTAAGAGAGTGCTCCTAATCTCAGCTCCTTGCCTTATAAAAGACACCTGGGAGCCAGAAATCTTGCTGATTGATAGGGGATCAAGTACTTATTTTACTTATTAAAATGCAAATCAATTTATAAATTTTTTCTGGATTTTTTTGTTGTTATTCTGTCTCTCACTGTTCAAATAAACTTACCATTAAAATTATAGACTGCTAGTCTGCGCTGATAGCCTCGTGGTTAGTGTGCCGACATATAGGGCAGTTGTGCTCACAGCGACCCGAGTTCGATTCCCGTCTCGAGGTTCTTTGCTGATCCCATTGCCCCTCTCTGTTCCCAATGCTTTCCTGTCATCTTTCTACTGTCCTGTCCATTAAAGGTATAAAAGCCCTAAAATATCACTTAAAAAAAAAAAAATTATAGACTGATCAGTTCTTTGTCAGTGGGCAAACGTACAAAATCAAAATCAAATAATTTTGTTTCCCCACTGTATAGTAATGATTGACTAATAAATGTATGCTGCAGTTGCATTACTTGTATTGCATGCTATTTATCTTTGCAATATATATTGAGGCAATACTATGGTTCACTTATTGAATGCTTATAATATGTTTGCAGTTAACATGTTAACAATGTCATGATTTAAATGCATGTTTTATTTAGCCACTAACTGCTTTTTAACTCCCTTTTATTCAGTCCTCTTGTCTCTAGAGAGCATTATGTGAACAATGTTTGTTTTACAGAAATTCACAAATGCATCTTTCCTCATTTCAAACACACGTCCTCTCTCCTGCAGACCATGACGACTCGTTCTTGATCACTTCAATATGCACTCAGACAAAGCCTCATGCTAGCAGCAGGGCTTGGTCTGGAAAAGGCGTCTTTGCTGAAATCCGAGTGGAAATATTCCCTGGATGTGTCAATGATTTAGCACTTTATTGAGGAGAAGGGACAGGCAAACTTTTTGCGGTCGAGTGGAAAGTATCACATGTGGAGCCCTAACAAAACCACAGAGAATCTCACCCCTGAACACAACTAAGCCACTCTTTTCCATATGTTATATAATAATAACACTATGAAAATAATTTCCTGACAGTTAACTGCTTGCAGGAACATTTCTCAAGCAAAGGCTGAATTATGGTCATTAGATGTATTGTACAAAAGAATGAACAATTATGCTAAAATATCAAATGGTTTAAAGTGTTTTATTTCCTTTCAAACAATGAACTGGACAATAAAAGATACAATTAAAGGACTTGACCACTATTAAATCAGGATTAATATTCATAATGCTGTTAAATGGGGTTATGTGTTACTTAATTCAGTTAGGAATTGTTTCACTTTTTGACTAGTGGATTACCATGGCTTTTCCAGATGTTCCTCATTATTGGTTAATGTGTTAAGCAAACTTCATAACATAGGGAATGTTTGTAATTCATTAGTGTGAATTTGATTTGAATGGGCTAGGTCATACAGACCCAACTATCCATCATGTAAGCCTGCTTCATGTTGGTCTATTGTATGTATGTATGTAATTAACTTGTATTTATTTATTTAACTCGTATTTATTTAACTTGTATTCATTTATTTATTTAACTTGTATTTATTTATTTAACTTGTATTTATTTATTTAACCTTTACTTTAAATACATTTTATTAAACGTTTTATTCATTGAGTTTATTTTCATTTATTTTACTGTATTTGTTGCTTTTTCCTGTATTTATTTTACTTTCATTTAATTTAAATTTTTCATGCATTTTTAACGTTATTTTAATTTTAATACTTATTCTAAATTTAATATAAAATGTATAATAATTAATTGCAATTGTAACAGGCATTTTGTTTAATTGATACTCAGAAATTGAATTTAAAAGGCAATTCTTAATTCAAATCTGAGTGAATGGCACACAACCCTCCTATTTTTGAAAATATGTTTTAGAGATTGGATGAATTAGTTCAGAGCTGAGAATAACTAGAAACTATACTACAGAACATTTGTAATTCAACTAATGTTTTTATGCATCTTTTACAGTACTCTAATTGCTGGGACGGCAACAAACAACGAGGACCAGTGACTCCTGAATGATTTGCAGATGCATGAAAGTCAAGTGGCTGTACCTGACGGATCATCATCCTCTGTGACATCTTCCTCCTTATCTTCTTTGTACATGTCGACCTCTGTAAGTGAATATGTGTGCTGCTGTTAGTTTGGTTTGAGCCACAGAAGATTTAAAACACTGTATTTGCATTGTACATTTACATTTATGCATTTAGCAGGCGCTTTTATCCAAAGCGACTTACATTGCATTGAAGTTACAGTTTTTACATTTTATCAGCTCATGCTTTCCCTGGGAATCGAACCCATGACCTTGGAGTTGCTAGCGCCATGCTCTACTATTTGAGCTACAGGAAAGCATTTAGCATTGCATTGCATGTGTTTGTCCAGGCTTTGATGTTTTTTCCAAATAGATCAATCAGTCCAATAATACAAAGAATAGTAGTTGATCATGTTTATGGCAGGATTGTCTATTTGCCTAAGTGTATTATGACTTGTGAAAGAGCAAGCTTCAGATATTCACCTTCATTGGCACCCAGACCGCTGCTGTCCACACTGCTGTCCAGATCCTCTGACAGAAGCGAGCTGTTTGCTGAGAGAACGGGAGGGAGAAACGGCATAGAACCGTACATGTTAGTCTTCATTGCGGCAGCCGAGCACGACTGTTCACCCTCCTCAACAGTCTCGACTGTCATGGCCTCTGAAACACACACAGGTAATCAATACAGTTAAATCCACAGTAACTCTGCTTATGCATAATGCACAGAAAATCTGTCAAGCAACTATGGTCGAAATCAAACCATATAACTGCATGTCTCAAAAGAATGATGACCTGTGCATCATCTGTTTCTGGAAATCAAGAAATCATTTCTTAAAAGGCAGCAACAAAGAGCATGACCAGTGCAGTTTGATTCATGAATGCAACACTTAATTAATCTAAATTCATGTTTGTTTTTTTTCAATTTGATACGCTCTAAAACTTGAGGCCTGTTCAAACCAAGAACAATAACTAATGATAACTATATTAGTGTTCACATTAATGCACAAATACGTTCTGTTTATTGTGCAGTTTTGTCATCTGTCTCTTTAAATACTCAAGCTCATTAAATTAAGAGTGGATTCTGATTGGCTGTCAGTGTTTTTAGTGTTCATCAGATGGAATATTTTGATGTGATATTATGTATGTAGTTATCATTATATGTGTGCTGTGGATTCTACTATTTTACATTTACTTGCATTTAGAATGATTTTAAAAATTATATAATTATTGTTATCAAGAGCCTTTACTAAATTGCAAACATTATTTTTTTTAGTAATGAAGAACTGTTACTGCATTGTGTAATTTATATGAGAATGTTAATATACACTACTGTTTGGGGTTGGTAAGATTTTTAATGTTTTTGAAACATTAAAATGGTATCTTCTGCTCACCAAGGCTGCATTTATTTTATTAAAATTACAGTAAAAACAGTAATATTGTGAAATATTGTTTTCTATTTGAATATAATTTAGGATGTAACTTATTCCTGTGATCAAAGCTGAATTTTCAGCATCATTATGCCAGTCTTCAGTGTCACATGATCCTTCAGATATTAGTCTAATGTGCTGATTTGCTGCTCAACAAACATTTCTTATTATTATCAATGTTGAAATGTTGCTTAAAAAAAAATATATATTTTTTTTCAGGATTGATGAATAGAAAGTTCAAAAAAGAGCCCTTTCACTTTTGATTAATTTAGTGCACCCTTGCTAAAATAAAGTAGCTTCTTACTGACCCCCAACTCTTAAAAGGTAGTGTGTTTTTTGTCAATACTACAGAATTTACAAAGAATACATAAGAATTTTAAGGTAGGTCAGATTACTTTGCTGTTCCTCAAACGTACCAAAAAACTTTAAGGAACTGAAATTAAGTGGATTTCCCATTCTTAGTTCCCCAGTAGAAACACATCAGGTTTCTTAAGAACATCTGAAACACATCCTGATGAATCAATCTCAAGATGATCATCTTTTGTAAGAGCTGGCTTGTTCTCAGGTTTATACAGAAACTAACAGTGGGGTATTCAGTCTAAACAACGGAGTGATGTTTGACCTCTGCTGCTTTCCTGTTTTTCTAAGAGAGCCTGTGGCAGCTTGATGAAATTCTTTATCAGTCGCTGGAGATGATTTGTGCAGGAAGCTTTAGTGCTGTATATGAGCCTCACCGTCCTCATTACACAGCTCTCCCCGCAGCTCGCGCACCAGCTCGTGGTGCTCCGTGTCCTCCAGAGCCTGAAGGAATTTGGAAAACCAGCCAGCTTCGTTTTTCACCAGTCTTTTGAGGAGCAGCCGAGCGCCACCTATGTTCCCCTGATTCTCTGTGAGTTTCATAATCTGCCGGAGTCATAATGAACAAATAGTTATTGCGTTTAATATGAGTGACAAGAGGGAAGAGCCAATAGAACAATGCTGACAGACACTAGAGAGACAAATGTGACCCTGGACCACAAAACCAGTCTTAAGTGTCAATTTTTCGAAATTGAGATTTGTACATCATCTAAAAGCTGAATAAATAAGCTTTACATTGATGTGTGGTTTGTTAGGATCTGACAATATTTGGCCGAGATACAACTATTTGAAAATCTGAGGGTGCAAAACAAATCAAAATATTGAGAAAATCGCCTTTAAAGTTGTCCAAATGAAGTTCTTAGTAATGCATATTACTTATCAAAAATGAAGTTTTATATTTACGGTAAGAAATTTACTAAATATCTTCATGGAACATGATCTTTACTTAATATCCTAATGATTTTTGGCTTAAAAAAAAAATCAATAATTTTGACCCATACAGTGTATTTTTGTCTTTTGCTACAAAGATACCCCAGCGACCAGGGTCCAGGGTCACAAATGACAAATAGGCACACAGGCCAGTTAGTTAATCTCAGTATGGGTCATTCGTGATATGCAGACATTTTTGAATAATTAATGAATATTAAATAAGTAAATTAATTAATTATATATAAATATTATAAATATAAATATAGTATATTACATGCAATGTACACTGAACAAAATTATAAATGCAACACTTTTGTTTTTGCCCCCATTTTTCATGAACTGAACTCAAAGATCTAAGACTTTTTCTATGCCACACCTGTGAGGTGGATGGATTATCTCGGCAAAGGAGAAGTGCTCACTAACACAGATTTAGACAGATTTGTGAACAATATTTGAGAGAAATGGGCCTTTTGTGCACATAGAAAAAGTCTTAGATCTTTGAGTTCAGCTCATGAAAAATGGGGGCAAAAACAAAAGTGTTGCATTTATAATTTTGTTCAGTGTATAACAATATATGAATTATTACTAGTATTAGTAGTTTCTAAAATGAAATGTAATTATTAATTATCATTATTAATATGATTAATAATTGTATTATATGCATATATATATTATATATTAATAATAATTGCTGTTGTTATATCACAATTAAGTATATCGCTACTAATATAATTTTATTGAATTGTGAGTTTAATATTTTATGTAGTATATCAGAGCCACATCAGTAACTCAAATCCGCAATTTATAGCACACCCGTTTCTATTTGGTTTATAGCGCCCTCTACTGATGATGATGATTTTTACATGACTGACTGTCTATCTATCCATCTGATTAGTAATATGCATTGCTAAGAACTTCATTTGGACAACTTTAAAGGCGATTTTCTCAATATTTAGATGTTTTTGCACCCTCAGATTTCAGTTGGATCTAAGCCAAATATTGTCCTATCCTAACAAACCACACATCAATGGAAAGCTAACAAACGAGCTAACAGTGTGGGCCCCCTGATCTGATGCAAGATTACTGACATTCTCCTGGTCCTCCTGCGTCAGGAGCCCCAGCGCGCGGCAGTGCGCGCACACGTCTGCGGTCTTCATGTTGACCAGCGTGAGCTGCAGGAGGTCGATCAGCCGGACGAAGCTGTCGTTCTCGGTCTCCTCTGTGGGCTCCGGTGGGCTGTTCAACACGTACTTTGCGGCGTGTTTGCACCCGACGGTCTCCAGCGCGGTGATCAGCTCTCTCGACCATCCCTGTTCGCAGTTTTTCGACTGAATAATCTCGTCAATCAGGAGTGCCGCGGCGTTTATGTTCCCCTCCTCACGAAGTTTGGCTTTAATCCGGTCCTTTCGATCCGGTTCGAGGAAGTGCAACAGATCCAGAAGCGGCTCGACCTGAACGAGTCGCTTCAGTCTGTCTCTGAAACAGTCCAGAATGTGCCGCGTCTCCGCGTCCTGATCGCAGCTCATGTTGATAAGAGATCCCTGTAAAGATTAGAGTTGACCGATCCCCGTTTACTAGCGACGGACCCGTGCTCAGTTTCCTAGGACCTGTTTACTTTCGGTTTCGTTTCTCGCGTTGGTTTTCACACGTAATCAGTCAGATAGGCGATGCGTTTGACTAACATTGTCACCATTAGATCCAAATAAATGAAGAAAAGCATATTTATTGAAATGCATTTATTTATTGATACAATGACAGCTTTGGGGCCATATAAAAATATGTACACTAACACTTTTCTGCAATTTTAAATAACAAACAAACACTAGATGGAGACAGAATACATTATGTTGTATACATATACATTATACAACTGGCAATCAAAACTTCCTACGTTCATAATATAATTTCAAGTTTAATTCTAGTAACTTCTGTAAAAGGCTGTGTTCAGAAATATGCTCTTTGAGCTCAGACACTTTTTAAAATTCAATAATAATAATTTAAAATATATATAAAAAAATCTAAATGCTAAAAAAAGCATTTCATATAGGTGTTTATAGAAGTGTTGTGATTTTTGTTGCTGTTTAGGGTTTATTTTTCACCAGTGACCATCACATTTTTATTCATGAGTATTAATTTTATATTTAATATTTATATATACATTTTTTATACTTATTCTTTAAATATATATATTTTGACTCAGTAAACAGCCACAGGAACAACAGTAAGCACAAAACTGATATGCATTCCTTTTATTTATATACTTGTTTATACAGTTATACAGAAGTAAATGCATCAAATATATATATAATAAATAAATCTTTAAATAACAGCCACATTCAAAACACCTGTAGAGTATTGCGGTGTACAAACTATACAGTGCAAACTATAAAAACATGTCAGTCCAAGTGAAACACTGGGATAAAAAGTGAAAGTGTTACGTGCAAACGTTTGCAGTTTTATTAACAGTTTTTAATATGTCCAAAAAAAAAAACAACAACAACAACAAAAGAAAACACCACCTCTGCTTCTGGCCATCTTCAGTATGATTGTTATGCAGCAAAACGCCACATATAAATAAAATTAAATGACTGATTTAAAGATAAAGACACATACATACACTCATACATTCATGCAGAGGTTGGTAATATTTATTTTAAGGGCATGGAGTCTTATTTTAAAATAAAGTGCAAATATCATCCCTTCATGCAGAAATGAATGATATTCCAGGGAGATTTAATGCATTTATCTGCTAATTTGATATTTGTTTGCTTGTGACGATCCTTAATTTTACATGTTTCTGTGCAATTTACTAGATCGTTTGCTTGTAATCCAAAATACAGTGTTTTGCAGTGACATATAAAAATCAAAGCTGTAACTTTAAAATCAAGCTGCGAAAAGTAATTCACGAAAGTGTTTATTGCACATAACTATAAAACTATATTTTTAGGTGTAAACTAATATTACAGAAAAAGAAAACAGATGCAAAAACGTCCCCTCAGATGATGTTAGGCAGTGAATATTACAATCTTTTCAACACAAATCAGCAAATCAATCCTTTAGATGAGAAACATGAATCCAGTGTTTTATCATTATTGCTAGCAGGATGTGTGACAGAAGCTTCTCTCGACTAAATATTTGGAAAACAAAGTGATTTTGTTGTAAGAAGATTTTGAATGACGTCAAC
The DNA here is from genome assembly GCF_936440315.1 of Barbus barbus. Classification (NCBI taxonomy): domain Eukaryota; kingdom Metazoa; phylum Chordata; class Actinopteri; order Cypriniformes; family Cyprinidae; genus Barbus; species Barbus barbus. The sequence goes on along the minus strand of NC_136739.1, from coordinate 30,645,754 downwards.
ATTAGTGTAGCTTTTTTTTTTACCAGAAGTTGATAAATATTCTATTATGCATATATATTCATACTGTAGCTACTAACGTGTGCTTTGCCAGCAGTGGCGTCTCGCAAAAATGAGCAGTGACATCATACATGAACGCTTGTGTTTGTGCACCGCTACGATGTTTTCTGTGCATCTGTTTGAATAATAGTTGGTAGTTTTGAGTGTCTACGATTCATTATTTCTCACATTTGTGACTGCAGTGTAAATACAGATTTGCTGCATTAAAAAGTTATGTTTGTATTCCATATTATTATTACATATGTGGCCGTCTTGTACGCCAGTGCTTGCAAAGAAGCTGCTCAACGTCATTGTATTATGTGGTGCAGAGTTTGGTTCAAGCTAGCATGACCATGTGCAAATAAACCTAGTCAATTAGAGAGGAGTGCATTCAGTGATTAGCTCTGAAACATGCCGACATACAGTAAACCTGCTTCCCAATATGTTGCAGTAAACATGCAACATGTAAAACCTTCAGCCATGCATCTCTTTTCATTTAATAGAGGGGTATCATGTATGTACATGGCAGCTAAGTACGATTCCAAACAAATAAATAAATTGAAAAAACAAAAAAATGCAAACAAACCAAAATTTTGCTACAGTGAGGTCCAAAACTGAGAGAGTTAAAAATATAAAATTTATGAAATAATGATGAATTTACATCAGAATTAAGAAATGAATAAAAATTCACATTTATGTGTATGCTGCAATTTAACTTTTAAAATTCAAATGAACTTTGTCCAAAATATTTTGTAACAGTGAAAAATGTAATAAATTAGACAGTAATGCAAATAAATAAATCCAAATAAAATATAAATAAAAAAATTAATTGATAAATTTAATAAAATAACAACAAACAAAAAAATCTAAATAAATCTAAATAATACTTTTTATTAGTGGGATCCAAAACTTAAAGCACTTTCTCTAAATTTACATATGAAACTTGGATATAAAATTAACTGAATGAATAAAAATGAACATTTATATTTATTTATTTTTGTGTGTGTGTTTGTGTGTGTCAAATTTGGTTTGCTACAGTTGGACATGTTTGCAGTTTTTTTTTTTTTTTTTTTTGTCATCAACTGAAATTCTATTTTTGTCAAATTAATGTTTTATTTTTAAAATATATTTTGTATAACATACTGTTTAATTGTTGTGAAAAACGCTTTATTAGAAAATAATGCAAAAAATGATTAGTGGACCACACTGTATAGTATATAGTTCCACAGGGTTCTGCAAATGGAAGTGCAACATGTCATTATTATAATTTAGAATGATAATGATAAAACAGGGAAGAGATTCTGCCAGTATGATATATATTAACCTCAATCAATGTCCTGAGTCTCACACCAGTTTAAAAGTGTGCAGAACACATGTATATGGAAAAGTGCCCAAGACACTCCAAAAAATGTCTTTGACTTCCTGAAAACGGAAGTGTTGTCCAGGAACCTGTTCCAAATCTTCCCCGACAGCATCGAGGAGCGTAGCGCAGGAAAAGGAAGAGGAAGCAAATGTACAGGCGAGAGCCAGCGGTGAATCCTAAGTTGTACTAGTATTAAAGTTTTTGCCAGTGCCTGTTTTTAAAACATCCGGTATGCCTCCAAGTAGGTGTGGAAGAGCTGTGGGACGTCCTGGTCAGTGCAGTCCTGGATCAGACGGCGGTCTGTGGAGCTCCAGAGTGGCTGTGGTGTCTGGAAGCAGGGATCTGGACTGCTGGCGTGTCAGAGGAAGAGTTTGGCTGTTTGTGAAGCGGTACGTGGTGCTGGAGTGCTGTGAGAACCGTGTCCCGTGGCTCTGCTTTGGGTTGGAGTCCATAAGGGCCAGACCTGACAGAGAGTCTTTGGGGTTCAGATGGATCTTTGTCATGGCCAAAAAGTCAGCGTCCTGTAAAAGAGGGATTTATTGCATTGTTTCTTGGTGATAATGAACATTTTGCATGTGTATTTCAGTGTAGTGCATGATTCAGAAATGCATTATTAAAATGAAATGTCTAGTCCTTAAAGCAACCAATTATATCCTGAGAAAAATAAATCTGGAAACGTGTGTATATCAGTGTTTAAATGTTTTAGTATCAATTATAATTTTTTATTAATCGTTTTTATTTTTACATCTTCGGTTTTTATTTTAATATCTGTTAAAGTTTTAGTCATTTTATTGAGAGTTTTGTCATTTTTATTATTTATGTCTATATAGTTTTTTTCTATTTATTTTAGTGCATCAAGTTAAACGAAATGAAAATGAGGAATGCTTCTTTGAGAACTAGCTGAATTAAAATGAGGTTTTAAATTGATTTCAGTAAAAAAAAAAAAAAAAAAAAATTACTTATTTAATTTGATCTGTGTTAACCCTGATATATATGTACTGTGTAGATAATATTTTTATATTCTTATATTATATTCTATTTATCCGTTTATAAAATATTTTGTATCCCAACCTACTGACCATGACTGATCACCCAAGGCTGATATAAAATGTATGAAAAATAATGAATGTCTGCAGTAGGTGTTGCTCTACATCTGGTCATGTGATCTCATTCGATATATAACATACTTTTGTGTCAGTAAACACTTCTCAATCAGGGCATAAAATATGCACTTATTCATGCAATTATTTATAGTTTCTTACACCAGATATAGACGCTAAAATATTTAGCTTGCATTTTTATAATATTTGAATTATTTAAATACAGATGCAGTGAAATAGGTTTGTTAATGCCAAAACAATTATTCATATGTGAAGAAACTCTGTGCAGACCTCAAGTATGTACTGTAACTATGGACCCATCTTCAGAATGTATGATGCTTAGTAGGAGCCAGTGTTGTTAATTAAACCTAAAACTAAATATTTAAAATATTCTTAGATTTTATTAATTGAAATAAAGCTAAAATAAAATTATAATACAGAAATATTAGATGAAATGCTCACCTAACTGAAATAAGTTTAGGGTAAAATACGAAATACTTTCCTCATGTTTCTCATCTCTAGGCATGTGTCAGGATGCAGTGTGGCACCTGTGCTGTGCAGTGCTGTGGGTTGGTGGGAACAGAAGCGATGGGCTGCACTCGGATGGCGGGTCTCTTGTACTTAGGACCGGCTGTGAGGCTGCTGTAGGCCGGAGGTCCTAAACACGTCTGTCTCTGCAGCAGCTGCAGGATACTCTGAATGTCTGACGTCATCTGACACTCTAACCTGATGAGACAGTAACCAGAGCGCTGTGAGAAACATACACTTCTGTGTGACAATAAAAATCATTTATGCATTTTTTTTTTATTAAGCAAGGATGCATTAAATTGATCAAAAACGACAGTAAAGACCTTTATAATGTTACAAAAGATTTGTTCATTAAAGTATCCTGAAACAAGTATCACCATTTCCATAAAAATATGAAGCAGCACAACGGTTTTCAACATTGATAATAATCAGAAATGTTTCTTGAGCAGCAAATCAGCATATTAGAATGATTTCTGAAGATCATGTGACACTGAAGACTGGAGTAATGATGCTGAAAATTCAGCTTTGATCACAGCAATAAATTACATTTGAACATATTATTCAGATATTTCAAACTGCAATATTATTTCATATTTCAGTATTACTGTTTTTACTGTATTTGTTATTTATTTATTTTTCAAATAAATGTAGCCTTGGTGAGCTGAATAGACTACAAAAAAACGTTTTTTTATAAATGTCCAAAAACATTTAAAAAATCTTACAGACCCCAAATGACCAAAGAAACTGCATAAAGTAATCATACAAATAGTTTATATGACTTGTGCATCAAATATGGTTCCTATAGACACCAGTGGACATCAAACTTTATTGGTTTTAATTATATAATTGCAGTACAATTATAAATTAAATCTTATCTTATTTATATAGTGCTTCTCACAAAGAAAACAATACCGTTAAATACAATGAGCAGTGAGAAGAAAAAAGTATTTTATTTTTATTTTATCTAAAATAATTGCAGTAAAATGTCTTTAATTCTGTAAGGCCTTCGTTTTGCACTTCAATGAAAGGAAAATGATGCCTTAATAATACTGTGTATGTGACTTAATGTCCACAGTTGATGTGTGTTGACTGCTGTTGTCCAGCAGGGGGAGTTTTTGCACTGATCCTGTCAGTGTTGCATGCACCTGAATACTTGTTTCCAATTCATCACTTTATCTGCTAAACTTTCATGATGAAGTTATTGATGATGACCTAGTTGGTAGGGCAGAGTAGAGCGAGAGAGAGAGATGACCGCAATACAACAGCATTTCTGCTCCGGTGAGGCTTCAAGCATGAGCTGGCGTTTCATGAACATTTCAGGAGGGCACTTTCATTATTAAAACTCCTCAAAAACTGACACGTGAAGCTTGAGGAGGCATATTCATTTTCCTTCCAGGTATTGGACGTGTGCGGAGGGAGTATGATTTGCAGTTCAGCGGTGTGATATGAGGGTTGATCAGAGTTCATCTGAAGTGTTCAATGAGCCGGCGCAGGTTTAATCTGCGTGTAAGACACACCTATTCATTAAAACAGAGAGTCATTAACCAGAGCTCTCAGAAAACAAAGGAATAAGACCATCCCTCCTTTCTTGGGAGTCTGCAGGCTGACGATGTTCCCTCTGTCTCTCATTTCGCACACAGCCCAAAAATTGAATGGTTAGCGTTTGCAACACGGAGCATCTAATAATTTTCCATATGGAACTGAAGCTGTAATAAATCTTGCGTGCAGAAATACACAGCGTGGATTAAATTTGAGACGCAGACGCATCTGTTTCAAGTTCATATCGGCATCACGCCTAAATCCAACAATGAATTTTTTAAACCACAGAGGACAAGTTTTATTATTTTCTGTTTTGTTTTCTCAACATCATAATTAATGTTTCTTGTGATCTTGATTTACACTGAAAAAAAGAATTTACTCTTTTTTTCAGTGTACTTTTTTTCACTCAGAAATTGCTAGTAAATTTCACAAATAATTATGAAGGCAAAAAGGCAAATAAAATGGGATGAAACATAAAATTTTTCAAAGTAAGTAAAACTGTGAAAAATTGTTATATTATATACACACACACACACACACACACATATACATATATATATATATATACACCAATAACCAATCCAACAAGTAAGAGAAAAATATTTTCTTTGTCATTTAAGAAAAAATATCCAGTGTTACGTATCTGTGCATTGCAAAAGTATGTGAATCTCTTGGATTAGCAGTTAATTTAAAGGTGAAATTAGAGTCCATCTGTGCAGACGTGTTTTTTTCAGTCAGTGCAATGACTACCAAATGTCAGTACGTGACCTGTTTTATTCAAAGAACAGGGATCTATCAAAGTCTGATCATGTTTGTGGAAGTGAATCATGTCACGAACAAAGGAGATAACTGAGGACCTCAGAAAATGAGTTGATGTTGCTCATCAGGCTAGAAAAGGTTACAAAACCATCTCTAAAGAGTTTGGACTCCACAAATCCTCAGTCAGACAGATTGTGTACAAATGGAGGAAATTCAAGACCACTGTTACCTTCCCGAGAAGTGGTGACCAACAAAGATCACTCCAAAGCAGAACGTGTAATAGTCTGTGAGGTTGCAAAACTTCCCAGAGTAACTTAAGCAACTGAAGGCCTTTCTCACATTGGCTAATGTTAATGTTCATGAGCCCACCATCAGGAGAACACTGAGCAACCATGGTGTGCATGGCAGAGTTGCAAGAAGAAAGCCACTGTTCTCCAAAAAGAAAATTGCTTGCTAAAGATCATATGGACAAGCCAGAGGACTATTGGAGAAAGGTTTAATGGATGGATGAAACCAAAATAGAACTTATTGATTTAAATGAGAAGCTATTATGTTCAGAGAAAAGAACACACTGCGTTCCAGCTTAAGAATCTTATCCCATCTGTGAAACGTGGTGGTGGTGGTATCATGGCTTGGGCCTGTTTTGCTGCATCTCGGCCAGGACAGCCTGCCATCATTGATGGAACAATGAATTCTGAATTATACCAGCAAATTCTAAAGGAAAACGTCAGAACATCTGTTTAAGAACAGTCTCAAGAGAACGTGGGTCATGCAGCAAGACAACAACCATAAGCACACAAGTCATTCTACCAAAGAATGGTTAAAGAAGAACAAAGTTAATGTTTTTGAGTCAAAGTCCAGACCTTAATCCAATTAAAATGTTGTGGAAGGACCTAAGCAAGCAGCTCATAGGAGGAAACCCACCAACATCACAGTTTAAGTGGCTCTGCACTAAAACTCCTACATGTTATTGTGCAGGACTGATCAGCATTTACAAGAAACGTTACCTTCAGTTACTGCAGCAAAAGGGGGTCACACCAGATACTGAAAGCAAAGGTTCACATCCTTTTGCAACGCACAGATATATAACACTGGATCATTTTTCTCAATAAATAAATGACAAAGAAAATATTTTTCTCTCACTTGTTTGACTGGGTTCTCTTTGTCTACTTTCAGGACTTATATGGAAATTTGATGATGTTTTGGGTCATATTTATGAAGAAATATAGAAAATTCTAAAGGGTTCACAAACTTTCAAGCAGCACTGTATATATATAGAGGTGTATCAAATTGTGACATTATTTTCATGATTATTTAGCATAATTTGAACACCAAATTCTTGTTACTGGTATGTCCAGATGCTTTACTTCAGATATTTTTGCATTTCAGATTTTTTTTATAATAAAAACATAGTCAGTAATTCTACTTCTTACTGTCATTCGAATTTTCCAGGAAAATGTGCAATGCAACAAATAGTAATGGTCCAAAAACAGGCTGCATTGTCTTTAATAAAAACCTAATGTTCAATTTTTTTGGTTGAATATGACCTGTACTTGTGCTTGTCAGGTTTCATCTGATTCTGTGCTATAAAATGTGCGATGTGGAGCTCAGCTGATGCAGGATTTTTGCTGCCTGGTGTGTCTTTCTCTGTAAGTCAGTGTTACAGCTAAAAATACCACCTGCTGTGATTCTGCTCACCCTACTGTGCTGCTCCACTGTCTCTGTGTGTGTGTGTGTGTGTGCTTTAACTGCTGTTATCTAAACTTGTTTTGTCAGCTGAGGCTAATTTTCATGTGCATGTGAATGATAACCATGAGCAATGTTTTGTTTAGTAATGTTTAATACAGGTGTGCATGTGGTTAGTGTAATTTGTTGTAGTGTACGGATGGATCCCCTGGAAACATGGAGTAATGCACCGGAAGACTCACACAGATGCAAACAGTATTTCACCATTTCAAATGTTTGAGATATATATATATATATATATATATATATACACACATATATATCTCAGGGTAAGCTACTAACATGATAAAAAAATAAATCAAAATAATTTTATTTAATGCTGCACAGCAATGCAACATGAATTGAAAGTCATTTTAAATTTGTGTGAATAATTGTTCTATATATTTGATCAATTTAATCAAATTGATCAGTTGTTAAAAATAACAGTTAAAAAATCTGATAAATGAATACATTTTTCAATATTAAATTCTTTTAATAAATTTTTTTAATTATTACATTTTATTAACAATTACATTTAATAATTTAATTAATATAATTTACAATACTACTGTTGTGTCATAATGGTGAACATACATTTACTTATTTTTATTAATAATGCACATCCACATTAATTCAATTTCAATTTTAAGTAAAAATTTAAAATTAATTTAACTGATGCTCCAGCTATGAATCTTTCATTTTCAGCTGATGCCACAAATTTCTGTTCCTTTTCCTTTCCATTTATCTGACGCGGTCCTGGTATGTAATGCCAACTTTTCCATCCATTCAGTTCCCATTTTAAATAAAATCAATCATAGCAGCTTGTGCATTAATATAGAACATGCAATCACAATTTTGTGTTTATGATCATTTTCAATGCAGAGCTCTGTTTCCTAATGAAGCCTGATCTGGGTTTTACCTGCTCAGGTGTTGCTGCAGTTGGTCTAGTCTCTGCTCCACTTCTCCATACGTGACGTCACAGTCCAGATCATTATCTTCAGCGGCGCCCTGCTCCTGCGCAGCCGTGTCTATGTCTGCTTTCACACTGTCAGCTAGCCATCCCTCAGACTGCATCTCTGAAACAGGTATTATATACACACATGCATTTGTGTTCACATTTAAGTGTTGTGACATTTCATTCAGTTTTTTCTTTAGACAGAATCTTTGTTTTGTATCGTATTTGATGCATCAGGCTTTTAAGCATCATACAGTATGATATAGTGAGAATATGGAGCTTATACTTGAGGAGGAAAAAACATTTTATTCAGAGGCATTACAATTCTGATAGCTTGTACTGTAAGTCAATGAGATGGTTATAACAGTATAGCAGAATACTTATAATGATATACAGTAAATATCAGTCATCAGTCTGATATTCACATTTGAACAGGATTTTTCTAAAAAATTACGAATGGATATTAATCACATAAACCTGAGCTGCTTCAGTCCAGTAAGTGTTCATCTTGAAATAATACTAACAATAATAAAAGTTATACTTCATAAAAATCAGATTTCACAGCAAAAAGACACATGAACCACCAACTAAAGGTGGATGTTTGTACTAAAATTATACTAAAAGGCCTTTTAGTTGCAATAACAATCTAAACTATCAATCAGACGACAGAAGGCATGTAGTAGATTGTGTGCGAGCAACGTTTTGATCATTTAGATGTCTTAGAAATGTTGTATCAGTAGGTTTTACAGGCTCAAAAAGTTGATAAGTCTGTTTAAGGGCGGTCGTGGCCTAATGGATAGAGAGTTGGACTTGTTACCCAAAGGTTGCGGGTTCGAGCCTCAGGTCCGGCAGGGATTGTAGGTGGGGGGGGAGTGAATGGCCAGTGCTCTCTCCACCCTCAATACCACGACTGAGGTGAGACCCTTGAGCAAGGCACCAAAACCCCAACTGCTCCCTGAGATCTGGGTGTATGCTCACAGTTTGTGTGTGTGTGTGTGTGTGTGTGTGTGTGTGTTCACTTCTCACTGCTGTGTGCAGAGCACAAATTCCAAGTATGGGTCACCATACTTGGCCACACATCACGTCCTTTCCCTTTCCTTTCCTTTTTTTTTTATCTTAACTATACATTTGCATCTTTTATTTACCAGTTAGTATTGATTTTCTTTGTTGTAGGTGATCCTCAGAACACGCCTGTGGCTCATATGAGAAGCAGAATGATGTTGTACAGTGCATGTGAAGGGCCGCTGTCTCTGTGTTAGCACTTGTATCGCTGTGACTTTCCTATCGCTGAGGCTCAGGACTAATAGAAACACTAAAGGCAGTGGTTATCTCTCACACACACCTGCTCCTACCAGAGCCAGAAGCACATGCTGATCACAACGGCTGCGGCCAATTTCTGTCTGATCAGAGGCCGTGTAGAGAAATTAGATTCATCCGGTACAGATTCACCTTCATGGATGGTCGGACACTGAGAAGACGTCTGTCGCGACCGGCACAAGGCGATGAGCGAGGTTTCCTTTAAAAGCACCATGGAAAGTGCAGATTGACATGGGAGGTTGGGGCATTTTCAGAGCTTTGAAGCTTAGTAGCATCAATTGTCTTGGTTTATTATCCTGGAAGAGATCTTTTAAATGCGCAATGTATGAATCTGCTTTAAGTACTTAATTATAATAGCACATAGATAAGCTTAAAATGTCCAAAGCGCCACAGCATTTATACTCTAGAAAAAGCATCCTTTCTTAAAGTTAGTGTTATTTTAGTATTGAGATACTATTAGAGTTTTAATTCTAATTTCGGTTTTCATTTTAATTGCAGTTTGTTTTTGTTTTTTTTTTAGTTATTTTTATAAAACAAATTTTTGTAATTTTACTTTTATATGAATAAATGTATATTAATTTTAGAATAATAAATAACAGCAATGATAATTATTAAATAATAATTATTAATACTTTTATTTTAATATTACTTCTAGTTATTTTTGTGTTAATTAAAATGAAAAACAAACTTCATTTAGATAAACTAAAAGAAAATGGCAAATGTTACCTTGGCAACTAACTGGACCCCCCCCCCCCCCCAACATACTTCAAATAAAACTATATATATATTAGAATCACTTACAATTCTTTTATGGTTTTAGTTAACTTTGGTCTGCACATTATCACAGTAACTGACATAAAGAAGGCGTTTTAACATAAAAAATGCCTCTATTATGTCTACTCACAGCAGATGAAGTATTGTACATAATCATGTATTATGTGTATTACATGAATAGAGGTGAAAGGAACATGCCTACAGCAAGAGCTTGCTTTATCCATGACTGGCAATTTTACCAACAGATCAGGCAAAATAATAAATACATAAATTCTGCCATTTACTCACCCTTATATTTATAAACTGTATAAGCACCAGTCTTCTTTTTATTTGCATGTTTGCAAAATTAAAATGCAATGTAAAATGTAATATTTTCTTTTTTAGTACTGCCCTGAATAAGATATTTTGTGTGTTGAGTGACTCAAATATTCAGGAAACAATGCATTAAAATATTTTTTTTTTTTGATGAACATGGTAAACTGTACTTATTTTGTCTTTTGGGAAACGTAAAGATGTTGTATCACTTTTTTAACAGTTTCGTTGTGCTTTTTTGCCTTATTTGGTGCTTAGCAGTCTCAATCCTCATTCATACTAAAAAGAGCGACCCGGGTTCAGAACGTCATGAAGGGAAATGATTACAGAATGAAAATTTTTGGATGTACAATTGCTTTAATATTACAATGGCATGATAATCACGTTGAGTTGAGTGTGTTTGTGCACGTGGAGGTCATTTTGCAGTGGTTGTTGGGCATTAGTTTGGTGGCTGTAGCGCAGGAGGGAACACTGTGTGCTCGGTGAGGAGAGTTAGGGAAGAGCTGCTGCCCAGCGGATTTTCCTAAAGCCTGTAAAACGGGCCGCGCTGTGCCCTAAGCTCCTGAAAGACCCTGTTTTACCATGGCATCTACTTCTGTCTCTCCCTCTCGCTCATCTTGCTGCTTTAGCCTGCATTTAGGAACAGACTGATTCGATCAATACTTTTTTTTTTTAGCGTCCGAGCTCTGCTTTCCTTTTATACTCTGTCGAGCAGTGTTTTAAGGACTAACAATGTCTGAAATGTTTTAAGGACGAATGCACAACGGTTTGTTTGTTTTGAAGTCATCCATCAAACTGAACGCTTGCTGCTTCTTCGCTGAAAGCAGAGAATATACAGAGTATTTTAAAATATGTGAAGGTCGACTTTTTTACATACTACTATTGTTTTTGGCAGAGATTGTTCTTGAAGATTTATGAAAATTAAGTTTAGCAGGGGCATCGCTACTCATAAATGACATCAAAAAGTGACAGAGAAGTGTAAATAATTGATCATTTAAATAATTAAAAAGTTTAGAATCGACGTTAGAAAATATACAGTTAAATTAAAAAATTAAGATGGCCATTAAGGTAAAAAAAAAAAGAATTAATGAATTAATGATATAAAATACAAAATTATTAATTAAAAACTGCATAACCTGGCACATTGGTACTGTAGTAATATTAGCTATAAGTTGTTATTAATATTGCCATCAAGGTAAAAAAAAAAAATACATTTATATGTACATATATAAATACATTTATATAAAATATAATATAAAAACTGCGGAACATGGCACATTGGTAATGTATTATTATTATTAATATGTTAAATATGTTGCCATTAAGGTCAACAAATTTTTAAAATCAAAGACGGAAAATAACAATTAAACAGTTAAATGAAATTTAACAGTTAAATTGTTTGTTTAAAAAATATTAATAATTTATTTCTATAGTGAAATATACTGTGCTCACCAAAGGTTTGTAGGGTTTTGGACTATCAGCATGAATCATTATTATTTTGTGATGATTCTACATTAAAAAGGGAAAAAACTAATAGAACATTTCATTTAAGAAAAGTAATTTATTATATAAAATAATTAAAAACATATTAGAGCTAATAAATACATGCTACTCTTCAATGACAGCTGCAAGTAAAACATTTACTGTATGCCAAGACATAAGGATTTACAGTTGGAAAAAATTTTTTTGATCCCCTGCTGATTTTGTACGTTTGCCCACTGACAAAGAAATTATCAGTGTATAAGTTTAATGGTAGGCTGAACAGTGAGAGACAGGATAACAACAAAAAAATCCAGAAAAACACATTTCAGCAAATCAGCACGATTTCTGGCTCCCGGGTGTCTTTTATAAGGTAAGGAGCTGAGATTAGGAGCACTCTCTTAAAGGGACTGCTCATAATCTCAGTTTGTTACCTGTCTAAAAGACACCTGTCCACAGAAGCAATCAGTCAATCAGATTCCAAACTCTCCATCATGGCCAAGACCAAAGAGCTGTCCAGTGATGTCAGGGACAAGACTGTAGACCTACACAAGGCTGGAATGGGCTACAAGACCATCACCAAGCAGCTTGGTGAGAAGATGACAACAGTTGGTGCGATTATTCGCAAATAGAAGAAACACAAAATAACTGTCAATCTCGCTCGGCCTGGGGCTCCATGCAAGATCTCACCTCGTGGAGTTTCAATTATCATGAGAACGGTGAGGAATCAGCCCAGAACTACACAGGAGGATCTTGTCAATGATCTCAAGGCAGCTGGGACCATAGTCACCAAGAAAACAATTGGTAACACACTACGCCCGTGAAGGACTGAAATCCTGCAGCGCCTGCAAGGCCCCCCTGCTCAAGAAAGCACATGTACAGGCCCGTCTGAAGTTTGCAAATGATTCAGAGGAGAACTGGGTGAAAGTGTTGTGGTCAGATGAGACCAAAATCCAGCTCTTTGGCATCAACTCAACACGCCGTGTTTGGAGGAGGAGGAATGCTTCCTATGACCCCAAGAACACCATCCCCTCCGTCAAACATAGAGGTGGAAACATTATGCTTTGGGGTGTTTTTCTGCTAAGGGGACAGGACAACTGCACCGCATCAAAGGGACGATGTACGGGGCCATGCACCGTCAGGGTCGTGGATGGGTGTTTCCAGCATGACATTGACCCAAAACACACGGCCAAGGCAACAAAGGAGTGGCTCAAGAAGAAGCACATTAAGGTCCTGGAGTGGCCTAGCCAGTCTCCAGACCTTAATCCCATAGAAAATCTGTGGAGGGAGCTGAAGGTTTGAGTTGCCACACGTCAGTCTCAAATCTTTAATGACTTGGAGAGGATCTGCAAAGAGGAGTGGGACAAAATCTCTCCTGAGATGTGTGTAAACCTGGTGGCCAACTACAGGAAATGTCTGACCTCTGTGATTGCCAACAAGGGTTTTGGCACCAAGTACTAAGTCATGTTTTGCGAAGGGGTCAAATGCTTATTTGACTCATTAAAATGCAAATCAATTTATAACTTTTTTGAAATGCGTTTTTCTCGATTTTTTTGTTGTTATTCTGTCTCTCACTGTTAAAATAAACCTACCATTAAAATTATAGACTGATCATTTATTTGTCTGTGGGCAAACGTACAAAATCAGCAGGGGAACAATATATTATGTATATATTATATGAACAATATATTACAAATATTTTTTTTTCCCACTGTATGCTGATATTGAAACCACTTTGAAACCTGGGCTGTTTCCAAACTTTTAGAGGATACTGAGGTTTTTCCAGTTATGATCTGCTTTATAATATTTTATTAAATGAGACTGAATAGAATGAATTAGGATGCTCTTTATGGAGTGATTTTACGTTGTGTATTTGTTCCTTCAGGTTTGCTGTAGAAACCCAGCGTTATGCCACAGAAACAGACAACAAGGACAGTGTTGAGATGAACGAACACTGAATCCTCACCATCACATGTCTTCTCCGTGTCTTCAGCAGGAGGACTGCAGCCCGGTGTGGAGGTATAGCTCTGTACTGATGGATACTCTATTATGCCTGCTCCCAGAAGCCTTTGCTGTTCCTCTCTGGAGGTGTGACGGTCCTCTGAGTTTCTCTTAGAGCTGAGACGAGACTCTCGCCGCTCCTTCCTGCTCTCGCTGTCCGTTTCCTTCAGACTTCCTCCTACGGGACGATCGGTCAGAGGTAAAAAATGTACTTGAGATCAATTCTGGGACAAACTCCATGGAAAACAACAACACCGTCCAAACATGTTTTTAATCAGAAAGAGCTCCAGAGCACACTGAAAAAAAATATATACAGTACTTTGGACCTACAAAAAAAAAAAAAAAAAAAATTATTTAGTTGTTCTCAAATTATATACATTTTTTAAAATGAATTTTCTCTCAAGTTACACAGTTAGGTTCAAACCATAAATCAATTTGATTTAATATTAACCCAAAAAATGTTTTCCAAACACATTGAAAAACATTCATACTAAGTAAAATGATTATATTCTTAGTCAATGTTTTTTGTTGTTTTTTGTTTTTGTTGTAGGTCTGATCAGTGAGGTGCAAAAACAAAATGGTGTTTCCAGTCACTGTCTCAGTGCATTAAGCAGCGTTAAGCTGTTTCCTTTTAATAGGCACCAATGAGGTCAAAAACACTTCACATAAACTATATTGTCTTTAAATATATTGAGTAGATTGTTTTTATGACCATGAATTTGGTTCTCCCTGGTTGTTGTAGTAGTGCATTTAAGCCATGCTAAGTTTTTTTTCCACGTAAAGCGTTTTAAAACATCCCCACAGTGTTTTAAGAGCTCACCAGAGATACAGATGTTCATCATGATTACAGCTGTAAAAAATAACAAAAAATGCTTCTTCAAACAAATCACACAACACTGTGTGTGCCGATAGCCTACTCGATATATGTATATGTATACATGTATATATATATATATATATATATATATATATACACACACACACACACTCACTTTATTAGGTACACCTGTTCAATTGCTTGGTAACACAAATTGCTAATCAGCCAATCACATGGCAGCAACTCAATGCATTTAGGCATCTAGATGTGGTGAAGACGACTTGCTGAAGTTCAAACCGAGCATCAGAATGGGGAAGAAAGGGGATTTAAGTGACTTTGAACGTGGAATGGTTGTTGGTGCCAGACGGACTGGTCTGAGTATTTCAAAAACTGCTGATCTACTGGGATTTTCATACACAACCATCTCTAGGGTTTACAGAGAATGGACCGAAAAAGAGAAAATATCCAGTGAGCGGCAGTTGTGTGACGAAAATGCCTTGTTGATGTCAGAGGTCAGAGGAGAATGGGCAGACTGGTTAGAGATGATAGAAAGGCAACAGTAACTCAAACAACCACTCGTTACAACCAAGATATACAGAATACTATCTCTGAACGCACAACACGTCGAACCCTGAAGCAGATGGGCTACAGTAGCAGAAGACCAAACCGGGTGCCGCTCCTGTCAGCTGAGAACAGGAAACGGAGACTACAATTCTCACAGGCTCACCAAAATTGAACAATAGAAGATTGGAAAAACGTTGCCTGGTCTGATGAGTCTCAATTTCACAATATTACTGACTTTACTGCATTTTTTTGATATGTGTCTTTTCTAATCTGAACCAAAACTGGACATTGTTACCATTTCACCCTTGAGTTTCTGCAAAAGTGGCATGATCCAATATAATTAATAAACCGATCATATTCACCTTTGGATGATTTGCGTTTAAAGGAGATCTTCCTTCGGCTCTCGGCCTCCTCTCCGTCTGAATCACTGGCTTGTGAATACGTGGCCTGAGCAGAACATCCCAACAACACACAATAATGATGTTTTCATTTCATTTATTCTGGATGTATGTATCATTTCTAGCTGTTGATGGGGAAATACCTTTGAATTGTCATCCCGCAGGTTAAAAGTCAGCTCCAGATTGGTGAGGAAGTAGTCAGCGAACTCTGGATACATGTCCAAAACCTCCAGGAGCTCCTCTCTCTGGATAGTGTGCAGGTCGCAGTAGCTGAGCGCTCGCACGTCTGCGTTCGACTTTCCGGGCTTTGCATACAGGTGGATCATCTCGCCGAATATGTCATTCTTACCTGGAGAAGAAAGGACACATTCAGGTTTGCCATATCAGATGCATGATATTTTTGGACCAATGTTGGATTATTTGCACTGCTGCTGAGACAGAGATCTGTCTGTGTGTATGTGCTAGCATGTGTCTGCACGGGATTTCAGATGTTGATTGTGTCTGTATAAGTGTGTCTGTGCAAGCGGTGTCAGTTTAGGTCAGAATCTGTGCATGCGGATTATCAACCCTCGTTCTCTCTGCGGAGATTATGAATCAGATGATGTCAGGTACAGCATAAGCTCTCATTGAATAACAAATATTTGTTCTCTTGCTTTTCTTTAAAGGCTTCATCTTCAGAGTTTCTGATGAAAGGTCTTAAAACATCTTAATTTGCACTTTCACAAATCAAGGCCTTAAATGTATAGTTATGTATAGTTTCTGTAAATGTTATTTTAGTTTCACTGAGATACTGTTACAGTTTTTATTGATATTTAGAATTTGTTTTTTATTGTAGTTTAACCGTACACAACTGTTCAAAAGTCTGTGGTATGTAATATTTTTAAAATGATACTAGAGTCTCTTCTGCTCACAAAGGCTGCATTTATTTGATTAGAAATACAGTAAATATTTTTGCAATTCAAAATAAGTGTTTTCTATTCGACTATATTTTTAAAAGTAATTTATTTCTGTGATCAAAGCTGTATTTCCAGCATCGTTACTCCAGTCTTCAGTGTCACATGATCCTTCAGAAATCATTCTAATATGCTGATTTGCTGCTCAAAAAAACATTTCAGATTATTATTAACGTTGAAAACCGTTGTGCTGCTTCATATTTGTGTGGAAACAGTGATACATTTTTGTTCGGAATCCTTTGATGAAGAGTAAGTACAAAAGAGCAGAAACTTTTGTAACATTATAAATGTTTTAACTGTCAGTTCTGATTATTTTAATGCATCTTTGCTGAATAAATGTATTAATTTCTTTGCTAAAAATATTATTGACCCCAAATTTTTGAATGGTGGTGTATTTAAAAAAAAAAAAAAAAAAAGTATATACGAATTATAACAGTACAAATAATACACACAGAATTTACCTGCTCTAGAATTTAAATGAAAGAACCACCTTTTCACTTATAAATAATTGTTTTGATCACAGACTATAAATGTTTATTTTCATCAAGTTAATGTCTCCTTTCTGAGTAAAAGTAAAAATGGTAGTGCACCTCAACCTTTACTGTTTTTTCCAAGGACTGCTGTTTCTTTCAGTAAACTCAAAAGTAGTTTAATTTGAAATGTTTCCTAATCATTATCTAATATAAAATGGCAAAAGCTTCACCAAAATACTGCACGAAAGTTCACTAAAGTTATAGTTTATCTCAAAAATCAGCGGGGTCTTTGCTGGGCCGCTTACCGGCTAAATGTCAGCCCCTCGGAGCGATTCTGCTTGAAATAAGCGAGACGTGACCGAGCTGCAGGTGACATTCAACTCAATCGGCTAAAACGCCTGACACAGCTGTTCATGAGGGATCTGACACCTCTCTATATCTCACCATGAAGAAGCAGACACAAAGCACTGTGGGGAGAGGAGAGATGAGAAGCATTTTCTCTTTTTAATGGATCCTGAGAACATTATTAAACGAACATTCAGGGTTCGACAGCATTTCAGCATAAATGGTTACTTCGTGAGGATTGAGAACTTTTTCAGTCTGTGCCGTTCTTTGTTTTGACCCTATTATGTCACCGGCTCAGCCAGTGAATATTCATCAGATGAGAAAACAGTGCTTTTAAACGGTGCTGGAGCTCAGAAACACCTGTCAGTCACACACTGCCCTCTCTGACATCAGGAGGAAAAGTGCTGGCTAATTATTGTTGCCATTAACTGCACATGTTAAGCTTGTACGGCTCCTGTTTTACACAACACCAGGGGTTTGCTTTCAGTACACAAACTAACGACTGCAAGATTGTGTTTGGAATAACATGCTACCTCTGTACTCTTACTATTTGTGCAGTATGCAGATTATCTGTGTGCACTGATTGGGAGAAATCATAATGCTCGATACTGCGAGAGCAGATTTAGCAGCACATATTATTTCGAAATTTGATTGATTTTCATCTTTCCCTATTTAAGTAGATGGAAATATGATTGAAAAATTGCAGAGGTCATTACCAAGATGGGCACAGAGTGACCTGAATTGCTTTAAGGTATTTTGTTGCTGCAACTACTCAAACGGTATGCAATACTTTGACTTGACCCTTAGCTGTGATTAACATCTCCATATTGCCATATAATTTTATTTGAATGCCAAAAGTGTGTTCATTATTTAGTAAATAGTGATCGACTGATTAATGGGTTAATGCACAAATTTTGGTTTCAGATATTTTAGTGAATTATAAGTATGTATAAAATCTACACATCTACATACACTACTTTTTAAAGGTTTGGGGTCAGATTTTTTAAGTTTACATTATTATAGTAAAAAAAAATTTAAACATTTTCGTTACTTGAAATAAAATAGAAGAAATAGAAGATTTATTTAATTACAGCTAGTTTCTGAGGCAACATTTCTCGTTTTCATTTATTGTGATATTTATCTTGATGTTTATTTTAATTTATCTTGATACTAAAAGTATGACTTTTGTATCAACTGAAATAAAAACGTATACAACTATATAGACCAATTTTAAAAAGAAAATGATAAAAATGCTACAAACCTACTAAACCTTAAAAGTACAATAGAAATGAAAAATTATAACTGAAACTGAAATAAAAATGTATTAAATATTTAAAAAAAATTAATAAACTTTACAGGCACAAAAACTTTTAGACATTAAAAAACAATGAAATTCCTAAAAATGATGACTAAAATTTAAATGAAAATATAACAATAAAATGAATAAATTATTAATAAGAAATATTATGGTATCTCAGTGAAAAAAAAATATCTATTTTCTTTAGGATTTTTTAACAAATTCAAAAGAACAGCCTTTATTTGAAATATATATTTTTTTTGTAACATTATAAATGTCTTTGCTGTCACTTTTTGATCAATTGAATGCATCCTTGCTGAATAAAATAAAAGTATTAATTTCTTTAATAAAATGTACTGACCCCAAAGCTTTGAGTGCTAGTGTATATGTGTGCATCTCATTTGTTTTAATTAAACTGTACCCTATATTGCATATCAGTCATAATCTAATTATCAGTATTAGCATCTGCCATTGAAAAACCCAGATGGTCGACCACTGCTGGTAATCTAGTATTCAGCCAGGATCTATAGCTTTTTCTGTTGTTCTTTAGTGTTCTCTAATGTTCAGTTGTGTTCTATATGCTATAAAAAGCCCAGTCCAGCTTTGAGGCGATGCAGTGATGCCTTTGAAGATGCCAAACACATCCAATGGGAGCCACTTAATAGAAATGTCAGAAACCTCTTCTTATCAGACACGGGTTCGAGACACAATGCAGAAACCCAGGCTTGTTTGTAGAATAAGCTCATCTGTTTGACATTTAACTGAGAGAACAATAATGTATAGGTTTCAGGAGTGTGTGTTTAAGCATGTAAGGACAATGGCACATCTGGCCACTGTGAGATACAGCGTATGCCCGCTCCTGCATCCTAAACAACACGACGAGGCAGAAAGTGCAGACTGCTTTCAGCAAACAGCTACTGCACTACTGCCTCCTTCTAAAACTCTCAGCAAACATCCATCACAAGAAACAAAGAGCACAGCGAGAGATAATAAAAAAAGCATAATGAAAGAGATTTTACAAGGTTTTAAAAATAGTCCACCTCTGATTAAAATAGTCATTTATAACTGAAGAAGTGATTCCTTAATTAAATATGTAAGGCAGGGATATTCAGTTAATGTTCTAAGAGATCTACTTTCTGAATCTTCTTCTAAGGGCAACTGAATATATGTACAGTGCCCTCCAAAAGTATTGGAACAGTAAGGCCAATTCCTTTATTTTTGCTACAGCAAGGCAGTATTCCACTGTAAACATTTGGGTTTGACATCAAAAGATGAATATGAGATGAGAGATTAACATTTCAGCTTTTATTTACATGTATTTTCATCTGGTTCTGATACACAACTTAGAAGATAGCACCTTTAGTTTGAACCCACCCATTTTTCATGTTACCAAAAGTATTGGAACATGTGACTGACCGGTGTGTGTTGTTGCCCTGGTGTGTCCTATTAACTGATTATTCAAACAATAAATAGCACTGAATGTCTGCGCTCAGTTTCAGATCCGTGCAGACTGCATTTAACTATACTGCATTAAATATATGGCTAGTATAGTTTTAATCTATTTTATTCAAATTTGATTTCAGTTTTAGTTAAATAAGTTACTTTCAAAAAGTAATTAATTACTATTACTAATTACATAATCAATATTGTATTTAAATTACTTGACTAATTACTCTGTCTGAAAAGTAACTTATTTACTCAATAAGTAACTTAATTATTCAAATCGCTAATTAGGCTACATCTTAAACTCCCTATAAACCTTAATAGAAATTAAACTCTTTATTCTTTCAATTTGAGTCAAACATAGAATAGTTTAGCCTTTTAGATTTAAACCAACTGTAAAACTTAAACATTTTTATAAAAAAATTTACCTTCTTTGGTTAACAAATAAAAATTCCTCATAGCAGGACTTTTCTCAAAAACGATGAAAATTAGATGAATCTTGATTTTTTTTTTTTTTTTTTTTTTTTTTTTTTTTTTTTTTTTTTTTTTTTTATCTATTTTTTTTGTATCTAGATGAGCGTGTTTGCGCACAGGTGACTGCATATAATGAGTTCAGATACGGCAAAGACTGTACCTCGCTTTAGTTTCATAAGGATTACATAATCAGAGAATATTAGTTTTAGATTTGAATTTGTTCATTTACAAGTAAACACTTCAAGCTTTCAGATACAGGAAGGACTGTACCTCACTTTCATATGCATAACATAATCAGGAATATTCGTTTTCGATTTGAATTCGTTCATTTAAAAGTAGACACTTCAAGATATGGGACTGTACCTAGCTTTAGTTTCATACGGATTACACAATCAGATGATATTTGTTTTCAATTTGAATTCGTTCATTTAACAGTAGACACTTCAAGCTTCAAGCTTCAGACTGTACCTAGCTTTAGTTTCATATGGATTACATAATCAGAGAATATTAGATTTCGAATTCATTTTTTAATGCGTTCATTTAAAAGTAGACACAAGCTTTCTATAGACATATTTCTCATGTCTCTGTGTCAAATATTAGCTGAGTTTGTGATGCGTAGAAATTTGCTCACGGAGATCTAGACAGCAGAAAGTGCACCCTGTTTGTTTTGTTTATTTTGCAAAAGCACAATGTTTTGTGTTTATTGTCAGTGTACACAAATAATAGAAGGCCCTTTTTAGATTCGATTGATTTTAGTCTTATCTGTATCTGAGTATTTAAGGTTTCTCTGTGAATCAGGAAAATCTGAAAGTGAACGCTCTGGCGTGCAGAGGGTTAAAGACGCTGCATTCAATTTTATCTTTAGACGTAAATTTAGATTTCAAATTTAATATTGATTTTAGAACTGTTTAAATTATTTACTGTATGTAACGCAAGTACTAACTATAATTAAATTACCTAAAAATGAGCAGTAATCCCATACTTTACTTTTTCAGTGGATAAGTAATTGAATTACAGTAACTTAGAATTACAGTAATTTAATTAAGTAATTACTTAGTAACACGTCACACCCAACACTGATTTTAGTAAATCTAATTAAACTAAATCAAAATGAGAAATGTTGACTTGGCAATAAGCCGAAATAAAAAGTTTTGTACATTTTAAGTTAACATTTATTTTATTATTTGAAAATTAATTATATTATTTAATAAACTATCAGTCAATCCATCCATCATGTAATAATGCTATATATTACATTTATTTTAATGTTTTAATTTAATTACTTTTTGCCACTTTGAGTTTATCAAATAAGCTATATTTCAACTCTTTGAACAATAACTATTTTGTGTCCAATTAATTATATACTATATAATATATAATTAAAATCAGTCTTGCATTTCTTTTCACATAATGTCATTTTTTTCCCTTTAGAACAAGCTCATGCTCTCTTACCCAGAATGGCCACTACTATGTCATCCTTGAGGATCTCGATGGACCCTCGAGACAGGAAGTAGAGCGCGGTGAGGACGTCCCCGCAATGCACCAGCGTATCTCCAGGAGGAGCATGGGTGGTTTTGAAGCGCATGGCGAGAGCACGCAGACATCCTTGAGTCGCACCTCTGAAAGCCTTACATCCCTGAAGGAGACTGTCGTTCAGATGTAGACAAATATCTGCCTGTAAACACTCAGGAAAGCCTTTTAAGACCTGCAGAGAGATGCGAGAATGAAGTGAAAAACACTTTATCAGTTGCAGCACTGAAGATTAAAGCAAGTACATTAGTGCAGACATTATCTACAACTACACTCTTTCTGTAATGTTATGGTCTCCGTTCCAAAACAAGAGAGAGCTGCCTTGCTGTTTATAGTGTTAGCATCCTTACTGAAACTGATTTCAGTATACTGTTGTCTGGTGCTCATAATGCACACTCATAAATATTAAGTACAATTTTTAACTTGCATTACTGTTCAAAAGTTTGGGTTAGTAAGAATTTTTAATGTTTTAGAGAGACGCCTCTTCTGCTCAGCAGAGTGCATTTATTTGATCAAAAATACAGTACAAATTGTGAAATATTAGGGCTTTATTGGTACACTGGAAATTTTCTGTACAGGTCTTTCGGTTCAGTACGAATGTGTAGCAAACAAATACAGCATCGTTTTAACCACTGCAGAAGTGAAACTTAATTGGAAACTTCCAGTTTTATATATTGTTACTATTGATAAGAAACAAAATCTCATCTTTCAAATTGTGTCCATTTTTGTCAGGAAATTCAAACAATAAATGCCGTTTTGAAACTCTATGATGTTGCGTGACAGATTGCTGTATAAATACCTCAGTTCAAACGGCAGAGTGGAGCCCTCTTTACTACTAGTTTTAACGCGAAATAAACATGAATGAACATCTCACATGATCGCTCAATCAGTGTTTCAACCGTGGAAAGATGTCAATAAAACAGCTTGTAAACAAAGTGTCAGGCAAGTCATCAGTGTCCACAGGTCATTAGTTTGCTAGAGAAATTAAGTGCAGAGAAGAGCATTTAGCCAAATATTAGATTATACTCATTATATCTGACCTGTTAGTGATGTCTGTTACCTCTACCTTAAGCTGAGGTAGATTTTTATCCCTAGGAGAATATTAATTATAATTGAATTTATTTAAAGAAAGGTTTATTTGTTCAGTAAACTACCGTTTAATACAAAAAAGAAGCAATTTTATGTTTAGTTTTCCCCCCTGCTGTACCGAAACCATATCGTGACGTCAAAATTTATTTGTGTAATGAAATTATTTTGCATTATGATGTTTCTGCCAATGTATTCATCCAGTTAAAGTGGTAAGAAAGAGACTTTAAACTACACAGACTAATGTTCCAAGTGCCAATTACTGTGCCCATATTAGCAGCGCAATCATCAATTAAAAGAGATGAAATAATGAGGGCTCAATAATGGCCATCAGAGAAGATTCAGTTTCTTAGTAACAGCAGACTTGCTTTAACAAGAGCAACTTTTAATCTCCCATTCTCATCTAACTCAGATTGACTACTGTAGACCCCCATCTAATGCATGCTAATTAATGCCAGTGTTAAATATGCTGCGGCTAGGCGATATACTGGATATTTGCAATATATGGACTGTGCTGGAAATAAACATAATTTTCATGCACTTTATATTTGAATATTAATTTTTAACATTGATTAGACAGTATCATGAGAATAGGATATAAATCAATTTTGATGCGCTAAAGGAGCTAAATTTGCTTTCTTGTGTTTTGTTTGACATTTTTATTTGGTTTCTTAAAGACAGTATCACAAGAATAAATTCTAAGATATACATAAAATATCATCAAAAGGCTGAAATAAAATCGATATTTTAAAATAAAATAAGTTATATTGCCCAACTCTATTTATTTATTTATTGAAATTGTAATTATTTTGATGCACGTTTTATTCGGTTATTGTTATTAATATTATTTTGGTTTCTTAAAGATATTATGAAAATAAATTTTATAAATATGTATAAATGTTTAAATATATATATTTGAAAATTTTGATTATTTTGATGCAGATTTTATTTGGTCATTATTTTGTATTTGTTTATTTATTTTTTTTATTTTTTTATTTGGTTTCTTAAAGACAGTATAATGGAAATTAATAAGATATGCATCAAATATCATCAAAAAGCATAATTTTTTTTGGAAATTGTGATGCTCTTTTTACTTTGTTTTTGTTTGCTTTTTTTCCTATCATCATAAATATATAAAGATTTGCATCAAATATTATCAAAAGGCCAAAAAAAAAAAAAAAAAGATAAAATAAGTTATATTTCCCAGCCCAAAAGCATTTTTTGGAAACAAGCATTTCCTGCTAAAAGACCTTGAAGGCGAGTGTTAAAGGTGCAGAGCAGAGTGAAGGCTGATGTGTATGAGAGAGTCTCTAGGGACATGAATGAAGATGAGTCCTGACTGTATATAAATACCTCCTGCTCTTCCCAGGGCGACGAGGTCGTTCCATTTGAGGCAGACATGGAGAGAGAAAGGTGTTGCTTTCAGTACAAACACTCACACATTTACACTGATGTGATGCCATGTGCAAACAGCATTTCAGAGATCACTGAGAGGAATAGTTCAGCCAAAAATGTGGATAAAAACTTTAATTTGGGTCATTTTCCTAACGCAAAATTATCATATTGCTTCAGAAGATATGAAATACAGTGCATTCATTGTATGCAGTGTTATATTAGCATTATAAAGATACTGTTATATTTGTTAATATTTAGAATTAGTTTCTTTGTTTTTTTAATTTCGGTAATTTTGTTGTTGTTGTTTGTGTGCGTGTGTCTGTGTATATATATATATATATATATATATATATATATATATATATATATATATACACACACACACACACATACATACAGTATATAGTTTATTATTATTATTATTAATTTTAGATTTATTTGTTTTAGTTATTTTAGTACACTAAATAAAAATTAGAAATGTTGCATTTGCAACAAGATGAAATAAAGTTTAAGGTTTTTAAATATTTTCTATTATTTTATTTCAGATAAAATAACAGCGTGTGGGTTTACAACAACATTAAAGGAAGTAAATAATGAAAGAAAAAAAAAGTAATAATTTTGGGCTGAATTATTCCAATAAACGTAAACTTAGCACTGGGATTCCCAAACTTTTATGTTAGCTGACCCCTTGAGATTTTATTCATTTATTTATTTTCTTTATTAGTTAGTTAATATTTCTAAAGCTGGTTCTCGCCATGAAATAGCCAAAGGAAGCTGACATGGTGCTAAAAAAGGAGAGAAAAAAATACATTTTAGGTAATATTTCAATAATTTAACACCACATTCACATATTGTTGGTCAGAGGTCTAATGACATGCAAGTAAACAAGTAAAATATTTAATCTTTATTATAATTGTAAGTTTATTTTAATTTTTATTTTAAAATGAATTTTAACATTTATTTAATTTTACATTTTTATAATTTAAATGGCTTTTCAAAAACCCCAGTTTGGGAAACTCTGACTTAGCAAACTGACAAAAACAATGTGATTTTTGTTTTTGTTTTATGATGCCTTAAATTGACCTTATGTTATGCCCTGCCTTAACACATCACTGTGCCCAGTCCTATCTTACTGAATGATCAATTCACATAACATAAAGATTTGGAAACACATGTGCAATGAAAATCCCATGGCTGAATAGGTTCATTAAGAACGCACCATGTTCAGGTCGATGCCGTTGGTGTAGGTCCACGAGTGCTGGAAATACTCCTCCAGCCTCTGTCTGAGCGGGTTTGGGATCTGGTGGAATCGGATGAACTCTTTCACACGGAGCATCTGCATGTGGTACCGCGCCGTTCCCGAATACAGCCGCTGGATGATGGCAGAAACGTTCCCAAAAATGCTGGCGTACATCAAAGCTGGAGAGGACAGGACAGTGGCACACAGATGAAAGCTAATGCCAGGTACATTTTGTCTGTGGAGGCCAATTTAGATCATATCAGCAGTGTTTCCTTCATATTATTATTAATATTATGCTTGATATGTCTTTAAACAGCTATTTCTGATTTGATAGCTGTGTTTTAACTGTGCTGTCTGCTGAGGGATGATGAGATAGATTGCTGACCTTGGACCTGACTGGCATTCGTATGTCACATTGTTAAAGACCTTATAAATTATTTAATAATAATGCAAAAGTACATTTTGAATCTGTCTGTCTGTCCATCTAATTAAATATTGACTTAATAATTTTTGTGTATTGTGCACTTTTATTTACATGTATACAATAATGTAATGCAAGTAAAATGCATAGTGCACAAAAATATGTGATAAAATACCCAATTTAGCATTAGATTTGAAATGGACTTCTTTCTTTCTTTCTTTCTTTCTTTCTTTCTTTCTTTCTTTCTTTCTTTCTTTCTTTCTTTCTTTCTTTCTTTCTTTCTTTCTCTAATTCAAAATTTACCATCTTATTAAAAATTTAGTCTATTGTGCTTTTTCATTTAAATTGATCCATAAATGGCAGAAATGTAAAGAAATATTAATAGTGCATACAATAATAAATGTCTATTTTGATAGATTCCAAATGGATATTTATTTATTTACTTATTCAAAACTGACTTTCTAATTAAATAGTTGTGTGCATTATGCATTTTATGCATAAATAGTAGAAATGTAAATAAATAATTTTTTAAAATAAAATAGTTGATTTTGAATTAGATTTAGTTATGTCGCAACTCTGAAACCTGATTGGCTACTTGCAATTGCTAGTCAAAGGCAGATTATATTACTATATTATTAATATTGATTAAAATTTAATTAATATTTTTACTAGTTTTACTGTAAACATTTTTTTGTGTCAGCATTTAACAGAACACCAGCTGGACTAAAGACCAACAGACATGGATTAAAGATGATGTAATGGAGTCTTTAAATTGAAAAGACAATAAACTTATTGATATTCAGCATTGTTTCCAAGTATTAGAATTAATCTGCTAGATTGAAACAGAGATTAATTATATCAGGATGAATAGTTTACAGATGCCTGGGTCATTTCAGATTCACTGCAGTCATCTCAGGACATGCACTTCAACTGAATTTTACTCTAAAATTCATGAGGATACTCATTTAACATGTTTTCTTGTACCTTGTGAAGTTGTGCTACAGTATACCACCATTCAAAAGTTTGGGGATGCTTATGTTTTCTAAAAGAAGCCACCAAAGCTATATTTATTTGATTACAAATGCAGTAAAAACAGACATATGTGAAATATTATTACAATTTAAAATAACTGTTTTCTATTGTAATATATAATATATAAGTGTAATTTATTGCTGTAATGCAAAGCTGAATTTTCAGCATCATTACTCCAGTCTTCAGTGTCACATGATCCTTCAGAAATCATTCTAATATTCTGATTTGCTGCTCAAGAAACATTTCTGATTATAATTATCAATGTTAAAAAACATAGATGCATTTTTCAGGATTCTCTGATTAATAGAAAGTTTAAAAGAACAGCATTTATTTGAAATGGTAATCTTTTGTAATGTTATATATATCTAATGCTTCCTTGCTGAATAGCAAACCAAACATTTGGATGGTAGTGTATATATTGCTTTTATTATGCTTTTAACATCATGCCATTTTCACCCAAACAGTACACTTTTGTCATTATTTACTTATACATTATTGTTGTTGTTTTATTCCATGGAAACGTTCTCCTTTTGTGTTTCTCATGAAAAATAACAACATATTGGTTTGGGACGTCATGAGGGTGAGTAAATGATGACAGAACTGTCAGTTTTGGAAGGATCGACCCCTTTAAGCTATTTGTGTACATACAGTAGATGTTTTTCAGACTTACATCCGATGAGCATGACGCAGATGGAGAAGATCTTCTCAGAGTTGGTGTTTGGAGACACGTTTCCAAAGCCCACGCTGGTCAGCGAGCTGAACGTGAAGTACAGCGCGGTCACGTATTTATCCTTGATGGTCGGCCCAGAGCAGTGCTCAGTAGAGTTGCATCTCTTTCCGAGGGACACCTCGAGATTGTCGAGCCAGCCGATCTTATGCTCCAGGTAGGGTTTCTCCACGTTTCCAATGGCGTACCAGATGCAGGCCAGCCAATGGGCAATCAGAGCAAATATACACATGAGCAGCATGAGAACTGCTGCGCCGTATTCAGAGTAACGGTCCAGCTTCCTGGCAACACGAACAAGTCGGAGGAGCCGCGCCGTCTTCAACAGGCCAATCAGAGTGGTCGTCTTGGGAAAGAGAGAAGGTGCGCATTAGTTATTACCAGATTGGATTTTACTAAGAAAGACTGGCTAATACTCATTTGACTCATTTAGGCTGATTTTGGTTCTCGGTTGCTTTCTCATAGGCTCCAAACCCTAGAGAACTGCATTTTAAGACCCAAAACAACGGCTGGCCCAGAATTTAGGTGCAACCCAATTAAATACGCATAAAACAACCCGCTACTCTAATAAGCGCATACAAATGCATTGTACACAACAATAAAAAAAGTCAATTTTAAAAGTGATTTCTAAGTTTTTATCAGTATTTTATTAGTATTATATGAAATATTTATCATTGAAGTTTCTATTTTGATTGCAAGAGAAAGATGTTGTCTTTTGGACAACTATCCTGCTTAATACATTGCAATTGACTAAGAGAAAAAAATCCATCCAGAATGGCAAACAAAATAGAAATGTCAATGATCAATATACCTGTTTCAGACAATGACAAAATATGAAAACGGTTAATAAAAAAAAAAAACTGGCTAGTTTATAAAAAAAAAAAAAAAAAAAAAAAAACGCAATTACTGATTATTTGGATAGATTTTTCCTTATGGCTCATTGCGTTAATGCCTCAGAAGTTGTCTTAAAGACATGTTTCTATGCAAATGAAATGAAAATGTAATTTAAATATTCATACAATTATGAAAAATACAGTATTGATAATGTCACAAATCTGGTCCATGCTCTCCTGTTTTACCACCACCAGAGGTCACCCGTTCACCACATTGACTCTCACACTACACAGCACACTGGACTCCATTTCCCACCATGCATTGCACAGATCACAGCTGTCACCATTCACTCATCACACGCACCTGATGCTCATTTCACAATCACACACACTATTTAAACCATGGACTTCCTCAGCATCAGGGCCGAGTATTGTTAGCCTGTCTGCACTACAAAGCGTTCTCTGTTCCTAGTTTTCCTCGTGGTTTTCCTGTGTTCTGATTCTTGCCTGTGTTCCTGGATTATTCTTTCTGCCTTGCCCTGTTTGGATATTGTACGCCGATCGTTGACTACGCCTGTTTCCTTGACCACGCTTCTGTCTTGCCTTCTACATACCTGTCTGCTGTTGTTTGACCCTGCCTGTCTTGACCATGTCCTATAATAAAGCTTTGCAAATGGATCCGCATGTCTCACGTCTCGTCAGCCCCGTAACAGAATACTCGGCCACACAAGGATCCAGCGGCTTTTCAAGAGGACATTGGCCAGGTATGGACTGTGCACGACTGTTATTAACCCTCGAGCAGGGCTCGCGACCGCTCGAGGATTATATTCAGGAGTACTTAGACCTCGCCTATTTTTCTGATCTGCCGGACTACGCACTTATTGACTTTTTTTGTGAGGGCATTAATCAGCCGCTCCGGTCAAGGTTAATCCGCGAGGGTCCCCGTTCATCTCTCAGTCAATTTATGGACTATGCTTTACTGTGTGTGGGCTCCTCTTTTACTGTGGGTGTCGCGGAGGAACGCGACACCTCACTCACTCACAAAATGGCGGCAGCAACAGCACCCCTTCACGTCGTCGCCGCCAAGCCAGAGTCTGCTCACGTCGTCGCTGTCAAGCCAGAGTCTGCTCACGTCGTCGCTGTCAAGCCAGAGTCTGCTCACGTCGTCGCTGTCAAGCCAGAGTCTGCTCACGTCGTCGCTGTCAAGCCAGAGTCTGCTCACGTCGTCGCTGTCAAGCCAGAGTCTGCTCACGTCGTCGCTGTCAAGCCAGAGTCTGCTCACGTCGTCGCTGTCAAGCCAGAGTCTGCTCACGTCGTCGCTGTCAAGCCAGAGTCTGCTCACGTCGTCGCTGTCAAGCCAGAGTCTGCTCACGTCGTCGCTGTCAAGCCAGAGTCTGCTCACGTCGTCGCTGTCAAGCCAGAGTCTGCTCACGTCGTCGCTGTCAAGCCAGAGTCTGCTCACGTCGTCGCTGCCAAGCCAGAGTCTGCTCACGTCGTCGCTGCCAAGCCAGAGTCTGCTCACGTCGTCGCTGCCAAGCCAGAGTCTGCTCACGTCGTCGCTGCCAAGCCAGAGTCTGCTCACGTCGTCGCTGCCAAGCCAGAGTCTGCTCACGTCGTCGCTGCCAAGCCAGAGTCTGCTCACGTCGTCGCTGCCAAGCCAGAGTCTGCTCACGTCGTCGCTGCCAAGCCAGAGTCTGCTCACGTCGTCGCTGCCAAGCCAGAGTCTGCTCACGTCGTCGCTGCCAAGCCAGAGTCTGCTCACGTCGTCGCTGCCAAGCCAGAGTCTGCTCACGTCGTCGCTGCCAAGCCAGAGTCTGCTCACGTCGTCGCTGCCAAGCCAGAGTCTGCTCACGTCGTCGCTGCCAAGCCAGAGTCTGCTCACGTCGTCGCTGCCAAGCCAGAGTCTGCTCACGTCGTCGCTGCCAAGCCAGAGTCTGCACACCACGTCTCAGTGCTCCAGCCAGAGTCTGCACACCACGTCTCAGTGCTCCAGCCAGAGTCTGCACACCACGTCTCAGTGCTCCAGCCAGAGTCTGCACACCACGTCTCAGTGCTCCAGCCAGAGTCTGCACACCACGTCTCAGTGCTCCAGCCAGAGTCTGCACACCACGTCTCAGTGCTCCAGCCAGAGTCTGCACACCACGCCTCCACCGAACTGCCAGAGGCTGTTACCACAGATTCAAGGTCAGTCCTTCGAGTTCTGATATCCAGTGTGATGGACCCACCACTGACGTCAGTGCGAGCAGCTGGCATTCCCAGGGCCTCAACCCTGGCTGTTACAGAGACTGTTCCCCTGACCTCAGTGCTTCCCGTTATGGCGGTCGCCATTTTGAGCGTGTGGGCTGCACACTGTGCTCCTGAGGCCTCTCCTGTCCACGAGTCTGCTCCTGAGACCTCTTCAGTCCACGAGTCTGTCCTAGAACCTCCAGAGGAGGCGGCGTCCACTGCAGAACCACCAGAGGTGGCAGTTTCCGCTGCAGAACCTCCCGAGGTGGTGGCACCCATTCCTGAACTCACTGTCTGCCCTGTCACGGCCATGGAGGCCGTTCCTGAACTCGCTGTCTGCCCTGTCACGGCCACGGAGGCCGTTCCTGAACTCACTGTCTGCCCTGTCACGGCCACGGAGGCCGTTCCTGAACTCACTGTCTGCCCTGTCACGGCCACGGAGGCCGTTCCTGAACTCACTGTCTGCCCTGTCACGGCCACGGAGGCCGTTCCTGAACTCACTGTCTGCCCTGTCACGGCCATGGAGGCAGTTCCTGAACTCACTGTCTGTCCTGTCACGGCTAAAGAGGCCGTCTGTGAGCTCTCGCCCTGTCCTGTCACGGCTAAAGAGGCCGTCTGTGAGCTCTCGCCCTGTCCTGTCACGGCTAAAGAGGCCATCTGTGAGCTCTCGTCCTGCCCTGCAACGAAGACTCTCCCAGTGTTGTCTGTCTCTGCTCTCTCTGTGTTGTCTGTCCTTGTTCTCCCCAGATCCCAGTCTCTGTCATGGGTTCCTGCCCTGTCTGCCTCCCTGTGGTGGTCTTCTGCTCGGGTCTGGTGGTCGTCTGCTCCGCCATGGGGGTCTTCTGCCCGGGTCTGGTGGTCGTCTGCCCCGCCGTGGTGGTCTTCTGCTCGAGTCTGGTGGTCGTCTGCTCCGCCATGGGGGTCGTCTGCCCGGGTCTGGTGGTTATCTGCCCCGCCGTGGTGGTCTTCTGCTCGAGTCTGGTGGTCTTCTGCTCCGCCCTGGTGGGCTCTGGTCCCGTCTGCTCTGCCCTGGTGGGCTCTGGTCCCGTCTGCTCCGCCCTGGTGGGCTCTGGTCCCGTCTGCTCCGCCCTGGTGGGCTCTGGTCCCGTCTGCTCCGCCCTGGTGGGCTCTGGTCTCGTCTGCTCCGCCCTGGTGGGCTCCGGTCCCGTCTACTTCGCCCTGGTGGGCTCCCGTGCCGTCTGCTCCGCCCTGGTGGGCCTCTGCTCTGTCGGTCCTGAACTGGCCTCTGGCTCCGCCCTGGTTTCCGGCTCTGCCGGTTCTGCCTCTGTCCCCGGTCTTCCCACTTCCTCAAGGACCTGGCCCTCCATTCCCTCCCCCTGTTCCGCCTCCGCTCCACCACCCTCCTGGACTATATAGGAGCGTCTGGAAGCCGCTCCTTGGGGGGGGGCTATGTCACAAATCTGGTCCATGCTCTCCTGTTTTACCACCACCAGAGGTCACCCGTTCACCACATTGACTCTCACACTACACAGCACACTGGACTCCATTTCCCACCATGCATTGCACAGATCACAGCTGTCACCATTCACTCATCACACGCACCTGATGCTCATTTCACAATCACACACACTATTTAAACCATGGACTTCCTCAGCATCAGGGCCGAGTATTGTTAGCCTGTCTGCACTACAAAGCGTTCTCTGTTCCTAGTTTTCCTCGTGGTTTTCCTGTGTTCTGATTCTTGCCTGTGTTCCTGGATTATTCTTTCTGCCTTGCCCTGTTTGGATATTGTACGCCGATCGTTGACTACGCCTGTTTCCTTGACCACGCTTCTGTCTTGCCCTCTACATACCTGTCTGCTGTTGTTTGACCCTGCCTGTCTTGACCATGTCCTATAATAAAGCTTTGCAAATGGATCCGCATGTCTCACGTCTCGTCAGCCCCGTAACAGATAAACAGTTTTATTCCATTTCAAAACTGACAATTTTATTATATATTTTGTATGATGTCATTTTTTGTATTTATGTGTTTAGCATAAATGGAAATGTAAAAAAATAAAAACATCACAATGCATTATGCGATTGTTTTTTTTTCAAGAAGTATTAATGCCTTCGATGTTGTCTTTCTGTTGCAAACAAAATAATAATGTCAATGATAAATATTAATACAATAAAGAAAAATACTGATAGAAACTTTAATGTGACTCAAAATTTTAATAATAATTTTGTGTAGTGTGCATTTTCATTTACATTTAGATTTCAGTAGAAATGTAAATAAAAATGCATAGTACACAAAATAAATAAATAGGTTAGTTTTGAATCAGATTTCAAATGGATTTTTGGATGATGATTTTGCCTCTTTGCAATATGGGATGGTTTTTCCTAGGAAGGATAAATGTAGCACTTTTTTTTTTTTTTTCAAAAGATGACATCATTCTAGTGCAAACAAAAAGAAATATACTTTGTATAATTTATATAACACAGATAATTGCTACCTATGACGAGTGTTTCGAATCAGTCACTTATGAGGTTCCATTTCAGACTGCTGCCTATGTAGTCAGCTTACAATGTTTTGGAACACAGTCATGGTCTTTTATAGCTTTAATTATCCACAGATAAGTGTATCAGAAGAGCCGGTACACATTGTGTCCTAATATACCCAAAGCTCAGATCTGTAATGTCTTTGCATGACTGCCACACTAATTAATGTTTTGACAATTGTGTTTAATTTTAGCCCATTACACACTGCTGTGCCTGCTAACACCAGAGATCCATCTCATCAAAATTTCGCACTGCAAGGATAAAATAAACACCTGACATGAGAGATGCGGCTAATGAGTTTTAGCATACTGTATCTCGCCCAGCTCTCACGTTACCACACTGAGGAGGAAAAAGATAAATCCTCATTTGCAGGTGAAATCAGTTCACTAAATTAAGACAAGGTCCCTGCGAGCTGACAGCGGGCACCGTCTCATCCGAAACGGCTCCTTCAACATCTTCCCTCGTCCCCTGGTGGGAGATCATTTGTTTAGCTGGCAATTATTCAGTGGCCTCACAAAGCGAGGTTAGGACCCGCGCTGGGTATTTTTAGAATATGTCTTAATAGATGCGTCTAACAGCAATGCTTAGCATGCATACTAGCGCTGACAGCGTGTTAGCGAGCTAGCATGTGGAGTGAAGCACGTGGCTTTTTTGAGAAGTGCTGACACGGGCCCTGCTGCATCTGTCATGAGCGGCCCATTAAAATCTCATTAGCAGCGAATCACGCTTTTGAGTTATAGCTGGACATAGCAATAGGATGGACGCTCAATTATTCTGACGGTTCATTAAGCTTGACCTCACATGACTGGCCTATACTTTAAATTCCAGTGTTTAAGTGGACGAGTAAAACACAAAATTTGACAAAGCCTTGCCTGCAAGTTTAAAATGAGTTTTAAAAGCTTGAGAAGGTTTTACTGAAAGGTGAAAGTCAATGAAATGATACTAACATGTTTTAGCAGAATGCTAGTATTTTTGTATATATAGTCATTTTAACACGTTGATAGCATTATTTGGGATGCTGCCATCATGTTTCTAGTATGTTGCTAGCATGTTTGTCATTATTTAGCACATTTCTGGTTTGTTGCTGTTTTAGCATATTGTTACCATGATTTACCATGTCTCTATCAAAATTTAGGAGCTTGCTAGCACGTTTCTATTATCTTGTTGCTAAGATGTTTTAGCACGATGTTAACATGATTTGTCATGTTGTTACCATTCTTCTGTCACGATTTAGTACATTGCTAGCATGTTTCTTTCATGTAGTTGCAAATACAATTGCAAAAATTGCTAAGATGTTGCTACCATATTTTTTTTTATCATGATCTATCCCATTGTTAGCAGGTTTCTAACATGTATTAAGTTGATAACCTGTTTTAACACATTGATAGCATGTTTTATCATGTTGTCAACATGTTTCTAACATGTTTTAGTGTTTTGCTAAGATGTTTCTAACATTATTAAAAGATTGCTAACATGTTTTAATATGTTGCTAGCATTTTTCTATCAAGATTTAACATATTTTAGCATGTTTCTAACATGTGATATGTTGCTAACAAAATTTAGCACATTGTTACCATGATTTCCCTGCTGAAAAAAACAATAGAACCCTGCCCAAAACACAATATAAAATGTAATGGATTTAATGGTTATAATGGGAATTGTATTGGTTTTAATGGGAAACTATAATGGTGTCTACTGGTTTGTGATGGATTCTATTGGTGGGATGTTAAATCCTATTGTAAAAATGCCCAAAACACACTACAAAAAGGAATTTTGTAATGGCTTTACTGGAAAAAGCTAATAGTTTATAATGGTATTTTAATGGAAACCATTTGAATTTCTGTGCTGGTTTCTATTAGGCTTCTATTGTTTTTTTTTTTTTAGCAGGGTTAACATGTTTCTATCACAAAATAGTACATTGCTAGCATGTTTTTATTATCTTGTTGCTAAGAAGTTTTAACGTGATGTTAACATGATTACCATGCTTCTAACATGTTTCTATAATGTATTATGTTGCTAGCAAAATTTAGCATGTTTTTAGAATGTTAAGTATATTACTACCATGTTTTTATCATGATCCATCACATTGTTAGCATGCATTAAGTTGCTATCATGTTAGCACGTTTTATCACATTACATATTTCTGTATATATTTCTATGTTTTAATGTTTTGCTAACATAATGTATTAACATATTGCTTACACGATTCAGCAGATTGTATGTTAGTAAAATTATTTAGCATTTTGCTAACGTTTTAATATGTTGCGAGCATGTTTCTATCATGATTCTAATGTATTATCATGCTGTTATCATTTTAACATATATTTTTAACATTTAGTATGTTGCTAGCCTTTTTCTAACATTAACATATTGGTAACATGAGTTAATATGTTTCAATATGTTGCAAGCTTGTTTCTATCATGATTTAGCATTTTGCTAGCATGTTTCTAACAGATTGCTTGCATGCATGTTTGTAGCATTTTTAGCATCTTGCTAACATGTTATGTCATAATTGTCCATCAAACACTGCTGATGGTGTATACTGTTTGACAGTAAAGTGTGAGACTATATATAGTATCTCACCGAAGTGAGTACACCCCTCACATTTTTGTAAATATTTTATTATATATTTTCATGTGACAACACTGAAGAAATGGCACTTTGCTACAATGTAAAGTAGTGAGTGTACAGCTTGTATAACAGTGTCAATTTGCTGTCCCCTCAAAATAACTCAACACACAGCCATTAATGTCTAAACCGCTGGCACCCCTAAATGAAAATGTCCAAATTGGGCCCAATTAGCCATTTTCTCTCCCCGGTGTTATGTGACTCGTTAGTGTTACAAGGTCTCAGGTGTGAATGGGGAGCAGGTGTGTTAAATTTGGTGTTACCGCCCTCACTCTCTCATACTGGTCACTGGAAGTTCAACATGGCACCTCGTGGCAAAGAACTCTCTGAGGATCTGAAAATCCTGAAAATAATTGTTGCTCTACATAAAGATGGCGTAGGCTATAAGAAGATTGCCAAAACCCTGAAACTGAGCTGCAGCACGGTGGCCAAGACCATACAGCAGTTTAACAGGACAGGTTCCACTCAGAACAGGCCTCGCCATGGTCGACCAAAGAAGTTGAGTGCATGTGCTCAGCGTCATATCCAGAGGTTGTGTTTTGGAAATAGACGTATGAGTGTTGCCAGTATTGCTGCAGAGGTTGAAGGGGTGGGGTGGGGTCAGTGCTCAGACCATACGCTGCACACTGCATCAAATTGGTCTGCATGGCTGTCGTCCCAAAAAGAAGCCTCTTCTAAACTAAACATGCTAGAAGTACGCACACACATCTCCCAAAGACGAACCCCGGCTGGCCGACCATCGGTCCCTTTCTCTGTGTCAGATTTAACTTTGTTGTCGTCTTCTAAATAATGGCGCGAGTGGGGCTTGAAGAAGTGATGTCGCCTGCGTCTGCGCAGTGCGACCTGAAGTGAGACACCGGAAACAGAAATACTGCAAAATAATAACGTGACTAAACGAGACAAAATAACGTTATAACATTTCGTTTCGTCTCGTTTTAGTCAACAAAAATGAAGAGATATTTTAGCATAGTTTTTATTTTGTAAACCACATTTAGTCTCGTTTTTATTCGTCAACAATATTGCATTAAATATTTAGTTATCGTCATTTTCACATGACCAGCATTTACGTTTCGTCTCGTCTCGTTTTCGTCTCGTGATAAAGGTTCGTTGACAACGATATTTAGTCATCATTTTCGTTGACGAAAGCAACACTAGTCTTGCCTACAGTCCAGCATGGTGGTGGGAGTGTCATGGTCTGGGGCTGCATGAGTGCTGCAGGCACTGGGGAGCTACAGTTCATTGAGGGAACCATGAATGCCAACATGTACTGTGACATACTGAAGCAGAGATTGGGCTGCAGGGCAGTATTCCAACATGATAACGACACCAAACACACCTCCAAGACGACCACTGCCTTGCTAAAGAAGCTGAGGGTAAAGGTGATGGACTGGCTAAGCATGTCTCCAGACCTAAACCCTATTGAGCATCTGTGGGGCATCCTCAAACGGAAGGTAGAAGAGCTCAAGGTCTCTAACATCCACCAGCTCCGTAATGTCGTCATGGAGGAGTGGAAGAGGACTCCAGTGGCAATCTGTGAAGCTCTGGTGAACTCCATACCCAAGAGAGTTAATGCAGTGCTGGAAAATAATGATGGCCACACAAAATATTGATACTTTGGGCCCAATTTGGACATTTTCACTTAGAGGTGTACTCACTTTTGTGGCCAGCGGTTTAGACATTAATGGCTGTGTGTTGAGTTATTTTGAGGGGACAGCAAATTTACACTGTTATACAAGCTGTACACTCACTACTTTACATTGTAGCAAAGTGCCATTTCTTCAGTGTTGTCACATGAAAAGACATAATAAAATATTTACAAATATGTGAGCAGTGTACTCAATTCTGTGAGATACTGTATGTGCTGATAATTACAGATGTGTCATAAAAGCCTGTCAAATATGATTCAAGGGCTTGATTCAAGCTGTGGTCATCGCCGGTGTGGTCAAGCCCTGAGTGCTGTAAATGAGATGCATCCTGTAACCACCTGCCATCTGTCTGGCCTGGCTCATTCCCTAAGTAGTACACAAACATACACACAGACACACACACACACACACACACACACACACACACACACACACATCACGTTCTGACCACAGATTAAATCCATCTGTCTGAACGCAGAGGCATCAGTTGACTATGAAGCTCCATCAGTGGCGCAGTCAGGGCTGTATTTGTGTAATGCAGAATGTCAGATTCTTAATAAAGACAAAAGCATTTTAGTGTGCTCTCTCTCTCTCTCTCTCTATGTCTCTATACACTCACTGGCCACTTTATTAGGTACACCTTGCTAGTACCGGGTTTGACCCCCTTTTGCCTTCAGAACTGCCTTAATTCTTTGTGGCATAGATTCAACAAGGTGTTGGAAACATTCCTCAGAGATTTTGGTCCATATTGACATGATAGCATCACACAGTTGCTGCAGATTTGTTGGCTGCACATCCGTGATGCAAATCTCCCGTTCCACCACATCCCAAAGGTGCTCTATTGGATTGAGATCTGGTGACTGTGGAGGCCATTTGAGTAAAGTGAACTCATTGTCATGTTCAAGAAACCAGTCTGAGATGATTTGAGCTTTGTGACATGGTGCATTATCCTGCTGGAAGTAGCCATCAGAAGATGGGTACACTGTAGTCATAAAGGGATAGACATGGTCAGCAATAATACTCAGGTAGGCTGTGGTGTTTAAACAATGCTCAATTGGTACTAAGGGGCCCAAAGTGTGGCAAGAAAATATCCCCCACACCATTACACCACCACCAGCCTGAACCGTTGAGACAAGGCAGGATGGATCCATGCTTTCATGTTCTTTATGTTCTGACCCTACATCTGAATGTCGCAGCAGAAATTGAGACTCATCAGACCAGGCAACGTTTTTCCAATCTTCTATTGTCCAATTTTGGTGAGCCTGTGCGAACTGTAGCCTCCGTTTCCTGTTCTTAGCTGACAGGAACGGCACCCGGTGTGTGGTCTTCTGCTGCTGTAGCCCATCTGCTTTAGGGTTTGACGTGTTGTGCGTTCAGAGATAGTATTCTGTATACCTTGGTTGTAACGAGTGGTTGTTTGAGTTAATGTTGCCTTTCTATCATCTCTAACCAGTCTGCCCATTCTCCTCTGACCTCTGACATCAACAAGGCATTTTCATCCACACAACTGCCGCTCACTGGATATTTTCTCTTTTTCGGACCATTCTCTGTAAACCCTAGAGATGGTTGTGTGTGAAAATCCCAGTACATCAGCAGTGTTTGAAATACTCAGATCAGTCCGTCTGGCACCAACAACCATTCCACGTTCAAAGTCACTTAAATCCCCTTTCTTCCCCATTCTGATGCTCGGTTTGAACTTCAGCAAGTCGTCTTCACCACATCTAAATGCCTAAATGCATTGAGTTGCTGCCATGTGATTGGCTGATTAGCAATTTGTGTTACCAAGCAATTGAACAGGTGTACCTAATAAAGTGGCTGGTAAATGTATATGCATCATAAAGTTTGGGGTCAGTAAGATGTTGTTTGTTTTAAAGATATTATTGCTTTTATTCAGCAAGGATGCATTAAAATGATCAAAAGTGACCATAAAGACATTTATATTGTTACAAATGATTTCTATTGCAAATGCTCTGTTCTTTTGAATTTTTGAATTTTCTTTTAGAATCCTGAAAGAATTTCATCAAGGTTGTGACATATGACAGCACAACTGTTTTCAATATCAATAATAATCAGAAATGTTTCTTGAGCAGCAAATCAGCGTATTAGAATGTATTCTGAAGGATCATTTGACACTGAAGACTGGAGTAAAGTTATTTTAAGTTGTAATAATACATTTATAAATAAAAAATAAAGCCCTGGTGCGCATAAGAGACTTCTTTCCAAAAAAAATAAATAAATCTGGCTGACCCCAAATTTTGTGTTTGGTCTGAAGTGGCCGGGGTCACATGAAATAATTTACAGTATCTTATACTGTATATATATATATATATATATATATATATATATTGTATATATATATACAATCTTACCATTTTATCTTTTTTAAATATTTTGAATCTTGACAACACTGAATGTTTGGCTGTAAAAAATGAGAATTAAAATTATGATTTCTCTGACTGCAAAGAAATCACACTTTTCAGACATTTCAGAGCACAGATACACAAATATCAAGATTTTTTTAGCTGTATCTCACAGCTCTAGTTGCGACCAGAGACAGATGTGCGAGCGCCTGCAGTAAAACCGAGTGCAGATGCAGAGAGTGTGAGGCTTGTTAACTGGGTGATGGCTGGAGATCTGAACACCTTTTCAGACAAATGTGTAAATGTGAAACCTCTGGGAAAATATGACCTGAACAAAAGCAATATACTTAGCAAAACCAAGCAGCAAAACCCTTCCATAGTCTAAAAATATACACTGCATGCCATCACATAATGACCTGCTGACATTTCCAGTAGGTCTTAATCTATAATTCCATTCTTTAATATTTTAAAAGCCGCTGTGTGTGTTTCTTGTCCTTAGGTTGTAAATGGCTCAGATGGAGTAGCTGTCACTGGAACGGACCACTGAGTGGCGAAACCATATGCGCCAATGTGCCAAGAGCTCATGACAGGCCATTGACGGATGTGCCCACATAAACAAGCGAGGAATCGAGCCGACCGGTGTGCCAGTGATTCAGCCTGTAAGCTGTTCAAACATCAGTTTTCTCTTTCCTCTCTCTCTCATCATAATCATTGACTCCTATTTGCTAAACCGCTAATCCAAATAAATGGATTCAGAAATGAAGGCCATTCAAAAAAAGAGGGGATAACAACATACAGTATATTCTGACACTGTAATCCCTGATTCACTGAACAGTTGTGCTTTCTGACCTCTGGAAAGCACTAAATCTGATCGGATCTGTATAATGGACACGGTACAAACAAACAATTGAATAAAAGGGTAAACAGATAGTTTGGGTCTAAAAGGTCCTGTGAGATTGATTTATGGAGACCCCCTTGTGTTAAAGGGATAGTTCACGCAAAAATGAAAAGTTGCTGAAAATGTACTCAACACCAGGTCATAAGATGTAGATGTTTGTTTCTTCAATAGAACAGATTTGGATAAATGTAGCATTACTTCACTTGCTCAGCAATGGATGCTTTGCAGTGAATGGGTGCCGTCAGAATGAGAGTCCAAACAGCTGATAAAAGCATCACAATAATCCACAAGTAATCCACACCACTCCAGTCCATTAATTAACATCTTGTGAAGCCAAAAGCTGTTTATAAGAAACACTGAGACATTGTAACTTCAAACCGTTGCTTCTGACTAAAATATGTGTCCTCTATTCATAATAATGCTTCCTCCAGTGAAAAACTTGTCTCTGTTAAACCAGAAGAGAAGTCTGCACAGATCAAGCACAATTTACAAGCTAAAACGGTCTAAAACAATTCTGAACAAATATGTTGGTGTATTTTGATATGAGAGTCAACTGACTTTTTCAGTGGAGGAAGCATTATTATGGATTATGGACTCAAATTTTAGCCAGAAGCGACAGTTTAAAGTTGAAACGTTGATGGATTTGTTTCTTACAAACACACAGCTTTTGGCTTCTCAAGATGTTAACTGATGGACTGGAGTGGTGTGTATTGCTTGTGAATTATAATGATGTTTTTATCAGTTGTTTGGACTCTCATTCTGACGGCACCCATTCACTGCAGAGGATCCACTGGTGAGCAAGTGATGTAATGATACATTTCTCCAAATCTGTTCTGATGAAGAAACAAACTCATCTACAACTTGGATGGCCTGAGGGTGAGTAGATTTTCAGCAAATTTTGATTTTAGGTGAACTATTCCGCTTTCCCCTAAATCTGGCACACAAATGTTTTTGGATGTTTTTTGGTTGTTTTCTTAAAGCACGTAGCCGAAAGTGTAGTTTTTTTTTAGTTCCAAATGTTTTTATATCTCTAATAACTGATGGTTTTTGCAACACCAAGGTCATGGATTTGATTTCTAATAAACATGCATAATTATAAAATCCAAAAAATATTTAATGCATTGTGAATTGTTTTGGATAAAAGCATCTGCCAAATGCATGCACTGCTATGTGCTCACATCCGCTGCAAAATTTGGGTGCATTTGTGTGCACTAACTGCATAATTGTGCCAACATCAAGGAGAACACCACCTGTCAAGTGGTAATTTGAGTTTGAGATCCCTAGATTAGACCGGCAGCCAAGTGCAGAAGGAAGTAGTTTAAGTTCTGGTGTGACTTACATCATCTGATCCTGATCCAAATATGAGCAGGTCGAAGGGAATGGCCGCCACTATGTCTATAAGGAACCAGCCCTTGAAGTAATGGATGGCGATCTTCCCCGGATGGCTCACCACCTCCTCGTTCAAGTTCACGTAGGTGGTGCGAAAGTTTATGAGGATGTCGATGATGAACATGATATCCACCATTAAGTCCACGACATTGAGAGGGCTGCAGGAATAGCCACATTCCCGTCTTTTATGTTCCTCGCTGTCGTTGAGCAGGAAGGCAGCCGAGTACGGGGTGAGAATGGCGGTGTAAATCACCAGTAGCAGGATGAGCCAGTCCCACACCGCTTTGAACGGACTGTAGTGCAGGATGGTGAACTTATCCATGCGTGGAGCCTGGAGCATGTATTCTGGAAGCACGTCGGCGCCCAGCGACAACACCTGGAAATTTTTAAAAGAAAGCTGGATTACATAGCTGGATTATTACAAACATAGCTGGATTATTAAAAATCTCTCCCAATAATAGTTGATATTGCATTAGTTTACAGCTGTCAGTCACATATCCACAGGCCCATCATCATAATGCTGTATGTGACAGTTTCACCGCACCGCACATATTTCCCCTCAGTTGTCATTTATTTCTTTGCGGCTGATGCAATATTTCATGGAAAGCACCGGCACAACTGAGTTCCTCACATTTCATAAGCGCAGCGTGTCAGAGAGCCTCAAAGCATGACATACATATTCATTTATTTCTCTATAG
The DNA here is from genome assembly GCF_936440315.1 of Barbus barbus. NCBI lineage: Eukaryota > Metazoa > Chordata > Actinopteri > Cypriniformes > Cyprinidae > Barbus > Barbus barbus. The sequence goes on along the minus strand of NC_136739.1, from coordinate 30,602,495 downwards.
TTGCACAGCACCAGCTGTCTCTGCTGTCACAAATGCTCACATTACATATAGCTTTCTGGATTATAAAGTCTAGTTGTCATGCATCTCAGGTTGTTTCTGAAGTTATCAGAGTGCTCTGCTCAAGGACAAAACGCTGCACAACACTTCACAAAATCTCCTTTTTCACATACTGAAATATGAAATATGCTATACATGTAACCGGATGTCCTTTGCCTTAATGCAATTCCTGAAGCGGAGGGTTCAGAATCTAAATTCTGATTCTCACAGCAATGGAATTTACTTTTATATTACTATTTCAGCAATAATGAAAGACACAAATTTTTATATGACCATTCCTTTTGTTGTTATATATTATTATATAGTATCTTACAGTACCTACATCCTACTTTTTTATTGAATGTTGTATCGGATGAAAGTGTGTTAAATTAATAAATGTAAAATCAATAAAAGACAATAAAATATATAATACAATAAAATCTTATTGTATTATAAAATTCTGATTACATTATTAAATGTCTCTGATAATCCGATAAAGAATTTATTTTTTTAACAATAATTGTTTTAAAATCAAACATGAAGAAATATTAATTGGCTTATTCTTGATTTTTAACAATGTTTATCCATTTCAAACCCATATGTAATGTAGTTTGTGTTGTATATTTTTATCTTAAAATAAATATAAAAATAAAAAATCAATAAAAACTTTCCATCACACAGTTTTTTTCCCCACAAAATAAGAATGCAGGTTTACCTAATGTGAATAATTTAACTTACAATCTGCAAAGGAGTGAAAAAATTTAATGTCAAAGAACTTTACAAAATAAGCAAAATAAGCTCTTTGTTTTACAAAATCTGCCATTTTCTGTCATTTGGATGCAAGTAAAGCACCACAGAAAACGTCTGGCTCATCTTTTGTGTTTTCTTCTGTCACTTCCAGCAATAATTTTAACCTTGAAATCAGGATTAGGCAAAAATAGTTGTAACTTCAGTTGTAATTCAGACAGGAATCATGCTATTGTGTCGGTTTTTCTGCTTTTAAGCAATAACACACAGCTTTCCTTTGCACTACAAAGGACTCAACCAGTGTTTCATTTCACTATTTTGCAAAGCCATTGAACAGCAGAAGTAAAAGCATTAGGATGATAATAGTCTGTAATCCAGCAGCGTGTGAGCAATTGAGCTCTGAATGAACACACACACCTTCCTGCAGGATTTAACCACCTTTGACCGTCAGCAAATGAGGTGTCTTTTCCTGATAAATACTTTATTAGAAATTATGACGGCAGCAGCAGTGATCAGCAGTGCTAGTTGATTTTTCTTTCTCTTTCTCTTTAAGAAAGTGATGAATTATGTATATTTTTCTCTCGCAGCCTCTCACGTGTTCAGGCAGGTCGGGGAAGGTAATGTAAGAATCGCTCAGTGAACGAGTCGACAACTCTGAAGTGAGGACTCGTGTCAATGGGCTGTCATCCACTTCCTTCACGGCTGGTCAGGAGATGAAGGTTTGACCCAGTACTGTGTGTTACGGACTTACAGCGCCGTGACTTTGACTTTCACTGAAGGGTATTTACAAAAGTCACTAACCTAGAAGCGCTGCTTACATAGGTGGCTACCTTCCTAGACAGCATCCTAATAAATTACTTATTTAGAAGGTGGCTGCAAATTTATCATTTGATTTTGACGTTAACATGTTGTTAAGTTATAAGCCTAAAATACACGCACAAATATTGAGTAAAATAGCCCATTTTAATTTTTTTAATTTTTCATTTATTTCATTCTTTCTTAAGAAGTCTCTTTTGCTTATCAAAACTGCAGTAAAAAAAAAAAAAAATACAGAAAAAACTGTAATATTATGAAATATTATTACAATTTAAAATATCCATTCTCCATTTGAATATATGCTAAAATATAATTTATTCCAATGATGAAAAGCTGAATTTTTCAGCATCATCACATGATCCTTCAGAAATCATTGTAATATGCTAATTGGCTGCTCAAAAAATATAGAAATAGAAAGTTAGAAATAGAAATATTTTGACACATTATAAATGTCTTTACTGTCACTTTTGATCAATATAAACCATCCTTGCTTAATAAAACTATTAATTTCTTACAAAGCAACTGACCCTAAATTTTTTTTGAATGGTAGTCTGTTTATTATTAACATTTCTATTGCATTGTCCACCATGTGGCATGCATTTTTGAGATTTTTCTGTGAAAAACACACGCAATGCTGCCTGAAAGTAGTCATACCTTTAGAAACATGCCAATAATGCCTTATAAATGAACAGATCTAGTGTGCAAACACACATGCAGTTTCATGGATTAAAGGGCAAATTCAATTTACACTTGAGTCTCTCACACAGCGACTGTCACAGTGCTACTGAATTGTGTTTTGCCAATATTTGGAGATCCATTTCCCAGAGGTGGTAGAAAATCCATCTTCATGCTCGGATGCTCTTTTGATGCATTTCGGTGTCACAAAAAGATGCTAAATATGGTTGAGGTACGGTGTGAGGATGTGACACACGGACTCTTGAATAATTACTGCTGGTTGCCCTGTACTCTTGCTCTCGTCTTAATATCCCTGAGGTTAAGTGCTATCCTCATTAGCATTTATTTGCACACACATGTCTGTTAGCATCATTTAATGTTGTGCAGGAGAATTTGTTACAGCTTGTTTGTGCTCGTTCACAAGACTATTGGATTTCCAATGGAATCATGAAGCACTTGACGCGTGCAATATTTCAAACAGATTACGCTCGCGACATATTGATTAACTCAAACTCCATGGAGGAGAAATAAAGCAAAAGCACATCCTCACCTGAGGGTCTTATTGAGAAACATGAAGGAAAAACAACCGATTTTACTCTGCTAAATCAATGTGAAGGATTTATAACCCAGGGAGTCTGTAATATCCATCTGTTAGCATTCACATTCATTTATTTTATGCTTTTAAGAGCCCTTTAAAAATAATGAGGACTAGTATATATGCTATTATAAAAGCTATACTATTCAAAAGTTTGGGGTCACTATGTTTCTTTTAATAATTTTATTCGGCAAGGGCACATTAAACTGATCAAAAGTGACAGTAAAGACATTTATTATGTTACAAAAGATTTCTATTTCAAACAAATACTGTTCTTTTGAACTTTATATTTATCAAAGAATCTATCTACACTCTTAAAAATAAAGGTGCTTAAAAGGTTCTTCAAGCGATGCCATAGAAGAACCATTTTTGGTTCCACAAAGAACCATTCAGTCAAAGGTTCTTTAAAGAGCCATCTCTTCCTTACCTTTTTAGAATCTGAAGAACCTTCTTTCACCACAAAGAACCTTTTGTGAAACAGAAAGCTTCTTCAGATGTTAAAGGTTCTTTACGGAACCATTTAGACAAAAAAGGTTCTTCTATGGCATCGTGAAGCACCTTTATTTTTAAGAGTGTATCTATCTATCTATACAGAGAGAGAGAGAAAAATATAATTTTTTTAAGCAAGGATGCATTTAATTGTTCAAAAGTCACAGTAAAGGATAAGGATTTCCATTTCAAATAAATGCTATTCTTTTAAAATTTATATTCTTTAAAGAATCCTGAAAAAAAAAAACATTTATCAGTTTCCACAAAAATAGAAAGCTATTTAAAATGTTTAAAATGTTTCTTGAACAGTAAATCAGTATATTAGAATGATTTCTGAAGGATCATGTGACACTGAAGACTGGAGTAATGATGCTGAAAATTCAGCTTTGATCACAGGAATAAATTACATTTTGTAATATATTCAAATAGAAAACAGTTTTGTACATTTCAAAATCACAATATTACTGTATTCTTTTTTTTTTTTCCAAACTTTGGAATAATGAGCACTAAGGAATTGTTCACAATAAGGCCAGAAACATGCATAATTAAGTAAATAGGGTCCTTTTTGCGTTGATGTTGACATTCACACCATCACACTTCAGTCTTACCTGTGTGACCTTCTCTGTGACGTTGTGTGTTCTGTCCTTGACCTTCGGTGCGATGATGGTTTTCTCTGAGGACGGAGGGGAAGGCGCTTTCTTATCGTTGGATTCGGAGAAGTTGAGTGCGATGAGCGGGATCTTGTTGATGGTGCTGTATTTGTTCAGATTGGAGTCTGAGGTGGATCCCAGCAGACTGGACTTCAGATGGTTGAACGGACCTGAAGGTAAAGAGTAAAGAAGAACCTGTGAATATCAAAGATTAGGTTTTCTCATTCATCTTGCATAAGGCATAAGTGATATAGCTAATATTCTTAATATATACCTCAGATGATTTCTGGGGATGTAATTCTGGTGATATGCAGCATTTTGGACTACTGGATTACTCATCTTTTTGTCCATTAAACTCTTAGTTCACCTATTCACTCACCATGTCATTCCAAACCTATATGAGCTAGGTAAGTAAACACTGACAAAACTTTCACTTTTGGAAAACCCATGTCATTAGACTAGTTTCACAGTCCACTGTCATGGAGTGTGTATAAGAATATTAAGACAAGGGTGTTTAATAGTGTAAAAAAAAAAGAAAATTAGATTAATTTCTGTGTTTCTGATTCATTGTCCATTTCAATGAATCAATTAAAAATGATCAATTTGTGATCAAATTATATGCAGGTAAATATTGCTTTTAATAATATTTACCTTAATTATTATTTACATTATTTAAATAAATATAAAAAAATGTAATATTAAATAAAAATATAAACATTTAACTACATTGCGTAAAAAAAATCCATCTAAAAATTTAAAATTTAAAAACAAAATGACGATTTAAGGCATTTCAGTGCAAATACTTAACTATCATAAGAAAAATAAAATAAAAAATGTGTAATATATTAGTTATATCACCCGGGCTTGATCTTGCCTTGAATAGTTGAATACATATTGTTTGCAAAATTAAATAAATATTTATAAAATTGTAATATTCAATAAAAATATTTAAAATGTATTTTAAAACAATTTAAGGCTTTTCAGGTAAAATGCTTATATATCATAAGATAATTAATATTCGTTAGATATCCCTGCCTTGCATATTTGAAAACAGAACATATTGTTTGCTCAGCTTAATGAACCATTTGAGTGAAACTCATCAGTGTTGAATTAAAATACCATCATCTAAACTGTAGATGTGAGATTTTACTGAAAGAATCAGGATTTTTAGTGCATTTCAAGCTTGCCATAAACATCATCATCCATGCTTGAAGCAAACATATGCAGTTCTGTAAGTGTCCATTAGCAATCCATTAAAATCATGTGCAATGTAAAAGAAAAGTGATAAATAGCAGTAACTCACAGCCTCTTTTGGCATACAGCTTTAATTCAAACTCTGATTAGAGAAATGTCCTTCAGAACTGAAAGAGGCCGTGCTGGTTAACAGCTGATGGAAATCATTCAGCATGCAGCATTGATCTCCTGTCCCGGTGCATCAGTCCCGGTCAATGGGACGTGAAGAGGAACTGCCTGTACAAGTCTGAATCACAACCACCTCAACACAAGAAGGTCTAGACTAGAGCTTTATTGAAATAGCAGCAAATTTCCTGTATGATCTAATCAAGGCATCGATAAGAGCTGAGAGGAGAAATCAGGCTGAAAATGGATAATCACGACACGGCATGATGTCCCGGACACTCTGATGATGCTCTGATCTGAAGTCTGAATGTGCTTTTGAGCAAAGATAACAGGTTTGATCTGGATTTTTTAAGAATGTTGAGTTAAGCAGTCTAAGCTCTGATTATATTGGGGGTGTCAAACTTTATTTTACGCTGAAAACTGGACCTAAAGCTTGCGGTATTCATGGAAAATGAATGCAGAAAACATGATCTTCTAATGAGCTTATAGAGGCTGCTTCCATATAAAGACAAGTTCAGCATAAAAAGTGTTTTCATTTACAGACCCGCTTTTCTCTCAAGTTCAGAAAGCACAGACTTATTTTATGATTATGATTATATGAACATCAGGGTTATTGTAACTAAAACTAAAACCTTAAAAATACATTTGAAATATTACCTCAAATAATTTTTCTCATTTTCATTTAATTTAAGTCAAAGCTCTAAAATAACTAAAACTAAAATGGACATAACAAATTAATAAAAACTATATACAGACTTTACAAAAAAAAAATAAAACAAAATGACTAAAAATTAAACTAAAATCAAAATGAAATTAAATGAAAACTGGAAAATAAAAATCAATGAAATAAAAATGAATTTAGAATGTTACTAAAACCTATGATCTCAGTCTCAGTGATACTAAAATAACACTGATAAACATTAAATTAATTTTTTGTACCCGTACATATGGCTCTGAGCAAATCATAATTCACAAAATTATAAATTATCAATATATTACACACTGAAAAAAGTTTGGTGTAGAAACAATTTTTCAAAATTCTGTCATTTTATAATGAATAGCAAGTGTTTTTTTTTAGCATTATTTAATAATTATTTTCTCAAATAATCCCACAGGCCAGACTGGACTCGTTTGTGGACTGAATCGTGTTTTTAACACTCCTAAATGACATTACTGGTGCTGTAAGTAGACAGTAATATGAAATGACTGTGAACCTGCTGTGCGTTTTAAGCATGCAGAAGCAGACAGTTCTTATGCATTCACACAGAATACAGTGTTACCTTTCGAACCGCTTCCGTGGTCTGAAATGGAGGAGTATAGAGATTAGAAAAAGAAAATAAGGCAATGTGCCCAAATTCTTTGAAGAAAACATTTAATTGAGATAATTCTTGTGAAAAATGAAAGCACACATGCTTCTTTTAAAGGTGCCATAGAATGAATTGATACAATATTTTAAATTGTTCTCTGATATCTACATAGAAGGTATGTGGCTTAGGTAAGGACAAAAATTCTCCAGAAATGGTTTTAAAAGTGCATTTACTAGGATTTCTCCCTAGAATGAAATGGTCTGTTATTGGCTTATTTGGAAGGATCATAAATAATAATGTTGAGCTCTGCTCTGATTGGCTGTTTCACAGTGCGGCTAGCTCACACAGCAGGAAGAAAAACATAGGGAGGAAAATATATATTTCAATACTTTCTCTCGCAGTTATATCATCGGGTAATTATACTGTATATAAAATGCGGGCATCAGGGAGATTAATATACGGGGCACTGAAACTGCTTTCAAATGCATGATCGTTTTTACTTTCACTTTCGCTTTCGAGATTCGCGATCGCACGTACTCTGTTTATACTATGGAGCGGCAGTACTTACCACACATTTTACAAGATTTTACAAGATCATTTTACAACATTTTACAGCCTGTCAGTGGTGCTCAAGATCTGTAAATCATTCGCCATCATCCTTATCTCTCCTTACTCTTTTTATGTAGTAAGTGAAATTTTATGTACTGTAAACAAGCTACCTCTAGCAAGAAGCTACGACATTAGGGGATTCACTTGGGAGCCCCAATCACCTCTGATATTAAGAGAAAACACCAATGAATATTGGCTAGTGAATTTTGCATACCTGAGCCATTCCCCGTGCATACGGGTATAAATAGGCGACAGGTGCATCCACTCATCAGATTTTTGCTTCGGAGCCGAGTGGATGAGAAGGTTGCTGATCTCCACAAAGCCTTTCCACCTCTTTATTTTGTTCCCGGTTGGCCTTACGGTGCAGTCAGCGGTGTCCCTCCAGCAGCGATTCCCCTGGGCACTTCAACTGAAAGAGCAAATTCTAATAGAGCAAATCGCGGACGGTTTCTCTGAACACAGACGGAACACTTTCCGTCCGTGTTCTCTTGGTTGCGGTCGTTACCTGTCTGCGGATGACGGACATGATCGTTGTCTTTAGTGTTTGGGCATCCAACACTCTGAAGATGCGTTCGTGAATGATTCATGCGCCTGATGTGGTCATATGAACATGACGGCGCTGCGATCTCGCCTTTCTTTTCTGAAAAGATTGCCACCCTCTGCCGCCACCCGTTCCGGTCTCTCTGGCTCGAGCAGAGGACTGCCGGCTGGCACTCTGGGAGATCTGAGGGTGATAGTAAGAGCTTCTCCGCCGGGAACGTCCCCACGGACCTCTTACTCCTCACGCAGCGATCGAACCATCCAGTTCCTGAGTGATCTCGCTGGTTCATCCCACGGGGCTGCCAGCATTTCATTCAGTGCGCCACCCGAGGATCAGATGTCGATTGCAGCTTCGGGGGATGGGCTTTCGTCCTCCCAGGATAAAGGTTCGGCGGGGCTATCCTGCAGGTACACCAAGCCAAGGCTCTAAAACAAATGCACAAGGGTAGTACCGACCCGGGGTTGATGCAGGAGCTGCGCACAGCGACTGACTTTGCCCTCCGGGTGACAAAAGTCACGGCGTGGTCCCTCGGGAAGGCGATGTCCACTCTCGTGGCCCAAGAGCGCCATCTCTGGCTCAGATAGCCCGCGACCTATCTTGCTTCGGTGGCAGTCTGAGACGCACATGTCTTGCGCAAGGAGATTGCTGGCCTCCTGGCAAAGGATACAATCGAGCCGGTCCCTCCAGCCGAGATGAGGCAGGGGTTTTACAGCCCTTACTTCATTGAAGGCGGTGGCCTTCGACCAATCCTGGATCTGCGAGTCTTGAATTGGGCCCTGCACAACCTCCCATTCAAGATGTTGACGCAGAAGCGCATTATCAAGTGCATCCAGTCCCGGGATTCGTTTGCAGCGATCGACCTGAAGGACGGTTACTTTCATGTCTCGATCCACAGACTGTTCTTACGGTTCGTGTTCGAGGGGCGGGCATGGCAGCACAGGGTCCTCCCCGTCAGGCTATCCCTGTCCCCCCGTGTCTTCACGAAGGTTGCAGAGGGCGCCCTTGCCCCGGTATGGGCGCCCAATCAGTGCTGAACTGCCTGAGTTCCTTCAGAGACAGGACAGTGGTTCCGCTGAAACAGTTTCAGAGGCTCCTGGGGCATATGGCATCTGCAGCTGCAGTCTCGCCGCTCGGGTTGCTTAATATGAGATCACTTCAGCACTGGTTACACTCACGAGTCCCGAGATGGGCATGGCGCCGCGGTACACATCGTGTGACAATCACGCAATCGTGTCGCCGCTCTTTCAGCGCCTGGACGGACCTTGCCGGGGTGCCCTTAGAACAAGTGTCCCGGCATGTTGTTGTCACAACAGATGCCTCCAGCACGGGATGGGGCGCTACATGCAACCGGCAGGCAGCCTCGGGGGTCTGGACAGTCTGATGCCAGGCCCAGTATTGGTGTTAGCTTGCCCGGGTCTCCGGTCAGCCTCTGTACTGCGCTAGGTGTCCATATGGCTTAATTCCCTACGGGTAATCCCATATGTGTATTCTTCCACGGTAAGGTTTCCCCCTTGGTAAACCCGTGTCTTCCCCTTGACAGAACATTCTGTCTGGCTCTGCTGGCAGCTCTCCTCCCTACTCCTAGGTAGGACCTGCCTCAGAGTCCCATTCCATATGTAGTACTGCCCCAGGCCTGGGTCAGTCCATACCAGTGTCTCTACGTGTTACCTCCCTATGGGCAGGATGTGGCCTCCGTAGCGCCCTTCTTCGGAAGGCTTGCTTCCCTATTGTTACTGTCAAGCTGTAACAACAAATAGGAAAGAATTGAAGCAATCTTTCACTGAAGGTCGAAATCCCTTCCAGACTCTGTGGGGAAAGGAACAGCGGCTTGGCTGTCTCCAGCAGTGATGTACTCACCACTGGTCCCTGCGGGTACCAAGGTCAGCAAATTTGCGCTGGGGCGATGGGAAGGTTGCAACCTTTGCAGGGCATTTGTCTGTCACGCGCTTGCTTGTCAACATCTGCATGCCTGAGGTTGTGACGGGGAACCACTTTTGGTGCTATATAGCACCATATATTTAAAGGTGTTTTACAACACATTTGTCAAATGGTGCTATGTAGAACCATAAGAGGTGCCATATTGTATTGTATTTCTTCAACAAAATGGTGCTAAACAGTACCAACAGTGGTTCTTTGGCTCGTAAAGAACTTTTAAGGGGCTTAACAGGTTTTTTGTACGGCAGTGGTGCTATATAGCACCTTAAATCACCCCAAAAAAACACTGAAGAACTATACAGGAGCTTAACAGGTTCTGTATATGGTAGCCGTGCTATATAGCCCCTGAGTCATGCCAAAGAACCCGTGAAGAACCACTGAAGCACCAAGATTTGGTGCTATACAGCACTAAAAGCGGTTCCCCTATGATTACGGGCCAAAGAACCACTTTTAGTGCTATACAACACAATTTTTTTAGAGTGTAACCATGTCCCTTTTATTAGAATGCATTATTTGTTTTCTGTACCTTTCTGAATACAGACACCAACCCATCCCTGCACTTCACATCCCCTGCACAGCCTGGAACATAACATTTATTTCCATGATCTGCCATTTTCACCATTGTCCTCGCTTGTTTTTTCACAATACCTGCAGAACTTCTGATGGGTCGGCTGGCGGCTGGCCTAGAACATGGGTGACTATATGCAAATGTTGGGGGCATAACTATTAGTGATCCCAACTGTAACGTCACAGTCAGTGTTATGTTCTGATTCGCCTATTTTTCAGTGGTCTTTTTATTCATGAGATTTAAGACGGAGGAAACAATGGTGTTTGAGGCTCACGGTATGACATTTCCATATACAGAACTCTTATTATTCAACTATGCCAAGATAAATACAGTTTCCCATTCTATGGCACCTTTAAAGCTGATGAGTGCCAGCAGTGGATAATTTCATATTTTGGTCCTTTAGAATGACTCCATTATGATGCCATTATAATTGTCATTTCTTGCTGTTAGATGTGATCATCATTCATCAATAAAAGCAATGAAATCACTACACTGGAAAATTACACATTCCTGTCTACATTAATCGTGCACTAACTAATGCGCATTATGACGGTTGAGTTAATCAATTGCACAGCTTAAATGCACTTCATAATTCAAACAAGGTTTAAATCAGCGTAAAGAAAACGGCTTCAGAGATCCTCAAATTACAGAACCATTTCATATTCATTCAGTTTAAAATTTGCATAATAGCCAGATATGACTCAGGAAAACCTCATATTGTATTATATCTTACACCACAACAATCTTAAATTGTGGTATTTTTTTCCTCTTTTAATCTGTAAAAGAACAGTATTACAGATTATATTACAAATAAAGAAAAAAATTATAATTATAAGAGCCTTCAAGTATTTTCAAGTAACAAGTAAAAGTAAAGTAAAATTTTATTTAATTTAATTTTTAGTGCTGTCAAATGATTAATCACGATTAATTGCATCCAAAATAAAAGTTTTTGATTACATAGTATTTGTGTGTATTTGTGTGTAATGTGTATATTTATTATGTACAGTATATATAAATACACACCCATGCTTGTATATATTTAAAATTTTACATTTATATATTAAATATATTTATATGTAATATAAATTATATGAATATAAATATTTACATGTAAATACATATAAATATTTTCAAAATATATACTGTATGTGTGTGTATTTATATGTACATAGTAAATATACACCGTAAACACAGATATATTATGTAAATAAAAACTTTTATTTTGGATGCGATTAATCACGATTAATTGTTTGACAGCACTATTTATTTTATTTATCAGAAATTATTAGGGCTACTATTATGACTAATATGCTGTTAAACATACTCCTTTTATTTTAAACAACATCCTAATACATTATATTATAAATAATATTTTTTATATTAATTTAAGCAACTTTTATATTATGTATAACATTATTCTTTTAAACGAGAAATAGAAGAAAAAATTATAATATTATAACTTATAATATTTATATATTTTTAATATTTAACATTTAAAAACTATTTAACCAAAAAATAACATTATTATTATTTTATTTTCACAGGAATAAATTGTATTTTAATATATGAAAATTATTATAATATAATATAAAGTAAGTTTTAGTCCTCACCTTCACTTGCGTGTCTGTCTGTAAACAGGCGTTTGGAGTTGGAGCTCAGTCCTTCGATGTCGTGAACGGAGGAGGCCCGTCTCCTGCTGCACATGCTGTCTCTGGAGATGGACTGGGCCAGGCAGGTGCTGGACTGCGCTTGAGACGGACTGGGCCGGTCCCAGGGTAGCTTGGGTGACGAGTGGTCGAGGGGTACGGACGCGCTGACCGGGGACGAGTGAGGGCTGGAGCTGATGAGCGCCCGCGTGTCGTTGGCATCCGCTGGACTCGAACCGTCCTTGGTGGGCGATCGGACATCCATCACGGCCACAGAGTCGTCACTGGCCCTGGGTGAGTTCACCATCACTGAGTCTGGATCATCCTGCGGGAGAGACTGCTTGCTGGTGCCCAACAGCGTCAAGCCTGGCAGACGGAAGCGGAAGAATCTTCCTTTTCCTGGAGGTATTTCAAAAAAATTATTATTATTATTTATTTTTATTATAGAAACAGAAACTCTCACAGAGTTTTTGGGTTATTTTTTTGTTAATTATATATAAAATGTATAATTGAAAACACTTGAATGCTGTTATTTAATTTAATTTATTATTTTATTAGGGCTGCAATTATAACTAATATGCTGTTATAAACAAATTTAATTAAAACAGCCTTCAAGTATTTCTCAGTGTCCAAGTTTTTTTTTTTTCTAACTTTTGTTTAATATTTTTATTTTTTGTTTTACTTTATTTTATTTTAATTTTACTGTATTTATGAGACACTGAGAAATACTTGAAGGATGTTTTTATTCTTTATTTTATTTTATATCAAATTAAATTAAAACAGCCTTCAAGTATTTCTCAATTTCCCAATTTAATTAAATTTTATTTCATTGTTTATTTTATTTTATAAGAAATTGAGAAATACTTTAAGGCTGTTTTAATTTAATTTATTAAATTACATTTTTTATGAGAATGAGAAATTGAGAAATACTTGTAGGATTTTATTTAATTTTATTTATTAAGGCTGTTGTTAATATGCTGTTAAACACACTCCTTTTATTTAAAGATAAATATTCATGTAAATATTAACAAATTAAATTACAACAGCCTTCAAGTATTTCTCAATTTCTTTATTATTTTATTTTATTATTACTATACAATATATTATCATTAATATACATTTTTTAATACTTTGACAGTGGGGAGAGTCAAAATATACACAAAATACAGAAAATATAGATATATATACAGAAAATGATTTAATAATTTATTACTATTATAATTTTTTAGATTTTCCTTCAGCGAGATTATCAAGGTTGACTCTCCCCGAATGAAGAATGGCTGTTTTATCATATTTCAGAAGTGGCTACTGAATACACTGAAATGAGTTGGCAGCACCGCTGGCAGTGTTATTATAAGAACAAGCGCATTCAGCAGACGTGCAACTTGAGCGGTCAACATTCATTCCCACAATGCATCTCCCCCAGGATAACAACAGTCTGACATATGGCTCATTTGTTCAGCCGTGCCTTTAATTATCCCACCGGCCTTTGGTCTGAATTCATCCCTCAGCACGGACACAGATCACCACTGCTTTAATTAGCAGCTCCTCAATGTGTTTTTTTGTTTAAAACAGGATGTGATCAAACAAATCCAGCGTTTCCCTGTGGATTTCAGTATTTCTTCTCCAGTGCATCAGCACTTTGAAGACTAAATTGCAGTACACACTTTCTAATAAATAAGGTCGACTTCAAGAGAAAGCTACCAGACTAGTTTGGCTGGAATCTCATGAATGACGCTGGACTTCACTTTCATTCATGCACTCACCAGAGAACAGAACACATCTATCTATCTATCTATCTATCTATCTATCTATCTATCTATCTATCTATCTATCTATCTATCTATCTATCTATCTATCTATCTATCTATCTATCTATCTATCTATCTATCTATCTATCTATCTATCTATCTATCTATCTATCTATCTATCATCAAATCAAAGTTGATAATATCATCTATTGATCAGTTGTTTAGGTGTCTAAATTATCACACAGTTATTTTATTATATTTTTAAATAATTTTAAAGCTACAAATGCTATACAGTACAAATACTTGACAGTGAATGTTTATTAATATTTTAAATTAGCTTTAATTTGTATGATTTGTTTTAATTTCATTTTCATTGTAGTTTGTTTTATTTTTCTATATTAGTTCTCATTTTTATTAGTTTTAGTACTTCAGCTTAAACTGATTTAAATTTATTTCAGTTAGTTGCCAAAGCAACATGTTTAAGTTTAACATTTAATATTTATATTTGAATTTACAGGTTTTATTTAAATTATTTTAATTTACAATAACAACACTGTAACACATTATTAGTGTTTATGCCATTATATATTTATCCACGCAAAGTGTTTTAGCTATCTAAATGATCACAAATTTTATATTTATTTTTATTTTTAAGCTACAAATATTCTTCTTCTTTGGTGTTATTCTTCAGAGATTTCAATGGCAGATGCAGAATTAAAATAGCACATTCATTTGTGTGAATATGAGTTAAAATATCAGTGTATCTCTAGTATGTATCTACATGCTTAAAGTCTAGTATCACTGCACCTTTAATGCAGAGTTTTTCTCTCCCATTTTACTTTTCGAACAACTTACAAAACCTGTGCTCAAACACCTGCAGCTAATTATCTGAAGACCTTTAACAGCTGATTATTGAGACATTACAGTACGCAGGTGTGCAGAGAAGACAGAATGACCCGAACGACTCGCTCGCTAAATTATAGCGTGCTTAAAGAGGAGCAGGTGTTTAACCCGCTGGTCTCAGTGTTGTGTGCAGGACTGTAAACACTCCTCAGGAGGGCTGCTTGGGACGCTCAATCACAATGGAGGGTTGTAAGTGAGCCAGTGTTTGGGAATATGAGGATTCCTCACTCAGCGGCTCTTCAGGTCCTGTCACTGCCGCCCGCTGCCCGTCTGCCGTCACAAACACACACGATGCCCCCTACAGCGCTCCCGCAAACATCAGGGGTGTGTGTGCGTTTCACAGTTATACAACGGCTGTTTAGAGGTTACAACGGAAGAAGAAACAGAATATAATCCTCCTTAATTATATTTATCTGTCATTATTATCTGAATTATGCTATTATTGTTTGTGCTTACAAAGACTGATATTTCACACCTTTTTTCTTGGTTTTTAATAATTTTAGTACTTCAATTTGTTTTAGTTAGTTACCAATGCAAACATTTTTTAATGTATTCTATTTCAGCTTTATTTTAGTTACTGAATACAATACAATTCAATAACATTGCAACCTATAATAATAATAATAATAATTATTATTATTATTATTACTACTACTTATTTTTATGCACATTATCTGTGTAGAGGTTAAAATGGAAGAAGAAGCAGAATCATGCAATATAACATCCTCCTGAATTACATTTATTGTATTGTGTTTTATTATTAAATGGATGCTTATTGGTTGTGCTTACTAAACATTGTTTCTGCTTATCATATTTTTTGTCATTTTATTTTATTTTTTTGTAATATTTCTTTATAGCTCCAATTATTTTTTTTTTATTATTTCAGTTAGTTCTCATTTCAACTTCTTTTAATTTAACATTTTATATTGCATATTATTTCTGCTTTAAATAGTTTTAGTTAATATCAACATGGACAAATTTTATATTGTATTATTTTTACGCCTTTATCTGTTTTGAGGTTAAAATAGAAGAAACAACAGAATCTAGTATAGTATAATATATATAAAAATATTACTATTACTTCTACTTACTCAAGAGATATGCTTATTATTACAGAATGCATGTGTGTCATTAAATAAGACTCCACTTTCATCAACATGGACAACAAGGAGATATGAGTTGTTTATTACTTCAGATGACATGTAGAACTAGATCAGTGTCGTTTTAGTATTATTTATTTGCTATTGTAGTTTTTATTAATTTTTTGAATGAGCTTTTATATTTTCAGTTTTCATTTTAATTAGAATTGTATTTCTTATTTTTAATGATTTTTTAATATTACTATTTATTTCAGTTTTAGTTTTTACTTATAGTAATTTCAGTGTGTGAACAATTCAGTTAGTTGTTAAGGCAACCTTTTTTAATTTGTATAGTTAAATTTTTCATCTAATATTTATATTTTATTACAGCTGTATTTCTATTAACACACATGCTCTAATAGGTTTTATTTTTTAGTTATCTGTAATAATAATAATCATGTTGACTGCATTACAGTAATGGATTCACAAGAATAACTAAAAAAAAAAAAAAAAACCTCAATTATGCAATGTTCAGATTACAATAATGAGAATTTTGGGGCAAAAATTGGTATGCATATAATACCACAGTGTCGTATTGGTCCCAAATAGGTTTTATGTTCTTTATGCAAAACAGAATTTCTGATTGTTTATTTTGATGATGCAATGAAAAATGGCACTCATTCATATCTAAGAGCTTAAACACACTTGTGTTGCACTCGGATGACTTTCTGCAAGCTCCTGACACAGATGAAGATGATCTGGTGAATGAGAGTGTGAACTCTGAGCGGTGATTCTGCTGTGTGTTTGCACACATTACTGCTGTCCAGCACTTTAGACTCTCTCAGGAAGAACAAGAGGACACATCACTTCCATGCCACAGAAAAGTCAAACGTCAAGCTTTGTGATTCCTGACGTCTGAGATGAGTGATGTTGACGGCGAGAATGTCAGTCAGAGGCAGGAGGTTAATTGAGCATAATAAGATATTAAACTGACAGACAGGCAGTAGCTAGTCAGGCTGGGAAAATACACATCCAGCACCCATACGATCAGCACTGGAGCTCCTCAGGGCTGCGTTCTCTCCCCACTGCTCTTTTCCCTCTACACCAACGACTGCACATCTAAAGATCTGGTCATTTCCTTTTCTTCCTGTGACTGTCAGACTTTAATACTCAATCATGTTCTCTGCACAAAATCTCTCTCTGTCAGTCTGCACTCCAGTGCTGGAAACACTAGCCATCTAGAACACAGAAATGCTGCCTGGACAATTTTACACCATTTGGCTGTCAGAAAAATAGGAGAGTTGAAGTTAAATAATTTCAATAACTAGTTTACCCCCCAAAAATAAAAATAAATAAAAATCATTCATCATTGACTCATTATTGGTTCATGAGGCCCTGGGGGAGATCTTACAAATCATGCACAAGGTTTTATTTATAATCATTTGTTTATTAAAGCTGCAGTCCGTAACTTTCTTTTTTGGTTAAAAATGATCTATCAATATTTGAGCAAGTACATAACCAGCCAGTCTTCAAAACTATCGCCTTACCTTAGACCGATTCACAACGGTAAGCTTATTATAATGCTTCTAATTTGAGTGGTACGGGTAGGTTTTCGCGGGAAAATTCGAGCATGGCACTGCGTCATTACGTCAAGTCTGTAAACATAAAGAAGTTGTCCCGGCTAACAGGCTATCGCATGTGAGGATCCTGCAGGTGGAGGATCGTTAGCCTTTTCTCACAGCAGCTAGAATAATTAAATTGATCATTTTGATGGTGGCTTGTAATCCAGAAAGGATTATGTGTTTATGAAACACATGTGAATGAAATTCAATTATATTCCAGTTTTAAATGTGCTTCTGATTACAGATAGCCTGGGATTACACAAGATTTGTATTTTAAAGACAACCAGTTCGAAGGGAGCATAATTTGCTTTTAAGAATTTCTTAATATGAAATTTGAATGGTATGACAATTAGATATTAGACTGTATAGAAATTAAAATCTACACCATAATACACAATACTCATAGTCACGCAATGCTGATGTTGTTAACATTAATAATTTGAGAATAAAGTATAACAGTATAAGTATAATAATAATTTGCATGGTTTGATGTGATATGAGCTAACCGATCTTTAGATTTAATCACCATTAGTAGCGCGATTTATGGTAATGCTTTTTTCCTCAGTTGGGCAGAACAAGCGTGGCAGACTTGTTACTTACTTGTTCAGATGACAATATATGGTGAAAATTCTTATTTGGGTCATATATTCCAAGACGTAGGCTAGAATCTGTGATTGCGAAGTATAGTAAGTACAGTAAATATCCACACCGGTGCGGTGACTGATAGACTGATACACATACTCATAATAAAATATTAGATTCATCCGCGCTGGAGCCGTGCCGGAGCACATCCCACGCAAGCAAGATAATTCCGCACAAAGCTGCAATTGCAGGTTTTCAACCAGAGATGGCGACAAAGAGGCAAAACTTACGGTCTGCAGCTTTAAATGAAAAACTTAAACAATAAGCATGCCGCACATGTGTAGTTGAAAGCTAATTCTCGTTTTACAGATATCTAATTTTTTATCAAATAAAAAAATCTTATATATTGAAGCAAACATTTTTATAATTACATTTTTACTTGTATTTTTAATATTAATTATATTGTGTGTTTTTTATTATTTAGTGCATGTATTATACTTGTATTACATACAAATGAAAATATTGCCCCAAACTCTGATTTGATTATTTTCTCTTTTTATTAGGTCTTGGAGGAATAAGAGATCAAATGAAGTCTTATTTTGTGTGTATGTGTGGGTGTGTACTTTTTTTTTACATTTTACTTTTTATTTTGAGATGATTCATTATCTTTTATATTGTATATAATACCATAACTGGTTTAGGCTGCTAGTGCATATTTAATATCTAGTTTTCATTTTCTCCTACTAAGACTTAATCCAGATAAATTGGTTTGAACAGAAAACGAAATGGCCAATACAGGCGTAAACACTGGCTGTTGATTCCATTATAGTGCAGATATACAGAACATTACAAAAGGCTCTATCATAACAAATTATTCATGACAGCAAGTTTGTGTGTGTGTGTGTCTGTGTGTGTGTGTTTGTGCACAGCAGTCACAGCGCATATGCAGATTGCTTGATTTTAAGGTCATATGTTGTTTGGTTAGCATGATTCTAATGCACATTAGCATGTAAATTACATTGCATTTTCTGTTTTCTAATCATTGCAGAGGAATGATAGACTTCTGCTGTCTAAGAATGTGACATTCATATTCAGACTGACAAAGCTTCTATTTCTAAATGCACTAGAACCTGGGGATTCCATCCCATGATTCCAGCACCTCCATTTGTTGCTATGATACTGGCAAGTTTATGCATAATTAGTTTCTTGTTTGCCCCAAAAGTCACTTCATTCTAAATTTGAATGTCAAAGGGATTCTGCACATACTTGTAGTAAAGAATTTTAAATATTTGTTTGCATATATGATCTGATGGTATATTCTTTTGCATGTTAAAATCTACAGTTAAAGGAATAGTTCACTCAAAAAGGATTTTTTTTAAATATTTACTCAGGCCATCCAAGATCTATATGAGTTTGTTCCTTCATTAGAACAGATTTGGTGAAATGTAGCATTCCATCACTTGCTCACCAATGGATCCTCTGCAGTGAATGGGTGCCGTCAGAATGAGAGTCCAAACAGCTGATAAAAACATCACAATAATCCACAAGCAATCCACACCACTCCAGTCCATCAGTTAACATCTTGTGAAGTGAAAATGCATCATTAAGAATCAGGAGAAAAATCTGCTCAGATCAAGCACCGTTTACAAGCCAAAACAATTCTAAACAAATATGTGGGTGGATTTTGATGTGAGAAGACAACAGTGGATAGATATTTTCACTGGAAGAAGCGTTATTATGGATTATGGACTCGTATTTTAGCCGGAAGTAACAGTTAATAGTCAAAATGCCTTAATGATAAATTTGTTTCTTACAAACACACAGCTTTTCACTTCAGAAGACATTAACTGATGGACTGGATTACTTGTGGATTATTGTGATGTCTTTATCAGCTGTTTGGACTCTCATTCTGACGGCACCCATTCACTGCAGAGGATCCATTGCTGAGACACTGATGCAATGCTACATTTCTCCAAATCTGTTCTGATGAAGAAACAAACTCATCTACATCTTAGATTACTTGAGGGTGAGTAAATATTCAGAAAATTTCCATTTTTGGATGAACTATACCTTTAATGTTAGTGCTTTCCAATTTATGCTTTTTAAGTGCTTTTTAATCAAGTTCTACAGCACATGACTTAAACTATACTAAAACTAAAAATTTGCACCAGACTTGACTTAAATTTGTGGCTGTTCCTTATACAAAGCTATTACACATCACTTGGAATATAGTGCACTGTCATGATGTTTTTACTGCCTTTTTTGAATGAAATCCTCCACTTTTCATTGTCTGAGCAGCTCAAACATTCTGTCTAACATCTCATTTAGCGTTTTACAGGAGGACGATAACAGAGGGTCAGAACCACACGAGGGTGAGTAAATAATGACATGAAAAACAGTTCCTTTACAGTAATTTTGACAGCCACTTTACACGATGCAATGAAGGAATCATCTTCCTTCCAATCATTCAAGCCTTTTACTGCACTCAGGTTTCAATGCACGTACTGTAATGTGTCTTGATATGCCACTTTGAGTGGTTTGGGATGATTTGCAATGAGTCTTGGTTGCATTTGCGATGTGGATACCAGTTTGATTACTTAAGATGCTTAGTGCAAATAGATTCAAAGATCAATGCAGGCATCTCACCATAAAAGTAAATGACCATAGTCTCTAATTTGAACAACAAATTCTTCTCATTCTTCTAATATATATATGTATAAGTACTCAAAATTAATTGCCAGCCTTGTTGTTTTTGTAACATCAATATTGTGATGCCTTAATTAATTGTAACATTTTTAATTAATTTATAAGAAATAGTGTAGTATTTTATCATCTAAAATTTTTCATTTCAATGAAAACAATTAATAAAAAAAAAAGAAATGGAACAACTTTAATAACACTGTTAAATGTAATATTTAGCAAATCTCAAAATGAATATATCTATCTATATATATCTATAGCTATATCCATCTCTCTCTCTCTCTCTCTCTATATATATATATACTCTTTTAATGCTACATATGATGCTGTGATGCCTGGATTCAGCATTAAAAAAAAAAATTAAAATAAAAACTTTTTTATTTATTTAGTATAGTATTTTATAATCACCTGTCATTTATTTTACTTTCAGTGCCAACCAACTGTTAAAACAATGCATTCAATATTTATTTTTATTTCAATGCCAATCCCGAGTTAAAAACAATATATTTTTTTTTAATTCTAGAAATAAAAAAAAATAAAAAAAAATAATAGCACTGTTATATTGTGTATATTGTATAGTGTAGCACAGTAATATTTAGCAAATCTTCAATTTATTATTATTTTTCTATTTATTTACAGAAAATAGTGTAGTACTTCATGATCAGAAACATTCTATATGAGTATGTGTATTTAAGTCCTGACTCACTCACATGCACACTTTCTAGTGCAGTTGGGTTTGTGTTGCTTCACTAGGTTTGGGTCTCATTTTTACACCTACAATCAGGGTTCAGCGGTGAGTCCTTGTTGACACAGACTCTCCATGACACCCAGAGGCAGCAAAACACACACACACACACACACACACACACACACACACACACACACACACACACACACACACACACTCTCTCTCTCTCTCTCTCTCTCTCTCTCTCTCCAAACACTCGGCAACATTCTCCACTATAAATAACCTTCACCTAGAGTGGCGGGCGCGTTTGCTAAGTGAGGATGCAGAGACGCTGAGGCCCAAGCAGCTGCAGAGCTGTAAACGAGCACACGAGCCTCACAGACACTCACAGATGCGTCACCGCTGCCATGGTCATCCAGCCCGCGGCCCTCAAACCGGCCCGCAGATACAGGACATTATGGAGACAATGGAGATGATAAATGCCTTAATATCATCCTCTTCCGTTCTCATCCTCACAGAGGCTCTTTCTCTATATGATCTGGTTAATATCAGCCACAGTGCACTTTTCGTCTGATGCATGTTACACACAAAAACGCAAAGTTTATTGTTACCACAAAGTTTACGTTATTGGCCAATATTAGAGGTTTTATTGATCCATGTTCAATTGTGCATGCTTATTTTTTTTTTTTTACGATTAGATGTAAAATGTATTTAATTTTATTATTGTTTATTGCTAACTGCTTATTAAAGTAACACTGGCATTTATATATATACTTAAAGTATATTTTCAATTTTGTTTTCATGCTGCACATTATAATGTGATGCCTAAATTTATTTGTAGCAATTAAAACAACTGACTTTAGTTTTTAGTGATTTATTTTTATTTATTTAGACAAAATGTTGTATTTTATAGTCACCTATAATTAAGTCAACCCCCTCAAAAAATATAATTTTTTTATTATAAAAAATGCAAAAATTTAATAGCACTGTTATATGTAATATTTAGAAAACTGAATATACATTTTTTTCATGGGCTCGAGCTTTCCTGTAGCTCAAATAGCAGAGCATGGCGCTAGCAATGCCAAGATCATGGGTTCGATTCTCAGGGAAAGCAAGAGCTGCTAAAATGTAGAAACTGTAACTTGAATTGTAAGTCGCTTTGGATAAAAGCGTCCGCTGAATGCATAAATGTAAATGTCTTAACTGACATCAAACTAGATATCCGTGAACAGAATGATGCAGTCTGCTTTTTCTGTTTGTGAAATGTTCTGGACAGTAATTATGATCAGACAGTTTGCTCAACACTAATTTCTTCTGTTTATGAAGAAATTCTGACATGCTATATTTTTTGTGTATGTTGACCAGCTCCTAAACAGCATGAAAAAACACAGCTAACTGTGATTGGTCCCTGTATGTGCCAATCAGGTCACCGAAGGTGCCAAAAAGAGGTGATGACAAAAAGGAGAGCATACTGGATTGTTGTGCAGGCCAGAAAAAAGCCAATCTGCACCTGCTGGTGAGTGTGTTCAAGCCTTGATATGAAGCCAGTTCTGAAAGCGTCCCTCATGTGAGAAGCCAGCGTCCCACCTGAATCTGAGCAGTCTCAGCGAGAAGCTCCTGTCTAATTAGCACGCTCTGCTGAGGAACGCCTTGCTGCGCTGGCCAGTTAAAGCACTTCCTGTTGAACACGACTGATTAGAATGGCTGGTTTAGCACAGCAGAGGTGGGGTTGTGAAGGAGTCACTAGGAATCAGCTCTGCTGTAAGTTACAAAGTGATTCCTGCCTGACTTCAGTTTAGTCAATCAGAGATCGACAGATAAATTACTGCAGATTATTTACACACATAATATAACAGTGGTTGTTAAAATCTCTTATTTTTTTTGCATAACAATTGGTTAAATAGATGACATAAAAAAATTCAAAGAGTTATTATATTATCTTTTTTTTTATTATTATTGTAACCTCCACAATGCATTATGGGATCAGTAGTTAATTCACTCAAAATAGATGTTATACTTGGTTTTGCATCTTTTTTTATTTTTTACTTTAATCTTTTTTAATACTTTTTTCCCCTTCAAATCAAAGTTTCAGGGCTGGTTTGGATCATGGTTTAAAACTCTTGATTAAAGGATTTTTAAACATGCCTATTGAGGAAACAGATGGCATAAATATTTACAGAAGGAGCAGATAGTGGGAAAAAATCTGTGTAAGAAACCAATCTGACATTGCAATCAATCAATCAATACATGCATACAGTACATATATACAAATATATAAAAATAATAATAATGAATCCAGTTTGCACTCACTGATTTCAGATTTGGCAGGCGGCGTGAGGTTGAGTCTCTCCATGGAGTTGCTGCTCTCCTCGTCTAGAACGTAATCGAAGTTCAAGATGAACATCATCACAACTCCTTCCTCGTTCTTCACTGGGATGATGTGAGTATTGCACTGGAAGTCTGAGCCTACAGGAGGAACATGAAGACATTTTAGATTTCTAGAACCTAACTCTGTTTCACTTAATTTGGTTGAGTTTCCAACGCTTGTCTGCTGTCTGGACCACGGCCCACGTCTAGTTTGATAATGAAGATACACCGTTGACCATACTAAGAGTTGTGAAGGAAATAGAAGAGGGCTGGAGATTTTAAACAAATCGAGAGGATGAAGGTACTTTTTATAAAACGCGTCGCCCAAAAGAAGTTTGCCCAAAAAGGGATAATTCTGTTATTATTTATTCACTCATGTTGTTCCAAATCCACATGCTCCAATTTTTGTCCTCTGTGGAAGACGGAATGTATAAATTTAGAGATTATATATGTTTTCTGAAGTTATATGATTTAAATCCAAATTTAAGCTTTTATTCATATATTAAAATCTTTCTTATTTTTTAGATAACTTTTTTTACGAAAATGAAAAAAACAACAAAAAAAATTAATAAAATGAAAAAGAAAAAAAGAAAATTGTCAGGCTTGTGTTTGTTGTGTCTTGTGTTCCCTTATGCCCGTATTTGGTCCTTCCTGTTTCCTGTTCTGGTTTAGTTCTCATTATATTCCTTTGATTCAGCTGTGTTTTATTAATTATCTAGTTTACTCCTCGTTTAGTTCTTGTACTTAAGCCCTGTGTTTCCCTGTCTTTAGCGTCTGGTATTGAACGGCATTCTGTGTGTCCTGTGCTTCGATGAGTTTGAATTATTAAAGACTGTGTTATTTGATGAATTTCTCGTTCTCTGCTCCAGTGAATCGTGACAAAAATATATAAATTAAAATCTAAACAAAAATTACAATAGTATTTCAAGTTACACTAGTTATTGTATAATGGTTCTGTGAGTGTTAATTTGTTCAGTAGTTCATGCAATAACTGTCATAAAATAAAATATGTGTAATAAATAGCTGGATGTGAAATAAGTCATGCCTTTTATTGTTTTCCCTGTTTGTTAATTATTTGTTACATTCAGTTATGTCAAATAGGTTGGCAATACCATAAAACCATTAAAAATTTACGATCTATAAGTATTTAGGAGATTACTGTTTTTGCATACTATTTGGGGATTTATTAAAATATTATGAATTTATATGCATTTTTTTTATTTAGTCACTTAAATGAAACATTTTAAAGCAACATGGGCTTGCTAAAAACAGAGCTGGTAAAAAGGTGTTTTTTTACACTTACATTGAGAATTTTAACCAAAGTATGTTATAGACTTTTCATTAAGACCCTAAAGAATCATATCAACTTGTGGAAAATGCACTTTTTGTGAACTCCTTGTTCAAAGCAGACGGACTGAACCATAACAAACTAATTTGCACTCTGCAGCAGGAGAAGGTGTGATTGAAGGAATGAAGAGGTGATGGCAGCTTTCATCTGCTGTCTGATACAGATGCTGCATTACCGAAAAACCCTCTCCAGCTCCAACAGCCTCCAAGAGACAAACAACATGAAGAGAGAGAAAGAGACGGCGGCCCCTGTCCTGAGCTGGAGGGTGTGATCACGGATAAATGCGCTGAATCAGACCCAGAGGTCAGAGGTCAGAGGTCACAGCCTGTGCTTCTCTCTGCAGGCTTAGCCCTGTTCAGCTGCAGCGGTGGGACTTAGCAGCCTGTGACAGGCACTGCGGCACAATGAATCTGTCCACATGGACGCCAATGTTCTCCTCTTATCTTTTCTCTTTTTTAGTCCAATCCATCCTTATCATCTGCTCATTGGGTTTGCTCCCAAAGCCCCTTTAGTGATGAAAGGATACAAAAATGCTTAGGCTCCTCATATCTGCTGCACTGAAGGATTATTAAAATGTTTGGGTGTTTGTATGAAAGATTGTGACTGACATAATATACAGATAGTATCGGTCCTGGATGCTGGTGGAGACGCTGAATGGTTGAACTTGACATGATGTCTTAAAAACACACATCAGTGTCACATGATCCTTCAGAAATCATTCTAATATGCTGATTTGGTGCTAAACAAACATTTCTTATTATCAGTGTTGAAAAGTGTTATGCTGATTCATATTTTTTGTGGAAACAGTGATGCATTTTGTTTCAGGACTTATGAATAGAAAGCTCAAAAGAAAAGCATTTATTTGAAATGAAAATCTTTTGCAACCGTGCAAACGTCTTTACTGTCTGTATCTTTACTGTATCTTTCAGACCGTGCTGGTGGTGTCAGTCAGAGCCAGCACGACTCAAACACATCAGCGCTGAAGCTCATAGCACACAAGCAGGGGATTGTCTGGGGATCGTCTTGAACATGCTGGACTAAGCATTTCCCGCATTCTGAGCAGTACATCAACGTCTCCAGCTCCAGCAGGTATCATTAATACTCCTAACACAACACCGGCAAGAAAAATGGATCAAATGAGGTGTGGAATATTCTGCGGCGACTCTGCTCAAATGTAATTTAATCTACATGTTCAGTATAATCTAATGAGTGTGCGGAGAAGAAGCGCTCGGAAAATCCTCTGAACATGAAGAACATCACGGCCTGTCAATGAGAAGATGCAATCACAAAATTATTTCAGCTATTTGCTAAGATGTTCTAATGCAAATACAGGTGCATCTCAGAAAATTTGAATATGGTGAAAAAGTTTATTTCAAAAAGTGAAACTTTTATATATTTTAGATTCATTACATGTAAAGTAAAACACTTTAAAAGTTTTTTTGTTTGAATTTTTATGATTAGAGCTTACAGCTCATGAAAGTCAAAAATCAGTATCTCAAAACATTAGTAGTAAATCTCCATCACGTGCTTTCAGATGGAGCGGCATTTACTACACAGAGCCGTAGTTCACTGACAAGCAATATTGCGTTCATAATCACAGGTGATGCATTGCTTACTTAATATCTACTCTGGTATGTACTGCATTTGGTATTTAAATGAAGACTTTTTTTGTTGTTTTTAGCGCAACACACCCACTTTCTCTGTAAATATGCCAGATTGCATTCTTTACCAGCACTGTAATTCGTCACACTGATTTCCTCCTTAGCATCAGAGCTCTTATGAAGATCTCATGCACAATGTGTGTTCACAGAGACATCTGTCTCAACCAAACCTCTCACTTCTTCAGCGAGGACACCTGACGTGCCATTTGCACACGGATCAAGAGACTCTCACTGTTTAACATGCAAATGCAGTGTCTGTTGAGGCTCTCAGACACATGTTCAAGCGTCTCTTGCTCCTCTGTCTGGAGGAAACCATTGCTAGTCTTCATTAGCAGCATGCTGCCTGTCTGACTAAATATAACTAGCAGCAGTAGGCTTTAGCAGGGCCATTCAGAGCTGGCAATAATTTGCACGTTTGGATTTTTTTAGTCTTTCTACAAAATTTGTAAAATGTTATGAAAACTTTAGGACATTGCATGTAGATGTGGCTAACATTATATATATATATATATACACTGTAAATAAATTACATTTTGAAAAATTGTGGGAACTGACAAATAAATATTGACTCAACAAATTGCTTCCCAATAATTCTCCCCAAACAAAAAAATGCATAGTGGTAATTTCAGCTGAAGGTCTTAAATTAAATTTAAGGCATGTGCCTGAGAGAAACCGCTGCTTTAATGAATTCAAGTTCCTGTGCGGAGCCGATGCTGAAGGGTGACAGAACATCATTTACAGATGGATTTTCTATCGTTAAAGTTATGGTGAGTACTGAGCTTTGTATTTATTAACTCATGTTTCACATGCTACATTATATTTTGCAGAATAACAGTGAATTCACGCCTTTACTGGTGTCATGTTGCCAACATGATGTCAGCGTTTATAACCTAGTTTAGCCCATACCGATCTTTCGGTAGAGGTCTTTGATATTATTTGAATTGTTGTTTTAACGATGTGGGATTTGACATTTTCTTGTATATTGCAAAAACCAAACAAAACCCGCCTAACTTACAGAGTGCACGAATACATTAATGTTACGTGATGACGATTAGACTAGTGCGTGTGCGCATACAGTGCATTTTTTCACTGCATTATTCAGTCTTTACAACAGATCAATAAACAAGATGCATTTTAGACGCATTATTGCATGCTTTTGCTCTATTTCGCAAACAAAAATTGTTCATATCAAAAACTTTAGGAGCCGACTGTCCACGGTAGTCCTTAAGATACCAGCACAATAACACAATCAGCAAAATATTGTCTAATTATCATTATCGATAAAATCCCACAAAATATTGAGATATCATTTTTGTCGATATCGCACACCCCTATCTCTCAGTTACTTAAAGTTATTGAACTAAATTATTTTTTTTTATCTGATATGTATGAGACACAAGGAATTAGTTTCTGCTATAACAATTGTTTTGTTCCCATTAGTGTAACCCACCATTGCTAGGTCTGAGCTCACAAGGCACCATTTGGTGTAGAAAAGGAACCACTACGAATTTCACAGTGAGTATTTAACAGTAGTTCTTATTGGATATATGTTTATTCCATAGCTCTTAGATGTAATTTGTGAGGTGTTACTTTATTGAGAGCTGCCATGAAACATGGCTTGGTGTAATGTAGGCTGCTAATTCTAATCTAGACTTAGTATTGACATTGCTATTTTATACATTTATTTATTTTATTTTATTTTTACAGAGTACAGAGCCATTGGCGAACCACACAACTGTAAAGGAAATGTGAATTGTTGAAATAGTAAGCAGCAGCAGTTGCACTTCAAGGGCCCTGTCAAGTGTGCTGAATGTCTCCTCTGTCCTGGAAGAGGAGCTGGTGCTTCACAACTAAGGAGACTTTGTAAATGCATGTATTGTACTTTTTTGGATTATTGTATGCACTCATCCTGGAGTACAACAAGGCCTTAAAGGGATAGTTTACCCAAAAATGAAAATTGTGTCATTAATTACTTACCCTCATGTCGTTCCAAACCCGTTAGACCTTTGTTCATCTTCAGAAAACAAACGACATGAGGGTAATGAATGACAGAATTTTATCCTCAAAGTACCTCTTATGAGTTTTTTTTTTTTTTGGCAAATATTTGACGTGTAAGATGCAGTTTCATGCAAAGAACCTCTTGTGAGAATGGTAGGGTTCATGTGAAATTACTCTAAACACTGGGTGAAGTAACCTCCCCATTCCTTACATTTGATGGTGTTTTTGACATTTTAATATGTGAATGTATTTGATGTTAAATGTTTAAATAGTAAAGATCTAGATTCATGAGCTCAGAGTACCTTTTGTGAGAATGGTAATATTCAGTGACATCAACCTAAACACTGGATGAAGTAACCTCAGATAATCTTTGACCTTAACCTTGACATTTTTTGCATGTTTGTTTATGTATCAATGTATAAGGTGCAATTCATCAACTTTGTGTATCTTATGAGAATTTAAATGCATGATTTTGTAAGGTATACTGTGTAGAAAATTTCAATGTATTTATAATTTAAAGGTATATTGCTGTGTATTTCATTAAAAGTGTTAAAATATGGCAGTGTTTATTGTATAATTTAATAACATTTTCATTTTCTTTTGGGACAACAGGGAATAAACAATTCAGTAAGGTTGCTTTAGCACTATACATTTACCAATATACGTTTTTAAATTAGGTAAAACAAAAAATGTATGCTACTACTATTTAAAATATTCAATTGGGCCAATAACTTGGTTTGGTAGACTTATTTTTTCCCAATTGGCTCAACATATTATTTCTCATTGAGCCAATGTTAACAGACTGTGGCCACAATTGATCAAATTCAGTTAGCAGAAATCCAATTGGGCCAATGGAAAAATGTAGATGTAATCAGTCACTAGAATATTTTGAGTTGAGGAGGTCTGAAATTTTTTACAGTGTATATATATATATATATGTTGTGTTATATTGTATTTTAGCCATTTCATCAATTAATTTACAGTGCTATACTAGGTAGAAACACCATATTAATCTGCAAAATACTTATTTTAATTTGAAGAAATATTTATTTTAATATGCAATTAACTAAAAATCTAAATATTTATATTTCATTTTTTTAGAACTCATTTTCTCATTTCTCTTTTTAAACTGCCAAAAAGCTAAATGTTAATAAACATTTGCACTGTAAAAATCTTTTTTTTTTTCAAATCACCTAAAATATGTACTTCATGTGTGAATCTCTAAATTAACTCTGGTTTTATTCAGGTCAGTGAGGTTGAATGCAATTTGTTTAATTATATGAAAACATGAGGTCAGTTTTAAAAGTGCACTAAACAGTGATAAACTACAGCCAATTCATCTAATACATGAAACTGACACCTCTGTTCTAGAGACTGATGACGCATCCAGATGGATATTTCTGATTTAAATGCTCATTATTTATAGTGTTAAAATCATGACGTGTGTTTCACAACATTTCCATCACTAATGACACAACGATGCTTCTTTCTCTAATGAATTATGGAACAGACGCAGATCGAGTATCCGTCTGTTTGACAGTTTTTGGCACCACTGCAGGTCAGTCAGGTCTTGTATTGCTGCTCTACAACAACTTTAACACACTAACTAAACAAACGGGGTCATTCCTGCTCTCCAGAAACTTTTAAAAGTATTTTTATATAATTATACACCAGAATTTCAGAAATATGCAAGTTCACACACCAGTGTGATTTTAGTATCTATTATCTTTTTTTTGTTTTTTTTTTGGGAACAATTATTTTTTATTTTATTTAAAGGCAAACTAAATAAAAATAACATAAAAACGCAAAAAGCACGTACATATTATAATTTTTATAAATATTTTCAATTTGTTTTCATTTTTAAATTTTCATTTTTAATTTTAGTCAAAGTTTTCGTAATTTTTTGTTATTTTTTTGTATTTCTCCATATATATATATTTATTTTATTTCAGTTTGAGTTATTGCTAATACTGATGTTTAGAGGTCCAGACTGTGTTTCACAAGATTCATCAGCGGCGATTAAAGATAATTATACTCTAAACGTCACTGAACTACGTCTCATTGAACTATGGTGTTTCACACAGTAAAGTGTCTAATTGGTCTCTGGTATCTCACGACCTGACAGAGACACCGCAGACGCTGTTTCACCGATAAAAGACATCGCAGACGTTGTGACAGAGATGCGATACACACAGATCTAGTGTCTTGATGCAGGTAAAGTTGAGGGAAAGAGGTCAAGAGGAACAGTCAGAGATAAAGACACGTTGTTTGTTTTAAAGAAATAATAATATAATAACTTGTACATGTCATCTATTTAACAAAGGGGAGAACCAACAAATATTACTGAGAATTATATACACTAGTCAACATATGAAGTGGATCAAAACTATCATCAAAGTTGTCCTAAAACCAAAATGTGTTCTTGTCGTATACCATTTTAGTTTTTGTTAATATTTTGAATTTGATTATGTATTTATTTTTCTGTTTATAATTGTTCATTTTAGTTAAAGTCATAGTAATTTTGTTGTGTATTTTACCATTTTTATTATTTTGAGCTATTTTAGTACTTTAGTACCTAAAACTAAATGAAAGTGTGGAATGTTGCCTTGTCAACTGAAATAATTTTTTTATATTTTATTTCAGTTAATATTTATTTCAACTAATGAAAATGTTTTTTATATATATATATATATATATATATATATATATAGTTTTAGTTAACAATAATAACCCTGATTTTAGAAACATTAGTGTCATAAAATTGATTTTGCATTGCATTTGTTTGCCTTGTTTGCAGTGTTGCAAGTTGTGGCACAGAAATTAAGCACTTCACCTTCAAATACTTGGTGATTCATGATTCTAGTGGTTGTCATATAATGCTTTATTTCTTTTTTTGGTTGCACTGCGGGCAGCAGTAGTTGGTACCTGCCGTGTCTGGCTGGAAAGGCTGTGTGTCTGGGCAGATGAACAGACACGAGTTGAATGACGATCTCCTTACATCCTGTACCGCGCTGAAAGTCACCTCTAATCCACAGAGTATGGCGTATCAGAGCTGTCATGTGCATTAGTGTGTGTTTACTGCAGCTTTAGCGTATGAATGCAGCATGGTCATGTGATTTAACATCTCCACACATGCAGTGACCAAAAGTCTTTTTATTTTTAAGGAGATTTTAGGAGTGACTTTGATTGAATATTTTGCAGAGCTCCAATTAATATACAAGATAACAACCACCAGAATCATAAAGACCCGAGTTTCAGTAGCATGATATTAAAAGATGAAGTGTGATTTTTATTTTATTTTTTTTTTAGGCCAGAAGAGGCAGCAATGCAGATTGATTAACCAAAACAGGTTTTTGCAATTCTGTTGTTCATCTGTAAGTCTCACTGGATAAAAGCAGCAGCTAAATGAATAAATGCAAATTATAAAAAACTGTGAACAGCTGTGAAGCTCACCAAACATTGTAGGGAATTCAGCAGTATGAACATCAACAAATCATCATGATAAACAATACAGCCATTCAACAACCTCCTATAATAAAAACAGCCCTTAACAAAGATTCTTTGTTTGAAACATGTAACAGCTTTGAAAGCTTTTAAATGTTCCTTTGAAAAAGCTATCAACATTCAAAGCCAATTTAATTTACTGTTTGTTGTCAGGTTGCTTGTTCTTCACAGACATCAATATTAAACATACAGTACCAAACAGCTCAAGAACCTCATGAGAATAGAAGTAATAACCTAAATTTCAGTTTGGTTTGCCTCACAAAAATAATTTCATATTGCTTGAAAAGACTTGTAAACACTCTTAAAAATAAGTTAATCCATGAAACCTTAATACATGCAACAAGATGTAAGATAAGATAAGAACCCTTCCATTCTTAATAGTGGAAAACATTTCTTTAGATTATTAAAATGCTCTTTACACTAAGATTTTTTATTTTATTTTCAGTGAAATGTTCTTTGACAAAAATGTTATTTTATGCTATTGCCTCACAAAATACCCTATAGGAACCTTTATTTTTAATAGTGTACAGTAGAGCAGAAGTGGTATGGACTACGTTTCTGACATTTAACGTGTTTTTCTTTGTCCTCTTCAGACATGAAGAACACTTGGTCTCTATCCAATTTCATCGTATGGAGGAGAAGCAGCTAAAAAAATTCAGCTAAACTCTCTTTTTTTGGACAGAAGAAAGATAATCATTATTGTGGAACAACATGAGGGTAAGTAAATTATGATTTTTTGGAGAACTGTCCCTTTAAAGGTAAGGGGTGTACTTTTTGTGACTGTAATTTAAAGGTCGAGTGTATAATCTCTGTCAAAATGTGGAGACATTCATTTCCGAAATTGTTACACTTGCAACAATTACATTTGCAGAAAGCACATGCTTTATGCTCAAAACAAGTCTAAATGCAAAATAATAAGCCTATTAGGGATAGTAAAGATCCATTGTCAAGAGGTTTTGAATTTTCAGTATTTACAGTTTGTGAAAATATTAAATACAATTATAAAGTATTAAAAGTACGTATCATATTCTCATACAGTATTTTTGTAAAGTCATATAATATAAAGTAATTCCAATATAATACTGTTTTTACCTGTTTATTTTCCATTTCTCAGTGGGGTTTCTGATTCTGATCTATTTATTTACCATTTGTATTAAAACAGTTAGGGTTGGCCCGCAAACATCATAATAATTATTATTAATTATAATGACAATGTATGGAACACACAACCATTACAAAACAAAACATCTAAAAATGTATTGTCCCAATTGTTTAATTCATAGATGATAACAAGTGAGATTTCAATGATATTTTGACCACTGAACTCTGAAATGTCTCTGGTCTCCAAGTCAGAAATCTGGTCAGAAATCTTATCTCAGAAACCCGAGATTATTTTTGCAATTTCATTTGGTGCTGCTAGTGACAGAAATGACACACTTTACCTTCAAAATTACAGTCTGTGATGTTTGATAACTTTCAAGGAACAATTTTGATCTCTCTCATGTTCTTCTATTTCTCCATCTGTCACCAAAAAGTCCTTCATTTCCCTCTCTGCTGCTCATTACAGAGGCGTGTTGTGCTAATGCAGTAGATATTGTTTGACTCATTGTCAAAACAGTAATGCACAGAATATTAAAGCAACAACACTTTACGTATCCAGACTCCTCTCAAGTTCCAGATAGGAAAGCTACCCGTGTTAAATACTTAAAAGCCCCCCAGAGATTACGGCCATTAAGTCTTGAGCAGGACGGTGCTAGTATTATTGTCTATAGCGCTGACGTATCCAGTACCCTGCTTCATGTTACAGAGAAGTCAGGCGACTAATAACCTTTAAACTGTACATTAAACCATACTTTTTTAAGCATTTCTTTATGATGATTTCTCAGCTGCCATATTCAGCATTCGATAACAGTCACATTGTTAATAGTGTGATTTTTGCAATCTATATTTTCAGAGTGCATGGCTTTTTTTGAATGGTTCTTAATGGAGAAAGATGCCCTTTGAATCCCTTGTAAGAGCAGTTTTTACTAGGAAACTGGCTCATGAAAGTCATTTGTGAATCACACTACACTGGTTGTTCTGTGTGTTTTTTGTTGCATGCACAGTATGATTTATCATATTTTATTGTCTTTACGTTTTTGTTTTTCTACCAAACATCATAAAATATTAGTCGGAAAAGGGTGGTTTGCCCACTTCAGGTTGGTGGAGAGTTCCTGCCTCAAGTGGAGGAGTTTAAGTATCTTGGGGTTTTGTTCACGAGTGAGGGAAGGATGGAACGGGAGATTGACAGACGGATCGGTGCATCTTCTGCAGTAATGCGGTCGATGTACGGTCTGTCGTGGTGAAGAAAGAGCTGAGCCGCAAGGCGAAGCTCTCGATTTACCGGTCAATCTACGTTCCTACTCTCACCTATGGTCATGAGCTTTGGGTCATGACCGAAAGGACAAGATCCCGGATACAGGCGGCTGAAATGAGCTTTCTCCACAGGGAGGCTGGGCGATCCCTTAGAGATAGGGTGAGAAGCTCGGTCACTCGGGAGGAGCTCAGAGTAGAGCCGCTGCTCCTTCACATTGAGAGGGGTCAGCTGAGGTGGCTCGGGCATCTGTTCCGGATGCCTCCTGGACGCCTTCCCGGGAAGGTGTTCCGGGCGCGTCCCACTGGGAGGAGACCCCGGGGAAGACCTAGGACACGCTGGAGAGACTATGTCTCCCGGCTGGCCTGGGAACGCCTCGGTGTCCCCCCGGAAGAGCTGGAGGAAGTGTCTAGGGAGAGGGAAGTCTGGGCATCTCTGCTTAGACTGCTGCCCCCGCGACCCGGCCCCGGATAAGCGGAAGAAGATGGATGGATGGATGGATGGATGGACATCATAAATCATCCATTATTTTTAACCATACTATTTTTCTCTCTCTGTGTGTGCATTGAACATGAATCGAACTGCCATTACTTAGCTCTTTTTAGTTGAGTGTTGATTCAATTCAGTTCAATTCAATTTCAGGTATATGCAGCACTACATAAAACAAAAGTGTCATTATTTAGCTCAGTTTAGTTCAA
Organism: Barbus barbus; assembly: GCF_936440315.1. Classification (NCBI taxonomy): domain Eukaryota; kingdom Metazoa; phylum Chordata; class Actinopteri; order Cypriniformes; family Cyprinidae; genus Barbus; species Barbus barbus. The sequence goes on along the minus strand of NC_136739.1, from coordinate 30,567,268 downwards.
TGTTGATTCAATTCAGTTCAATGACAGTGTAAATGGTGCAAAATGAATCAATTATGAAACCACTTCAATTTCAACTACAAGCAGCTCTACAGAAGACAAGGATGTCTTGATTCAGTGTTGATTCAGTTCAGTTCAATAACAGTGTCAATGTTGTAAAGTTCAATTATGGAACCAATGTCAGCTAAAAGCAGCTCTACAGAAGATACTGAGTGTCATTACCCAGATCAATAAAGTTTAATCTTGATTCAATTCAGTTCATTAACAGTATTGATGTTGCAAAGTTCAAAGTTCAGAAAATTCAATTCAGCTATAAGTAGCTCTACAGAAGATACGAGTGTCATTATTCAGCTCATTTCAGTTCAATGTTGATTCAGTTCAGTGACAGTGTCAATGTTGCAAAGTTCATCAATTATGAAACCATTTCAATTTCAAGTATAAGCAGCTCTAAAGATGACAAAAGTGTCATTATTTAGCTCAGTTTAGTTCAGTGTTGATTCAATTCATTTCAATAACTGTAGTTATGTTTCCATTCACCTATTTGCATGCACATTTTGGGATATCACATAAAAAATGCTAGATGGAAATGCCAAGATGTGCATAAGTTCTAAAAATGTGAAAAATCCTTGATGTGCATCAAAAAAGTCATGTGACTTGCCTCATCAGATCATGTGATTGGATAAGTATACTGAATATTAATGATCTTTTAAACCCCAATATATAAGGCCAAAGGCGACAGTGGCAAGGAACCGAAACTCCTGACAAACCGTCTTAGACACCTTATCGACTCAGTGTTTTTCCAGCTCACTACGCTCTTCCTCTCCTCCTGGGCTTCAGCATTGAGCACATCAGTCAGGATAGAGCTGTCAGCTGTCACACAGCTACACTCACTCACAGACTAAACCATGCACAATGACCAGCTACTCTTTAACCTGTGCGATATTAGAGGTGAGCTATTACTAACCAATCGCACATCTAGAGTCATTTCTACAGACTAGACGATGAAGGTCTGTTTTGACTTTGACCACACAGAACAAGATGAGTAGCACTCACATTTCCTTTAGGAAACGTAAAACTGATGATTAGTTGATGGATATGTGCTTTTTAACGGTCAGCTGCCATTAGCAGAGAGCAGGATGGCTGATATAATGCAACTTCATAAGGACAAATGTGACCCTGGACCACAAAAGCAGTCTTAAGTCGCTGGGGTATATTTGTAGCAATAGCCACAAATACATTGTATGTGTCAAAATGCTAAATTTTTCTTTTATGCAAGTAAAAATCATGTTACATGAAGATATTTAGTAAATTTCTTACCGTAAATATATCAAAACGTCATTTTTGATTAGTAATATGCATTGTTAAGAGCTTCATTTAGACAACTTTAAAGGTGATTTTCTCAATATTTAGATTTTTTGCATCCACAGATTTTGCATCTCAGCCAAATATTGTCCGATCCTAATAAACCATACATCAATGGAAAGCTTATTTATTCAGCTTTCTGATAATGTAGAAATCTCATTTTTTTTTTATTTACACTTAAGACTGGTTTTGTGGTCCAGGGTCACAAATGAGACTTAAAAGAGTCACTTTACGTCAGTTACTCTGCGACCATCTTGGCATCGTCCTTGAACAGCCATTTTCATATCAACATGCATACAAATACAGCTCCTGCTTATCCCCAATACTGTTTAGGTTTGTTTCAATGAATCAGAAATCCAATAATAATATACTAAATTCTGCTTCTTCACTCCAATCACACTAATAATGTATTTTCCTTCTACAGGATGGAGCAGCTAAAGCCATTAGAAGGGTCATCCATTGATCAAATAGACCGTGTTTTATTCTATATGCTGTATCTGGATGTGTTATTTTTAGTATTATTTATAGTCTAATAATATGAGAGTATTTATTTATATTTTAAATTAGCTTTTATTTTTTTATTTAATTTAAGTTTAAGTAATTCTGTCATGCGCTTTTGTCATTTTTTTATATTTCTATTTAGCTTTTTTTATTTTTTCAGTTATAATTTACCCTAATACCTATTTATCATAATAGTATTTATAATAAACTTATAGTAGATATATTAAAATATAGTACTTATTTCAGATGTTTTTTTATTTTACTTATTTCTTCTTTTAAAATCATTTATTTGAACATTTCAAATTTTTGGTTTATGGTAATGTAAGTTTTAGATTTTTTTAAAATATTTGTAATATTTATATTACAGCTTATTTCAATAACTGAAAACTGTTTGTATTAGTTTTAGTTAATAACAACACGGACATACACAAGATTGATTAAAAATCAAATGAACATTTACAGTACACAATTTTTACTAAAATGGGCAAAAAATATTGAAAACAAAAATATCTATTATCATTGACAAGAGTGTCAGCTAATTTTTGTGACTGAATTAACACTTCTGTTAGTCAACAAAAACCGTAGGATTACTATCTGATGCCAGTATAATCTCAAATTGGCCAAATATTGTCTGATATATTAATCTGCCACTAATTAAAATGGCAATCTGTCACCAAACTTCCTCTCAGCTTCACCAATATCAGCACAAGACAATTAGTTAACTGTACTGGGAGCAGCATGTGCTCATCTATTGGTTCCTTTCATTTTAAGATGATCTTTGAGCTGCTTGTTACTGAGAAACTAACCTGCTGTGAAACTGAGAGCGAAGCAACAAACAAAATGCAGCTAGGCATCTGCTGCACTTGCCTGCACATAAATGGCTCTTGATCTAAGCACAGTTCCCCTTTCAAGATGATGGAAATTTCATTAGATTCCTATTTCCACCATCAATAATTAAAACAATGTGGCACATTGCAGTCATCAAAATACGAGTATGCATTTCACTGATGATCTTGTGAATGAAGACTTACACCCAGGGTACAAAATTAACTTTTTCTCACACCTGACAATGGTGAGAGAGAGACTTTGCAAGTATATATATTTTACTGGCCAACAAGCTGAGTTATTTTTATAGCTGTTTTTTCATTGTCACTTGAGATGAGTGTGTTTCCATCTTTTTGGATCATTCCTACACCTAAAAGTGTAAGACTTAAAGTCTTTTTCAGTCCCCGATTGCCTTTCCAACCAAAAATAATTTCAAGCTGCATTCTATATTGTTACTAAAGCTTTTTCTATATTGATTTATGATGTGTATGCATCATACAAGTACTGGCTCTTTGAGGAAGATTTTTATCTCTGTTTAATAATAGAGATTAATAACAGCATCTAATAGGAGTTTTGTGCATTTTTCAGGGCAGATGTGACTGGCAAGTCCTGACATGATGATCTTTAATAGAAAGCTGCGCTTCATTATCAAGTAGGGTGTCTTGATGGGTGTCATAAAACCTGTCAAATCCTCATCGTTTCCATTATGGTGAGCATTATTTTATTGGCCTATTCAGTTTGAATGCATTACAAGGTGACTAAGCAATTTACTAGAAGAGCAACATAAAAAAAAATGGGAGGATGCAAAATAAAACATTTCAGTAATCTTCCATTTTTTTCCCCCTCATAATTTCATCTCAGACTCGAGCAATTGACTTCCTCCATCCCCAGGGAGAACAGATTTTGTTTCATTCACTGGGCGAGTTAAGGCTTTTGAAGGCTAAAAATAGGTCTGTAATGGTCATACCTTCAGGAAAGACTGTGTTAAGTCATTACCGAGCGGAGGGATAGGTTTCACTCTATAACTCCCTTTAACCGAGAGGCTTTTCATTCGCTAGACAAGCCATCAGAGTCTAATGACCGCAGGTGAAAGGTTGCAGCATTGTCATTCACTCCTCTGTTTTTAAGCATAATGCAATTTAGAGGCAACGGCTCAATGATACAGCAACGACCATCCATTAAGGTTGAGCAAAACGAAAAAGACAGACTGGAGTCCAGGCAATCGAATTCTGAATGAACATGTGAGAGGAAATCAGATTACAGCGTATGCTTGTGTAATCTCCAGCGGTTGACTGTTTTAATCCAGTGTCGCTGAACATTATTCAGGAGAAAACACATGACCAGCTTAGAGGGAAAAAACAACTTCATTTTGTAGAAAAAACAGTGCATTCCTGCAGGACATACTGGCTTTCAAGGACTGTCAGCTTCACTTTAAAAGAGAAAGAACAAACATTTGCTATATCTATGTTTTAGTGAATTTCTATCGAGGCGATATTAGATGCTGCAGGATGTAGTGCAGTCCCATGTTGCAGGAGGTGTGAATGGTGTTTTTTCAAACCTTTGCATTAAAACTCGCTCCACATTACTCCTTCAGTGTCACATGATCCTTCAGAAATCATTCTAATAATGCTGATTTGCTGCTCAAGACAAATTTCCTATCATCATCAATGCTGAAAACAGCTTCATATTTTTGTGAAAACTGACGCATTTTAATTTTCAGGATTCTCTGATGAACAGAAAGTTAAAAAGAACAGCATTTATTTGAAATATAACTTTTGTAACATTCTAAATGGGCATGAGAAAACCGCAGAAAGTTCCTCTTTCCCCTGTGTATGTGTCTAATGCGCTGTGACGGCAGTGGTGTTGTGGGGCTGTTTTGCTGTAGTTAATGCACAACTGGTCTGGGAATCCACCAATCAGAGACGAGCAATGGAGGAGGGAAAGGAGAGTTACTAACCCTTTGTTTGCGGTCTGCTGGCCATGTGGTTTGCTCTGGTCTTACTGGGGCTGCTGCGAGCCAGACGACATGGCCTACTTTCATTTATAATCAGCTCTGCTTGAAGTTGTCCTCCAGACTGATGAGCCTTACGCCCACTCCATGAACAGGAATGATTGGCTATTACATTTGTGCAGGATTTTGCTCAACCACCAGTGATGATATGCCATGCTTTGAAATGGTCGAGAGGCATTTGTCATATTCTGTTCCTCATCTGTGTCTTACAGCAGCATGATCCATTGGGTTATATCATGAGAAATCAGCCTTAGGACCGAAAGAGAGCTCTGAATGTCTGTGGCTGTGTTGAAACTTGAAAAATGCTGCTTTAACAGGCAGTATATGGAGGTATAAGAAACCAAGACTATTGGAATCCATTGTATAAGATCTTGTTTACTAAGCAGTGTTATTCTAGTATAACAGAGATATGATTATAGGTTTAATTAATAGTTTGAATAGTTTTTATAGTTTGCTTTTAATTTTTTTAATTAATTGGTAATTTAGTCGAGTGTTTTTGTCATCTTTATATATTTTTGTGTATTTTTTTGTGTATATACTTTTTAATTTATTTCAGTTTTAGTTTGAGTTATTTTAGTAAATCAATCTAAATAAAAATTAGAAATGTTTCCTTGGCAACTAGCTGAAATAAGTTTTATTATTAAACATAAAAAATAGCAATACTAAATATCAATAAAATAATCAAATGTTATTATTAAAATATGAATATTAAATATTGTTAAAATAAAATATTTAATACTTCAATTAATATCTTATTTCTGTTAACGTTTATTTCAAGCAACATTTTATTTTTTTAGTTTTAGCTTTATTTAAAGTTATATTTATGGGCTTTTTTGCATTTATATGATAGGACAGTAAAGAGCAGACAGTAAATCATAGGTGGAGAGAGAGGAGAGCAGGATCGGCAAAGGACCTCGAGACAGGAATCGAACTCGGGTCACCACAAGCACAGTTGCGCTATATGTAAGCACACTAACCATGAGGCTATCAGTGCCAACACGTTTTTTTTTTTTAGTTTTAGGTCACTATTGAGGTCTTGGAAGGCAGTTCGAAACTTAAGAAGGCACCTTCACACAAAACCGCTGTCTGGTAAGTCATTGACTAACTGGTAATCTTCCGTTCATTCAAATTATAATGCAACTGCAATCCAAAGCGATGTTTATGAATTCCCCAAAACCAGTCGCTGCTCTGAAAACTTATGTTCTAAATAAGGATTTGACAATGCAATCCACATGATCTCTGTTTCACCTCTATTGCATTCGTATGTGCGAGCCAGATTCGATCTAGCTGCGTTACAGTGGAGAACAGAAGGAGCGGTAGGCGATGCTGGCAGTGGCAGAGGACCAGATGGTTTAGGTTGCCTCTGGATGGCTTTCAAAAAGGCTTCCCTTAGCTGAGGAGATACGTTTCATTAGAAGAGGTTCTGATGTATTGGACAGACATATGCCCTTTATAATGCACTGCCCATCTACTGGTGCTCGTTAGACCTGCTAATAGAACGTGCGTGATGAATCTTAAACACAAGAGTTCTTAGGAAAATCACATGCGATATATCTCAATTGTTTCTCTAGAAAGGCATGCATGGAGAGCGTTTGCCAAGACAGAGGAAGTCTGAACTCAAACATTTCTCATCAAGTCATCTGAGCTGCTATTCACATTCATTTATAGCTCTATACCTTCACTGTATTTCCAAATTTGTATCTGTTTTTACTTCATAGGGAATTCTTAGGACTTTTTCAAGAAGCATCTGAAAACAGTTTATGCCAAAATGAAAGGATGCTATGAAGGATTTTTCGCTGGATGCACATCTTTTGTAAGGCTTTGTGTTTGTTTGTTTTAAAGGAATAGTTGACCCAAAAATGGATTGTGCCATTCTTTAGTAGCCGATTTATACTGACAAGCGCAATTCTCATTACAAGAATGCAAGAAGAAAATGTATCGGCATTATTGTAATGTAAAAAAAAATATATATGTATAAAAATATATGTATAAAATCACATGTAGTATTTGTTGAGCTACTTTTATGCTCATTTAAATAAAAAACTTGTATAATGAAAAACAATGTTAGCAAAAAAAAGAAATAATAATTTTTGAATTTTGAATTTGATTCTGGCAGATGGGAAAATTATGAATGAATATTATCTTCAATTTCAGTCCTGTTCCTCACATAAATGTATCAGATGCTTTCATAAGATTTGTACAATTTATATGAATTTCTTTTATGAGATTGTGTTATTTTTTATTTTTATTTGTTGTGCTTTGAAATATGTCAGTAAATTATGAAAAAATATACATTTTTGAAAAAAACTATTAATTTAATGCTTTGATAATTAGTGTTATTTTGGTATCATTGATGCTATTAAAGTTTTAGTCATTTTATAGTCTGTTTTTGTCATTTTGTTAAAAATATGTCTGCATATTTCTTATTAATTTGTATTTCTGTTTTAGTTATTTTAGAACAACAAGTTCAAAAGAAAATGAGAAATGCTGCCTTGGCAACTGAATATTTTTATTTTTTATTTTATTTCAGTTAATGTTTGTTTTAGGTAACAAAATAAAAAAAATAAAAAACAATTTTAGTTTTAGTTATCTATAATAACTGTTGAAAAATCTACATTTCATCATCAACACTACTTTATCTACTTAGGATAAATTATTTTATCTATAACAGAGAAATAAATGCAATTGCCATTTTTGAGAACAGCAGATGACACCTGACCTCAAATGAAATATGTTCTGTTATGATATGTTTTGAATGATCTTTATTTTGATTGGCTGACCACTGTAACTCTCTCTGCCAGACATGCATGCATCTGACCAGCCAAACACATGCCACTATTTCATAACAGATGCAAGAGTAACCAAAGAGGTGGCGGCGCTTTAATAATGCATGCTGCCCTTTCAAGAGCAACCATCCTGCACCTGCTGTTACACTGTACCTCCAGAGCCCTCCATCCCCTCCAGCCTTCAGAAAGACCAGCATAAAGCCCTTCACGGAGGAGATGGAGCGGCTGAAATCTGGCACCTTCGCTCACCACATGGCTCCGGTCCTGCTGCGTTTCTGCGACCGTCTCATTACCTCTTTAGCTCCGGCACGCTTGATGGGTGTCAACTTTTGTCCTTTAAAGGACGGGACGCTCGTGAGCAGCTACTTTGACAGATCCAACAAACACATGCTTTGACATGTTCACCGAGGAGCAATGACTGACGGTGAAATGAAACCTCTCTGACATATGCACAGCACAAGTGTTTGTTTGCAAAGAGTTTTGCTCTGTCATCTTATATTTCATCTCATATTTTATATGGGCATCAATTTCGTGATGTTTCTCCTCAACTTGCTTAATAATTAATATAGTTTAATTAATTAGAGTATGATGAAAAATGTTTGAGCTCTTATTGAGTTTTTGGGACACACAACACTGTTATTTTAATAATTTAACATGCTATTAGAGCTTTAGTAATATTTTCAAATTTGCTTTTATTTATATATATATTTTTATTGTATTAGTTCCATTTAAGTTTAATTTATTTTTATTTCAATTCATGTTTATTTTAGTATCAGTTAGATACTATTATAGTTGTTATTAATATTTTGAATAAATTTTTATATATTTTTTAAATTTAGCACATCAACTACAACTAGCTAAAATAAGTTAGAAATACTTTATATATATATACTGTATATATTAGACTGAAACATTTTATTTTAGTAAAAATTTAGTTAAAAAAAAAGAAAAAGCGCAGCGTTAGTTCTGGCAGGTCACGCTAGTCAAGCTCACATCAGCTGACTCTCAGCTGATCCATGTCTATGTATAGGGATACGAAACCCATCACAGCAGCTATATATAAAGTCCTTCAGTATTATCAGCAGATTCTGCATTGCTCAATAGCTAATTACCCTCCTCCATCCCCAATTCCTCCTCTCGTTCAATTAACAATAATGTTTTAATAGCTTTAGGCTGATGATACACAAGGCAACTTTTTGAGCAGTGTTGCTTTGGCACTTTCCCACTGAGAATGGGTAACACATTTCTATCTGGATACTTTAAATCGGTTGTAGGCCCTGTGTCTCACCTTGTTGCCCGTTGACGGCAATATTTCCCAAAGTTTCCCGGCAACATTGCTCAAAAAGTTGCCCCGTGTATCATCAGCCTTATTTTTAGTTAAAAATAGTAAAGCTGAGAAAATTGAGACATTATTGAGAAATTTCTGAGATTACTAGAGCATTTATATAAAAAGAAAAATCTAAGAAGTAGGAAAACAAAAGCCAAAGTCTCCATTTGCTATCAGTTGAATCTCATTAAGGTCTGGAAGAACGTGAAGTTATTAAAGAGATCTAATTTGTCATGTTTTGCTATTGATATGCAATATATAATACTCACCAAGCATAAAATGTAATGTTTTTGGCAATTAAATACAACAATGAATTTATTAGAAATTGCAACTATGGTTTCAGTTGATGAATGTTAGTCAGTGATGTGCATGATTCAAATCAAACACATACAAACCATCTACTAAAGAAAACTTCTGCTAAAAATGTACCATCTTGCAAATCTAGGTTCATTTCCTCTGCACCTGTAAAATTCCTCACATTATTATGAGGAACTAAATGACGATGTGTTTTCACATTTTTATGACAGGTTCAGTTTCACCGAGAGACACAGACACCATGACCTGCGGCTGACTGTCACAAATATGCAAGCAATGACATTGTCACAGGGACTAAAATATATTTTCTATAAAAAATAATGCAAAATGTCAGAGACGTGGCTCAGTGGTTAGTAAATGTGCTCTGACGTGTTGCGCAACAGTGCTTGTGTGCTTTGACCTGAGTTTGAATCCGGCTCTCGTCGTTTCTCATTCATTTCCTGTCGCCTCTCCACCATTCAATGAAAATGACAAAAGAAAAATACATTTTCATGCCTGATAAAAGGTATCTTATCACTCTGTAATGACCAAGAAAAATTAAACATTTGCTGTAATGCTAGTAGTGTTTAGTGGTGTTTGATATAAATGTAAACTGCAAAAATAGCTTGAAAACTGTTTGATCATGTTCTATACAGAGTAATTATCAACAAACTATTAAAAAAATCGTAACTTTAAATAAAGTAAATATTAACTGAAATAAAATATTTATTTTGAATTTATAAGTTTATAATATATATTTAGTTTAGTTTATAATATATATATATAGGCAAAAACATAACAAAATTACTAAAACGAGGAAAAATTAAAGTGAAATAAAATCTATTAAATACATATTGAAATATTGAAAAAAATATAATAGTATATTAATATAATAGCTATTTTATGTCAGATTGTTTTGCTTGTTTTATTAAGAATCAATAATCAATTTGAAAAAAAAAATTACTTTTAAGAAAATATTTTCCATTGTGGAATTGACGTTCACAAATTATTTTTCACTCCCCCTAATTAAACAAAAAATATTGTATTCATATTTCTGATATTTGAATTGTATTTTATTATTTTAAAAAAATGTAATCTATTGGAGCTAATTTAGGTCAAATGTTTTGCTTGTTTTATTGTCCTCCCATGTGAATAAATAGCATCTGATTAAAATAATCAATAAAGTGGAATTCCACAATGGAAAAATATTTTTTCTGAAAATTATCATTTCAATATTTTTCCATTGTGGAACTCATTTTCACAAAATTAACCCCCTCAAATAATAATAAAAAGTTGTATATTAATATTTCTGATATTTAAATTGTATTTTAACTTTTTTATTTATATTTTTTATTATTTATTCTATTGGAGCTACTTTTTGTCAGAGTTTTCATTTCATTAAAAATATTGTTGAACTGAATTTCACAAAATATTTTTAATTCCCCCAATTAAACCAAAAATAATATTTAAATATCTTAATATTTCTGATATTTTAATTGCATTCATTCATTCTATTAAAGCTGTTTTATGTCAGATTTTTTTCCCCTCCCATGTGTTTAGTGGACAAATTGATAATATTTCAGAAAAACATTTTTCTTTAATATTTTCCATAGTGGAAGTGAATTTCAAAATATCTTTATTCCCCCTAATCAAACCAAAAGATATTTATATGTATGTATATGTACCATATGCTATTAGAGCTATTTTGTGTCAGCGTATCTAATGGAAAATAAACATTCCATAATTTGAACATAATTTGTGTGATACAGTGATACAGAGACCTCAAGCCCCATCAGTAAAGCTTTGTTCCAAACAACTAGTTCAGACACCAGATTCTGTTCAGGAACGACACTACAAGCATGTGTATTGAAATAAATAAACAACTAGATGGCTCATCAGCTTTGCATGAGCGCTGTAATCCATCATGAGCTGCGAGTGAGGTGTCAGATGCACCGCTGTTACAACTCCATTAAGACTGCGCACGAGCTGACATCTCCATATGCTCTACAACACGCATGTGACATCAGAGCCCATTACCCACAAACCTTTTCATCCACAACGCGCCCTGGAAGTACTAAACAAACACTCTTCACCAGGGGTCAGGGCAGCGTTACTGCCTGATCTGCACATACACACACACACACACACACACTAATTTGCTTTCACAGCGACTTAGGGATTGCGAATCAATTTATTGTTCATTGTTTGTAACACTGTTAAAACTGTTTGAAGCCACAGGTGTCTTTTTGTAGCTTCTTACAAGAAACTGCTTTTCACATTGTCATCAGGACTATTGCAGATCAAGGCTGGACATTATTATGTTTTTTAGGCAGAATTTTGCCTTTCTATTATATTAGTTTAGCTTTTTTGAGTCTTTTGTTTTGAGCTCAAGTGTTACATAATGTGAAGCTCTTTTTGCTTCACATTACGTAAGAGTAAAAAGAGAAGAGAAAAACTCAAATGAGATGGGATCCTTTTATTTGTGAAGTACGAACCCGATTATTCAAGAAATAGCCATCATTCTGTTTTTTATGTAGAAAGGATATTTTCATTTCATTTCAAGCTAGTGGTGAAACGTTTGGGATCAGTAAGATTTTTTTATGTTTTTGAAAGAAGACTCTTTTGCTCACCAAGGCTGCATTTATTTGATTAAAAAATACAGAAAAAAACATAAATATTGTGAAATATTATTACAATTGAAAATAATTATTTTCAATTTGAATATATTATAAAATGTAATTTATTGCTGTGATGCAAAGCTGAAATTTCAGCGTCATTCCTCCAGTCTTCAGTGTCACATGATCCTTCAGAAATCATTCTAATATACTGATTTACTGCTCAAGAAACACTTACGGTTATTATCAATGTTGAAAACAGTTGTGCTGCTTCATTTTTTTAAACTGTAATACAATTTTTTAAGATTCTTTGATGAGCAGAAAGTTCATAAGAACAGCATTTATTTGAAATAGAATCTTTTGTAACATTATCAATGGCTTTACTGTCACTTTTGATCACTTGAATGCATCACATGTTGTTTAATACGTCATTTGATTCATTAAACATCAACACAAGTCTTATCAGATCCTGATTACCTGATTTTAGAGGTGCTTCTTCTCCTAAACATCTTCATTGAGGTGCTTTATCTATCTCAAATTTAATTACACCTTCTTTATAATTCATATCTTTGGCTGAATCGGCCGCACAAGGTTCCTGGCAGAAGCCTTGGGTCTCAGGTGAGCGGCGCTGCTCTGATGTGATGTATTGTTAGTCCGTGTGTACGGGGTGTTGAATTTCACTCTCAGCTTGATAGCACTCTTTAACTGAACCTCTAATGATTCCTTAATGAGGCTCAGTCTGCGTTTCAGTCCTACTTGTATGCTAGCTTATTAATATCTACGTACGGGGGAATGGCTGTTGAAATCGCCCTACACCAGGTGCTATTAAATTGCAGTATTCAGCTGAAACTGCAAAGGCGAGTGATTAAACAATAGCTTTAATATATATATATATATTTCCCAGCTGAAGTACATTGTTAAAGGTTTTTAACTCTTGACGTTCTTCCAGTATGTACCTAGTATGTAATAATTTCTAGGAAGCATGTCAGTGTTATACCCATGCAATATTACGGAGATAAGATGTTATGTGTTTAATAGATATCAGAAAGACAGTTTACCATGTGTATTTACAGCCAGTATCCCTCTATGGTGCATTATTGGTATGGCAGCCTATACAATTTCCTTGCATTCTTGCAATTAAAAGGGTCTTGAACTAAAAATATGCTGTTTTTTCTGTTCTATTACATATTTTCTGTACATTTTTTTTACATATGGATCTTTTTTCACCGCATTGTTGGTAAGTTAAGTACATGTTGTCATTCGGAGATTATTTTTACTATAAATTATTGGTATTATTGTCAAATGTCAGGATTTCAGTCGCTCATAGGGGATTTTATGAAGGTGCTTGCTTGTGCAAATCTCATAGTCACAAATCCAAGGTGCCGTGGGTGGTTGCCATGGAATTTCTGTGAATTTGATATGGTTGCTAGGGTGTTCTGGATGGTTGCTGAGTGGCCAAAAAGCTTATCACCCTGTGATTTTCTGGATTGTTTTTATGCTTTTTTCATCATCCTGCCAAGTGTATAAATTGTATTACTCAAGTTAAAAACATCAATCGAGTTAGTGGACAGAATCATATGTATTTTCTTTATATTTTTTCCATTGTGGAATTGGAAAATATGAAAAGAAAATAATTTTTATGTAATTATTTACATAATTTTTATGTATTTGGAGCTATTTTATATCAGAATATAACATTTTTAAGTTATCATTTGTAATAAACATTTTTCATTATTGATCTTTTTTCAGAAAAACTATTTTCCATTGTGAAATAGACTGTAACAAATTATTCACTCAAAAAAAAAAAAAAAAAAAAAAAAAAAAAAAAAATATATATATATATATATATATATATAAATATTTGGATGCATTTGAACATTCCAAATTTATAATTTTTCATTATAATTTGTATATTGTTATATATTTAATTATATATTTTTTATTTTGTTTTATATTTTTTAAATATTTCCCATTGTTGAAAGAACTGTTACCTTAATTCGTCTATTTTTATGTTACTGGAGCTATTTTATGTCAGAATACCTAATTGAAAGTAAATATTTCATAATATTCCCAATAGATAATTTTTGATTGTTATTTTTGATAATTCATCATTTTTCATAAAACTTTTTTTTTTCATTTTGTATTAGACTGTCACAAAATATTTGATTCCCTCCAATGAAACAAAAACAAAAATCTCTCTATTTTGTATGGATTTTAAGCTATTTTATGTCAGAATATTAATCGAAATAAAATGTTCCATAACATTACAAATTTATAAATTATTATAATTTTTCTGAAACAAATCTGGGGCTATTTTCCATTGTGGAATAGACTGTCACTTTAATTAGTCATTTTAATCCTCCCGACCCTTAATAAAATAAAATAAAACGTTCTATTTTTATGTTATTGGAGCAATTTAATGTCAGCATACCTAATGGAAATAAATATGTTTGGAGCATAATTTGAAACACAGAGGGACAGGGAGACCTCATGGCTCATGTAATGCACACACCGGGTTTCTGGCTCATCAGTAAAGCATCTTCCTGTGTAGCTGTTCAAACAGTGCTAGCAGAGGCCGATCTGAGCTCTAGCAGCAGACGCTGGCGTGTGTTTTTCTTTAATCCCGTGTGTTTGAAGGGATTGGACAGGCTGAGGGCTGAATTTGACTGAGTAGCTCTAGGCGGGTGTAAGGATGCCCACATTAGTGAGTCTGCTTCACTGCACACTTCAGCTGAAATCAGCTTTCCTTCCCACCAAATGAGACGCTTACGATATTGTAGCCGAGATGAAACAAAAGAGAGAGAGGGCATGTGAAAGAGAGACACACTACTTGCATTTCTTGTTCTGCTCCAAACCTAGTGAGCTGCCATCATAGGTGCACTTAAACTAAGTGTAAAAATACACAGAATTCATTCAATACCGTAGAGTATTAAAACTTGACTATTTTACCTAATGATTGGTGTATTTTGCGTCAGTTTGGTTTAACAACACTTGGTTTATCACCTATTCTGTTGGAACCTATTTTCCATCAAGTGTCCCATGCACTTCACGTAAGTAGCACTATTTTATAGTGTGCACTTTAGAGTTACAGTCAGGGTCTAAAACTGGTGACTTCAGAAAATTGACCAGCCATAAATAGTTTTACCAGCCATGAAACTGTACAAATGTGAATTTTCATTAAAAAAAACCTTAAAAAAAAAAAAAACTTGCAGAACCAGGGAAACATCTAATTGCATTTTTCATTCATTCATTCACAATTACTCACTCACTCAAATTGTAAAAATTAAATCAATATATATATATATATCACTAATACTTTTCGAGTATTTCCTAATATAATTAATGTATACAATCATTATTATTATTAATTACTATTTATTCGTATTCGTTCGTTTAGTTATTTGTAATTATTATTTAATATAACAATAGTTCAGTTACAGTACAAACATTTATGGTTGTTTTTTCTTTACTTTTAAACATTAAAATACAGAGAATAAATAAAAAATTATAAAAATTCAACCAATCAATAAATATCAATCAATCAATATATATATATTATGTATGCTTCTCTTTTTTGACAGATTTATAAACCATACAAAAAGTTTCTCATTACAAACTTTTTCAAAAGCATGTTATAAGCGACTCAAACACACAGCACTTGCAGAGATGGAGTTTCCATCAAGCTGTTTGTAATGCAATCACACGTCCTGAGTGAACAGCCCCTGCCTTCTGTTTCTAAGCAAGGATGCTTGGTTTTGGAACAGAGCCATTCTCTCTGTTGATCTTTTTCTCTTTCTCTACACAGTTCAAAACCACTGACCCAAAAGGAGAGCATGGGGTTGAACTCACCGTCCTTGCGATGGTACGTAATCTCCACTTTCCGTTCCTCCGACCCCAGGAGAGCCTGGGCCACCTGCGCAATCGCATGTCTCTTGGTTTGCTCGCCATGCAGGAAGTCGCATGTACAAGGTTTCTGCATGATATCCGGCCGTGAGAATCCCGTCATCTCACAGAATCCATCGTTACAGTAAATAATAGCACAGTTCTGGACCCGGGCATTGGCTATGATGAACTTCTTATCTGGAAACAACCAAACACCACACAAAATTAGTGTAGAATCGGCTTGGGTGATCATTTGATGAGAAATTAGTTGAGTATCTTGACAAATTGGTTTGAGATATTGTTCAGATCTCTTCTGACACTTAAGGAAACACATGTGAGCAAAAGAGGAGATCCATTTGATCGTTCACTGCCATATATAAGAAGCAACTGAAATAAAAAAGAAATATCTCATTTGTGGTTTTTATTCACATTTAAGCATGAAGTCCTTCCTGTGTTTACAATGACATAAAATACATCAGATAACAGTCTATATTCCCAACCAATGATATGTGTACTCCAGTGAGTATTTGGCAAGACTGTAAAATTGCAATTAAACTGGATTGGATTGGATTTTTTATTTATAAATAAATAATCCTTAGGTCTTTCTCTGATCAAGTTTCTCCATAGTTGCCTCTAGAACAGATAAGCTCAGGTAAGTCTGTTTTTCATCTACAGCATTGATTGTTTTTAACTCAAGTGAATTATTCTAATAGATTTACAGTTTATAAGATTTATGACATTAAATGGTATCTGGTATATTATGAGTTAACATTGTCGATGAGCCTTAATGAAGGTACTGTGGAGGGAACGTAAGCCAAGAAAGGTTGGTTAAACACTAGTTAAAGACTGACTGAGTGTTAAAAAAAAGAAAAATTTTGAGAATATTATTATTACTACTATTGACAAACAAAGATTTAGTGTACGTAATTTATTAACATTAATAACAAGCCAATACTTTACTATGTATTATGTTGTAATATTTAATGTTTTATTGTTTATTTAAAAAAGCAATACAAATTTATATTTAAAAAAAAACTTTTATTAAATTGCACCGTTTTTATAGTTTAATTGCGTCATCAAATTTAACCTGATATTTTGAACATTCTAGCAACTGTACAGCTTATATAATGAGTGCTTAAAAACCTTACATGCCATAAAAATCCTCTAAATACACTCCGGTAGTCTAGATTTCACTGCATGCATGTGAATGTGTGTGTGAGCATCGTTTATCTGACCATACATACATGAAGAGCTTGCTTTCATTCATGCATTTCAATGGTATAGCTGCTGTGTACATAAACACGGTCATCTGACAGATGTATCTCAAGTGTAAACACTAAAGAGCCACAATGCTGAAAGCCTCCTGACTGTCATCTGCCAGTCTCTCTGAAAGCCTTTGTGTCGGTTCCTGTCGTTACTCTGATGCCCTAAGGCTTTATAAAAGCTGTATGACATATATATATAATATTGTATATTAAGGCATTTCATAGTTTATTTGTATTGATAATAGTGTTTAAAACCTTTTGTGAAGAAACAGTGGAATATATGCACACATGCAGTGAATGCACTCAAACAACAAAGCTCAAACAAACAACTGTTCACTTTCCCTAAATGTAGCTCTGTGTGTGTGTGTGTGTGTGTGTGTGTGTGTGTGTGTGTGTAAAAGTATGTGACCCTGGACCATAAAACCAGTCATAAGTATCATGGGTATGTCTGTTGCAATAGCCAACAATACATTGTATGGGTCAAAATTATCAATTTTTCTTTTATGCCAAAAATCATTAGGATATTAAGTAAAGATCATGTTCCATCATGAAGATATTTAGTAAATTTCCTACCGTAAATATATCAAAACTTAATTTTAAGTAATATGCATTTCTAAGAACTTCAATTGGAAAACTTTAAAGGAGATTTTCTCAATATTCCAAATTTTTAAATAGTTGTATCTCAAATTTTGTCTTATCCTAACAAACCACACATCCATTAAGCTTATTTATTCAGCTTTCAGATGATGTATAAATCTCAATTGAAAAAAAAGCACCCTTATGACTGGTTTTGTGGTCCAGGGTCACATATTAGCTATATTTGTATATGCATTAACACTAGCACTTCATTTATGATCTAAACCACATGGAGACAAAGAATCGTATAGCCTATGTTTGTTTTGCAATACTTACTCTGTTCCTCGAATTTCCGTATTATTATTCCAAGAAAGGTATTCTGAGGAGCGACATGACCTCTCCGTACAGGCATGATTATAACAATCTTCAGCTGTTCATCCGATAAAAACCTCCTCAAAGTTATCTCTGCATCTGAACGGCGGCTCTTTGTCCGATCTCTCCACTTTCAGGGCGCTTTTGTCGGTGTGAACTCAGATACGGCGGTGGTTGTAGTCACACGCGTGTCGGAACCTTGGCTGAACCCCTCGAAACCGACACCGACAGGAATCGGCGATGAGGAAGAGTAGGGTGAGCTTCGGATGCAGGAGCATCGCTGTCCGCGGACGGGTAAAGTCCTGCGTGGTGCTGAAGGCGAATGGAAGACTGTGTTGTGATCCGCCTCTAGGGGCTTTGATTGAGCTCCGCCGCCCAGGGCTGACACTAAACTCACCCCAGCGTCGAAGATACGTAAAGGGGGTTGAGTTATCGCACTCATTACTTTGAAGTGTAAAAAAAGCAGCAGAGGCGTGGATTTATGAAACTAATGCATGTAAGGTGCGAAGTAGGCTACACATTAGGCGTGTCCCAAATTACACTATTCTGTTAAGTTTTGTAGTGTAAATAGTGCTAGTAGCGTGTTCACACTGAAAATGCCAAAAAGAAAAAGTGTACTTTGAGGCCCCGTTTACACTAGTGTGTTTTTAGATTCCCCATTCGACGAGGAGCGTCTTGCTGCAGCCCACAAGATCCAAGGTTGGATCCAGATCCAACTCCTCCCACCTTACATATACCTAAACCTACCCATCTCCTCCTCCTGATCCCTAAACTCATCCCATCTCCACCCCTAAACCTACCCATCTCCACCCCCTGATCCCTCAACCCACCCCATCTCCACCCCTAAACCTACCCATCTCCACCCCCTAGATGTGGATCCAACCATGACCCCTGGATCTTGTGGACTGCAGCGAGCCCTACTTGCATTCGACCGCTCCAAGCACGCAGATGAGTCCGCCATTTAAATAATAGGGAATCTACCTACACATATCTATGGTTGTACCTGCATGAATGGTCACGTGTCATGCGTTTTCGGTTGTGTAGTGTAAACCGAGATCGTTTCTGAAACGCAGCGGAAACGCCAGTGTAAACAGGAATCGTTTAAAAAAAAAAAAAAAAAAAACGCACTAGTGTAAACGGGGCCTAAATACCCGGATGATGCACCGACAAAGCGAAGTATGGAATGTTGTAGACTTCATGCACTCAACTGTTGCAGCTTTAATTACGAAGGGGAAGCGACTATTAGACTCATATCAGATTCATATTAGACTCATATTAGACTCAATTCATACACTACATGGTTTAGTACATACTGTAGTGCATGAGTACATAGTGTATGAGTGCATAGTGTAGCCTATAGTGCGTCATCTAGGACGCAGTATATGTTTTACACAAAACTATAAACGAGAGCAGTGTCAGCTTTTGGTGTTTATATCGCCTAGCGAATTCACAACAACAAATTATTATTAAGAAATATAAGATGACATATTTCTATTTTATCATATACATTTCACAATGTATTCGCTAGAATTCGCTAAATAGCAAAAAGAAGTCACGTTTGTCTGAACGGGTGCGGCCGTTTAAAGTGGCTTCAGGTGTCACTGTCATCCGCCTTGAAGTTATTTTAGCTGCACAAAAACAGCTCATTAAAGTCTGTTTATTTAATATTGAAAACATCATGGAATCACAGATGTATGAAACGTCTTCTACGTTTCTTTCCGCTTTGATTTGAATGAAAACAGCATATCCATGTGGTGCGGCTGACACAGAACAGCATACGCAGTTTGCATCCAGCGGATACTCTCCAAAATGGCGCTACAGTGTAAAAAATACACTGTGGCGGTCTCCTTGAAAAAAATAGACATTGTGTGCTAGCGGCACCAAATGAGAATTTGGGTTGAACAAGATGAACCAATTGTACCTCAGAAATAACCTACAGAAAACCCTTTTCAAAAGTTTGCCACATTGAAAGGTGTTTTGTAATTCTCATTCAAATCTTCTTGGCAGCTGCAATACAATGACCTGTCCATGGTCCTGAACGGCCCTCTGAAATATTCCCACTCTTTATAACCAGACCTTTACTTTGTGAAACCTTAATACCTAAACATTATAAATATGATGCACATTTACTGAATGGGCTTCTCCGCTGCTATGCGGGTGTTTGCATTAATCCATGTGTGCCTACTGACAATTTCAAGCTAATCTCCAAGGTTGGGCTTCAACAGCGCTTAAAAAAGAAAGAGAGAGAAGAGCAGAATGGAGAGCTTGTCTTACTGAAACATCTGTCCCAGTATTTCAGTGAGGGCTGAAAACACATCTGCTCCATTGAGAAAAAACAAGAGGATGGACAGCATTGAAAAGCAAGTAGCAACTACAACAAGAGAACCGCCTTTAATGTTGGACTTGCTGCTCCTTGCCAGATTTAATTGTTTTTGTGTCTTTGTTTGATTTGTAAAAGGGTAATGTAATCTCTACTATCTTTATTGTTTCTCCTAGACAGCAGTGAGAATGAAGAGCAAACGTCTGCTTCTCTGATTGTGTCCTGAGAAAAATCCCTTGCACTTTCTCCTGTTCAGTATCTTATAGAAGCCTGAAAGAGTGAAAAAATTAGACTTTTCTGACGTTTTTCTTCACAATTCTGAATTTATATCTCACAGTTCTGATGACATTTTACTCTAAATTCTGAGTTTACATCTTTTCCGCCACAAAATAAATATAAAAAGTAATTGTGGGTTTTCATTTCACAATTCTGACTCTTTTATTGTAGTTGTGAATTTACAGTATATCTCACAGTTCAGATTTTTCTTCTAAAAATTGCGAGATCATTGCAATTCTGTGTTTATATCTTGTAATTCTGAAGAAAAAAGTCAGAATTGTGAGATATAAACTCTGAATTTAATGATATAAAAAAACTGTGAGATAAAAAGTCGCAATTGCCTTTTTATTCTTTTATTCTATGGTGGAAATAAGCTTCTATATATATCAGCAATATCTCAAACTGTAATATCTCAGATTTTCCAAAATGCAATTACACCTTGCTGTGATCATTCTAATCAAATTATTGGAATTGCTATCCACATTAATTTACAGAGTACATAAATGCAATGATCCAATAAGCAAGACATCAAGAAATCATTAGCCTAAACGCTGGAGTTTGTATTAAGACAGACTGGAAGTGTTTTGATAAAGTCTTCATGTGCAGCTCTGATAGGGAGTTTAATTGCATGTGGAGCTCACAATGATGATGGAGGCAATCTGGGTTCTGGATACCGATCCAAACAGAAAGTGTACTGTTGCTATAGTAACCTCCTCAGACGAAGCCCATTTCTGAATATGTTATTTTCCGAAGGCTAGACTCCCATCATCCAAACCTTTTGTTTTGACTTCCTGTGGGGGAGTTCGAGCCATAATTGGGGGCGTCAGAGCCCTCTGTAATTCACACCCTGATGCGAGTGACTCAAAAGCAGAAGAGGGAGCCGCAGGTGTCAGTGTGAGACTCACACAGCTGTTGGAGTGTGTCATCAAACATGGCAGCAGCTCAGAGTTGCTTGTCGCACGTTAGATTCTGCATGTGACGTGTTTAAAACACAATCTTTGCATTTGGTTTTTATGTCTCTCATGCTGCAGTGAGTCTTAATGTCATAAGATGAACTTGTTGAAAATCTGATCAAATTTCAAGTACAGTTTCAACTGCAAGCCAAAAGATTTTCTCTTCTTTCAAATAATTATTGGATGACATATGAAGCAGACATATTAAAAATAAAGCTTGTATTTAGGACCATAAATGCAAGGAAATATCATTCTCATTACTCTAATGCAATAATGATATTTTATTTATTTTGTAAAACTATTTATGGTAGTATTTTTTCAGAATCTTGTCTGTTCATGTCATTTTATATATTTAAGCATGAATGTATGTATAAACATTCATGATTTTTTTGTTCTTCAATTATTTTTCCAAATTTTCATTTTTTTTTTTCAATTTTATTCAATTATTTTCTTATTCTTTTATTATTATTTTTTTTTCCCTGTTGCATGTATAGTCCTAAAACCTGGCTTTATAAATATTAACCTGGCTAAATAAATACAAATAATTATTTAATTAAACTATTTATACATCATGATAGTATTTGAGCTCATTTTAATTTATGCCTAAAATATATATTATATAATATGTAATTCATTCATTTTCTTGATGCAATATGAATATGAATATATAAAATATATTATTTTCCATGTGAATTTGGTGTGAAATGAGACATGTTTTCATAAGATTCCTGGACTGTGAACCTGTTAAATCAAGCAGAATGGATTCTAGAGGGTGAAACCTGGATCTGGATTGACATCACTTCTGGAGGTGGTCGTTTCTGACAATGTAGACAGTTTCTGAGCCATGATCATTCACAGCTTTTCTTCCGCTGACTGATGCGAGTTCTGTATCTGCCGAGCCGTCAGTCATGAGGTTTACCTAATGAAAGAATGTTTCTCTGAGGCACTGAATGAGAGAGCATGTGTGTGTGAGCACTTTTTGAATTAAACAGTGCATGCTGTCAGATCACTGAAATCCCACCCATGGTAACATCCCCTTTTCTTCAAACCCTCTGTTTGTTTTTGACATCTGCTGAGGATTTTGATCTTCTCAAGTGTGATCCGCTGATACCTGAGCTGTACATGAACTGACGAGCTAAATTGCATGATGCACACTCGTCAGCATCCAGGTCTGTCGACTCTGCATGGGTGTGAGGTAATGCCAGGTGAAGGGGATGTTACTAATCCTGCGTGTGAGATTTAAATGATACACAGTGTGAGAGATGACCTGTTCTGATTTGCTCCCCATCTGGACGAGCACTAACCTCAAAAGAAATTGACCATTTCAGACACTGCAGGTGTTTGATGTGGCCATATTTCCGTGAAACTGTGTGCATCTGTGCATTTTAGGCTCTGAAAATGAGTATTGGCATATGACAGCTTGGCTGAAATTTCATCAAATTACTGCCTTGAAACCAGAGAAGTTTTTGATATTGACTAAAATTGTGACAGAAATTATGCATGTTACTGGAAAAAGTAGCCTGCGACCTTCTTCGCCTGAAAAGTGAAGATAAGCACGGTTTGAGTCCACTGCTTTTAGTTGAAAATGCATGAAACCACAAAATTCAAGAGAAATTATGAGCTAAAATGGTCATTTTTCTTATTTTGCCTATGTCTAGTGTCCTGTTTTGCCTATGTTTAGTGGTTCTGCATATTTTTGGGTTCAAGGTAATATAATACATTTCAGTGTTTGATTTTTGTGATGAACAGTTGAGCTCCAATGTAATATCCTGGTCCTGAAGTAAAACCTTGTGAGAAGAAGGCCTGTCTTAGAGGCTATAGATAGCTTGATTGATCTGTGTGTGGCTGAACTAACCTAAAGCAGAATGGGAATGTCTCTAGGCTGCACTGTCATATTTAACCTTCAAAATATTAATGTTTAATCCTTCCTTTCTACAGGTTGCACAGTGAAAATCTCTCATCTGTATTCTGGAGAACAAATGACCAAATGCTGAAGTATAACTGCATTTTGCAAGATTGAAAGTCAAATATTCCCAATGAGAGTTAAATGTTTATGCATTCAGCAATGCTTATTTAATGTAATGCACTGACATCCCAGCATCATGGCAATAGGTTTTTCTTCAGAAAGTGTTTGCGCCTCTGCAGTATCAGAGTCAGTGTTTTCCCTGAGTGAGAGACTCATACTTACAAACTCTATATGTCTCCTGATTGTTTCAAAAAGCTACCGATTTTCCCTCTGACAGGCTGCCATGGATCCTTCATTTTCCCTTAATCTGCGGGAATGAGGAGCAATTGGCGAGCATCAGGAGAGAGGAGCGCTTAATCCAACCCTCACGCCAGGAGCCCATCTATCCCATAATGCTGCTTCTGATGCTTCTCCCTCTCCATCACCTCCATCTCTCATTCGCTCTCTCCTTCGCTCCCGTCCATCATGATTAGGGTCAATGCCATCAGCCTTTTCAATAGCAATACGGCAGGTTGATTTGTTTCCCCTCTGTCGCGCTCTTTGTCTTCCATCCCTTCATTCTCTGCCCAGTCATGTTTTCAGACTCAGAAACAGCTGTCTGTAATTTATTGAAAGGATAGATGAAAGAAAAAAAATGAACAAACAGCAGACTGTGTTGTCATTTTATGACAAAAGTTTTTATACCTGCTTTCTGATAAGCTAAAGCTAAGCACGTTCAATCTTAATGCAGACAGCTGTGATGTTGCACTATCGTCTTGTGAAAGCAACACTCTTGAGGCTGTGGATTACAGGGATTGTATCTCTTTATCAGTTTTGCAAAATGCATAAGAACAACTTTTACCGGTAAACCTTTACAGTAAACCTTCAGTTGATTTAATGCAAAGTCTCTTATGCTTACCAAGGCTGCATTTATTTGATCAAAATACAGTAAAAAAGTAATGTTGTGAAATATTATTACAATATTTTAAAATGTAATTTATTGCTGTGATGCAAAGCTGAATTTTACTGAAGTCTTAAGTGTCACATGATCCTTCAGAAATTATTCTAATATGCTGATTTGCAGCTCAAGAGACATCTTACACTGAGAATTAATTGGATTATGAAAATTGGGAAAATTATGAAAAAAAGGGGGGGGGGGGGGCAGTTTTGATTTTGAGTTTAAAATACTATAAATGAACATGATAACTTTCCTAAAGTTGTGCAGGCCTTTGCCCAGATAACAGTAAAAGTTCACACAGCGCACTGTCAGTCAATAATTGTTGAAAAAGTAACTCAGATATTTTCTTGTAAATTAAAAAGTAATGCGTTACTTTACTAGTTACTTGAAAAAAGTAATATTATTATGTAACTCGCGTTACTTGTAATGCGTTACCCCCAACATTGCTCATAAGAATGTTCTCTGAACGTCCAGGTTTTTTAAATATTAAAAAAAAAAAAAAATTCTTGGTTGCATGAACGTTTAAAAAAACAGTTCCATAAACAATATATAAATATTTTTTTTTTGCTTTATCACATTATTAAATACCACCAATTAGCTTTAAAATGGAATGTTCCAGTCCTTGTATCTGATTGGTTGCGGTGAGTTCTCAATAAACTTTGGACTTCACTTAGTATTCCTATGCCACTTTGTCTCTGTGTTGTCGTGGTTCCATGAAATATGTATTTCAGCAAAATAACTGTAACTGAAAAATGCAGAGGAGACATTATTTAAAAGTTTTCAGTTTCAGGTACGTTACTGTACTGTATGTGCATACAATTACTGTTTAATGACACTATCTATAGACAAACTTGAGCTATGCCGCGAACTACTCTGCTGACAGATAAACAGATATGTGTGCATGAGGAAATATCATCTATTGTTAAAATAATAATAATAATAAATACAGCCAAGAACCGTTTCTGTTTTGATCTGAGCTCCATGAGATGTTTGAGGAACATTCTATTGCCATTTGCTGTCACATTTCTTTCTGGTGGAAGGATGGTTTTTAAGTATTTTATTGCCCCTAATATATGTATTGTGTGGTAACTACTTGTTCTACTAACGTTAATAGAACGTCCATTTAAACTTATTAAAGCTCAGGGCTTATTGCGTATTGCTTCAACAACCCTGAAAAGACATTCTATTAACGTTACTGGAAGAATGTTTGTTCGTAACTTTGAGAGAACCTTGCCAGAACGTTCTGAGACCATTCCTGTTAGCTGGGTAGTTGCAATGGGAACATTTAACAATTATTGTGTGCAAACAAAGTTTATCTGAAATTACATGGAATAGTTTTATTTAGCAAGTTGGATTTGGGCATTTTTCCAAGCGCATGCATTGTCATGGATGCAGGGCCTGTTTGGAGTCCTTCATTTAGTGAGGTGATAAGTGTCTCACTTTGCGAGAGCTTCTATCTTTAGCAAGGGGATTGCGCATCCCGTGGGAAGAGGCCAGAATGTACATTCACTAAAGAACAGACACATCCCGCCTGTCACACGCTGATAGAGCCGCCACCCCGTCATAAAACTCTGTCTCACACTCCTGTTTTCTCTCTTGACGGCTGTCAGCCTCAGATGGTGTCACAGCCTGTCCTAAACTCTTTCTTGCTCTATATCTCCCCATCCTTTTCATTTTTCTTTGTGTGTCGTGTCACCCACCGCCGTACCCTTCTGTGATTCCCAGAAAGAGTCCTGCACGAGGGTACCGAGCATCAGGCCTCTCTGATGAGGTTATCTGGGTTGGTGAAAGGGCCCCAGCGCCGCGACCCCTGGAGTGAGGACATATATCTGCACTTCATACCAGCACTGATAACATGCGTGAGTTTACAGATTATGATTGTCTCACATATGTTAAACACATCTCAACTATACAAGTGTCTCATTGTTTGAAGTACAAACAGACAAGGTAGTTACAGTAGCTGAACATCAAGCTAGAAAAAGTAGGTTCTTCCTATTAAAATGTTTAATGCACTACCGTTTAAAAGTTTTGGAAAGAGTTCATTTGAGATACTGTTATCATTTTTATTAATAGTTTGAATTATTTACTTATTTTTACATTTTATATGTTAATTTACATTCAATTTTTTGTTGTTTTTTTATCTGTTTTTGATTTCTTTATGTCTAGTTTTTATGAATTTTTATTTCAATTCAGTTATTTTGTTGTTTTATTTCAATTCAGTTATTTTGTTGTAAAATATTTAATTTAATTTAATTTAATTTAATTTAATTTAATTTAATTTAATTTAATTTAATTTAATTTAATTTAATTTAATTTAATTTTATTTTATTTTATTTTATTTTATTTTATTTTTTCTTTTCTTTCAGTTAACTTGAAGTGAACCACTAATGTCTCATGGATTATTTTAAAGACCTCCTTGCTACGTTTCTAAGCCTTGATTGTGGTCGGATCCTTGCTGTCTATGGGAGGGTCAGAGAGCTCTCGGAATTCATCAAAAATATCTTAATTTGTGTTCTGATGATGAACAAAGGTCTTACATGTTTGGAATGACATGAGGGTGAGTAATTAATGAGAGAATTTTATTTTTGTGTGAACTATCCCTTTAACAATAATGACCTTGATTTAGGGTTTCACATGTTTCATTTCAAATGTCCAGACACTGACTTATATCTATATACCGTACATGATCACAGTTTGTCTTGAAGTCTTTTGAACTTTTGAATATATATTTTTTTGTAAATGAATGGAGTTTACACACGGATAAATGGACTCACCTGCTATGAATGGAATCATGTGTGTGGATTATGAGGATGCAGGATTAGCTCTGATGATTGTGTACAACACAATTAGATCAAATACACGCCATTATCTCTCTGTTCCAGTATATGAATGAAGAAACTCATGTATTTTTAGACCTGGGTTAAAGAGGCCTAAACCTTTTCTGAGTGTTTTTCGAGGCTCAAGGGTAAAGAAAAGTAGATGGACTTTATTTTAAATAACTTATCTATTATATATAAGGTCATTAAATGTCCCTCTCGAGTGACTGGAGTTTGATTGAGGCCTGCTGTGAATTCAAGTCAATCCCATTCATACTGACATTCACTGCCTGCTTTACTTAATATGTCATTTTTTCAACTGAAATAAGATATCCATTTATCTAAAAGGACAGGAATAGATTGGATTGGGAAAAGTGGTTGTTTCTGGAGCCAGACTGAGTGCGAAAAAAACAATGACCAAATAGCTATTTAGCTATTGATCAACATTATCCAATAGTCTGCACAGTCTAAGTGGCATCAGTGAAAAAGCAAAGTTATTTCAGAAGAGCAAGTCATTTTTATCTGAGAATAGAAAGTGCACTAATGAATCGTTCACATGCAGGAACCTGCATTAAGTCAATTTTATTAGCTAATGTATGACTTCAAAAGACATGCAGTATAGTGTGTCATCCAGGCACACTTTTGTCATTTTTGGAGCTTAAAAGCAGGGTTACTATATTTAACTAAAACTAAAATTATGACTTAATTACTGTTTAAAGCTATTGCTTAAAAATAAAAAAAAATGTTAACTGACGTAAAATAGAATATTTAAAAAATAATTAATTATTTTGCTTCAGCTGTTTGCCAATGCAACATCTGACATTTTAGTTTAGTTTAATTTGAAGTACTAAAATAACTAAAACTAAATAAATTAAAATTAATAAATAAAAATTGTATAGACAGGGATAAATTATAGACAAAAATGTAACTAATAAAAATGAAAAAAATTACTAATTACTAAAACTTAAAGTTAAAATTAAAAATAATATAAAAAGATATCTTATTCAAAATATTAACAAAACTCAATGATCATATCAAATAAAAAATAACACTGCTCGACAGTTTTGGTGAACCAGGGTTATTATTGTAAATCAAAACTAAAACTGAAACAATAAATAAAAATACATTTCCGTTAAAATATAAAAACGTATTATCTTTTTTTTCATATTAGCAACATTTCTCATTTTAATTTAGTTTAACTTAATGTACTAATATAGCTAAAACTGAAATTAAAAATGAACAAAAACTATGTAGACATTTAAAAAATGTCAAAAACATAACAAAATTACTAAAACTTTAACTAAAATAAAAAAAGGAAAATATGAAAATGAAAACTAATTCAAAATATTAATAGTATTTTAATGCTAATAAAATAACACTTTTTATTATTGTTATATATAATAGTGTGTGCATTCAAAATTTCTCCTTTTGTGATGAATGGGTTTGGATCGACATGAAGGTGATGTGAGTAAATAAAGAGAGTAGGTGCATTTTGTGTGAACTAGTCCTTTAAGGGTTAAGTATTTGAACTGGTTAGTGCACTCTTAGGTGGCTTCAAACCACAAAGCAAGCTCAATGAGCCGCGCGTGTGTGTGTGTGTGTGTGTGTATGTGCGTGCGCGCTCAATGGGCTTATTACCTTACCCTTATCTGTGCCTGACCCAGCCCCCGCTATCACACACGTAACCATAGTAACCACCCAGCACCATCACCAGCTGCTTTTTCTCAATGCAAATTGACTTTGTGCTTCTAAAGCCCCCCAGATCTTCAACCCTTCACCAGCAAACCGCTGTCACAAATTAAACAGCCCAGACGCAGTGTCACATTTCAGTAATGAAATGATTCTGCCATACAGCTGAGATGTGTGTGTATGAGAGCATATGTGTGTTGGTGGGGTTTAGATCTGTGTTTCTTGACCTTTTCTGTCACATATACCCCAAAAATCCTTCAGCGGCACCAAACCTGAAGTGTGTTCCTTCTAACTCATGGCCAAAAATATCGGCACCCTTGATAAATATGATCAAAGAAGCCTGTGAAATTAATTTGCAATGTTAATCCTTTTGATCTTTTATTTAAAAAATCACAAAAATCTAACCTTTCATTGGATAACAAGAATTTAAAATGGGGTGAAATATCATTATGAAATGTTTTTCTCTAATATGCATTGGCCACAATTATTGGCACCCCTAGAAATTCTTATGAGTAAAATATCGCTGAAGTATATTGTTGGGCCTGTGCAGTTCATGGTGATATTAATACATTTCCCTGTTTGATTTTGTTACAACTGTAGTTGTTTTACTGTGTTCAGCTGCTACCTGATCGAGCGAGATCAGTTGAGAAGAACTGCAGTAGATCAAAGTAAAGCGATGTTGTATTTAAGCGGGAGATGCAGACTCACACACAGTCTGTCTCTAGTTGGTCCTCAGAGGCTTTGAGGCTTGTGATTAGTCTGTCTCCACAACAGCGAGTCTGGCGGGCAGCCAGGAACGCATCTCTAAGGGTGTTCTCACTTGAGTCCTCTTTACATAAAAAGAGCTCAAAAAGTGAACCAACCGAAAAAGTTTCTTTGCATTCGTATCATATTCGGCATTAAAAGTCTTTTTGTTTTTGGAACCCAGATTTTTTGGGTTCAATAGTTTGTGAGTCAGAAGTCACCAGATGTAGAAACGGTCAAACAGAAAATGATAAGACCTTACTGAGTTAAATGTGGCAAGAAGAATGATGTTATAAACTTACTCAGCCCTTCTTTCGGAAGATTAAAATAAATGTAATCAATATTGTGCATATATTGTAATAGTTTAGAATGTAAGCAACATTCATTCTATGGTTGAAATGAGTTTGGGAACATAATTAACCCAGCTTATGAATATTAAAAGAAGGCTACGGCTTATGAGGAATTTACATTTGAGTCACTTATAGACCAAATAGCCCATTTTATAAAAATAGTTTATGCAATAACTAATAAAGTCATAAAACACTACACTTGAATATAGTAAAGTAACAAAATCAGTAATAAAACACCTCTAACTAATGAACTGCTATATGAGGAATCATTTATGTTCAACTCCAAGTTGCTTTGGATAAAATTTCTCAATGAATTAAGCTAAATGAGCAATAATAATGGGTGATTCTTGCTTTAGCTAACACCACTATTTATGATTATAGTCTTAAACTAGTATCACATATATAGATGATTTTATAGGAACTTTTCAATCTGCAGTGTTTAGCTCATTTGCTGATGCTCTTATTGAGTTTTTGCTGCCATCTAGTGGATTTTGGGATGCAGCACATTTCATATGAAATAATAGTCAGAAAGATTTCAAGTGTTTGAAATGGAACCTTTAGACAAAATTGAAAAGCAAATCTATAAAAAAGTTGGCATACTGTATGTGTGCTATGTTTTGTATAATAATATCTCTTTTATGGCTCATATAGTGAGAATTAGGAGGAAAACACATTGATTTTTTTCAGAGATCCAAACTGAGAAAAAAAAAAATGCAATTTGGTGCAGATGCTGGCATTCATATGACCAAAAATAAGATGAAATTCTGATGCTTGTAATGTAAAACCATGAGATCTTCATAACAGTAAAGCAGATGCTTACATAAACTGCATATAAATATCAGTTTTCATACTGTATCTCCAGTAATATGCCTTATAAGATGATTTTTAAATGCTTAGTTTGATGATCAAAACATATAATGCAATGCAATACAATGATGACTGACAAGGACATCCCTCAAAAGCTTGCATGATTTTACTAAAAAATTCTGTATGGATAATCAAGTAAACATAAGCTGATTTTTTTAAGTGGCTTTTACTTCATAAAAAAGTAAAACTATCCATCAGACGACAGAAGGCATGTGGTACATTGTGTGCAACTTTAAGCAAAGTTTAATCATGCTAATAATTTACAGGCCTCAGAAGTTTGTCCATCAAATATGAAACGATAATGTTTTAAAGTAAATCCTGCCCCATTTTTTCCTTTTTGTGATTGTAAAAATGCTCACCTGCATGTTAAAATGACCAACACTGTTTTTGTTTTGCTTTGTGATGCATAGTTCAATAAATAGTGGTATTTAATTTGAATTCATTGATTTCATGCCTAACCTCCAGCTGAACTGTTATTGAGCATGAATCAAACTCATTGTAGTTTGGCAGTGAGTTTGGTTCTCATCCAGCAGGGGAAGCACTGAGACCTTCACATCAGTTATTAACTGCACTGGGGATTTCCCTTGTTTTTAATAGAGATCCTGCAGTGCAGATGTATTTTTGTAGTCCAGACCTGAAGTTAGCATTACCCTGGTTCCCTCTACACAAACCCAGTTGGATTTTCCTATTGACTTTTGAATTATTGCAGAAAATGAGCTTTGTGACCAACACAAATTTCATGATTCTTATGCATTTGGTTTCTTACTGTGTAGTCTTTACGAACACAAATTTTATGAATTTTGAAGCCCAAATACAATAAGCAGAAGTAAAAAAGCTAAACGTTGGCTATAAATGAACTACACCATGACTTTAACGTCAACATTATTAAACTTTCAGCATCTCCTCCAGTCTTTATTTAAAAAAAAATCCCTTAAAAGTTTGAGTTTGCAAAGTCTTGCAAACTATTTGCAACAATTATAAACACAATGAGTCTGTGAAAGCGACTAATGAGTAGACGGTTTTACCTGTTCAGTGTAATGACGTTTAACCTCTGTAGTCCCATTTAGACACTAATATTCTGCCATTATCCTTATATTCTGCTGTTTCTAGCATGCAAAATAATGCATTTTTTTTAAGATGGCCCTGAATTTTCCTTACTTGAAATAAAATAAATGTTAACTGAAATAATTCTTCTAAAAACCCCACCGGCATTATTGTTCATGCTCTTTTCCCTTAAAATCTTGCTGAAATGGTAAAAACTTATTCATATGTAATTTGTCCTGCAGAGTTTGTGCTACAGACATGGATTGTCCTATTAATTGTCTTGTCAAGGCTATTTGTGCTGTTATTTATTTTTTATTTTTTACCTGGTCAGATCCACCAGAACATCACAGAAACTTGAAGATGAACATTTCTGACTTGAACCAGGAAACAAACACCTTGCAAACATCCACAACTCAATTGCATTGTGACACAGATTCCTGAACAGGTAAATAAACTTGTACAGTAATTCATGTTTTAATATTTACCTGTAATCTTTTATATCATCAGCATTGACCAAACACATCATATTTGCCTTATCAGTCCGCAATAATATATGCATATCTCACAGCACAGTCAAACTCGGATGTGTTCAGGGGTTTTCAGGATAATATCATTACTATTCAGACATGTTACAAGTGAACTTGTTTTTACGTGTGATTTGCAGTTTTGACTTTGTGATACAGACATGAATTTTCAAACTGTGTATTTTCAAGGTGATTTGTGTTGTTATTTTACTAAGTGATGTAATTTTTTTTATTTGTTGGATGATAAAAACAGGTGCGAAAATACACCAGAATATCACAGAAACTCGAGGATGAATACTTCAAACATAAATCAGGAAGAAACCATATAGCAACCATCCAGAACACCTTAGCAACACCCTAGCAACCATTACAACACCCCTGAATTGTGATGCCAATTTTTGAACGGGTAAATACACCTCAATTTTCTTCAGAAAATGCAAAAACTTTAGCAATTTGCAGTGATCAAAAACATCATATTTTCTTTATCAGCCTACAGTAATATATGCGAATCGCATGGCACAGTCAAACTAGGATGTTTTCAGGATAATATCATTATTATTATCTAGACATATTACAAGTAAAAATGAGCTCATATCTAACTGAGAGGCTAATCGCCGTCCTGTAGTATGATTGCACCCATTGGAGTCATGAAACAGGCCTCTGATGAATGGATAAAGGGCCAAGATCAACACGATCCCATCCAGAAACACACTGTTTTACAGCGAGCCTCTGACTGTATTACCTTTAATAAAAAAGAAAAATACCAGTCATAAAGAAAATAGCCTCCCCCACAGAATAGTTCATTTTCCAGCCGCAGAAGCTATTAGTTTCTCCCTCTGCAAAGCAATTTACATCTTCATAAACAATTACAGTCCTGCTTGGGCAATTTACGCCGTTGTTTTAAGGACGTCGTGCAACCGAAATTAATATTCTGAGCCGATGGAGCAGAAGTGGAGGGTCATTAGCTGAGCTGCCTGGGAAACGCAGCCGAATCTTCGGCCATAAAGCAGCGTAATCCTCCTTGTTTCAGCCATTCAGGATCTTTATCAACAAACAGATCTTCTGATAAACAAGACATTACGAGTCTGCGTTAGGTTTGTTCTCTGTAGTAAACAAGAAATGAATTTAGCATGTGGATGAGTTCAGATGCCTAAATTAGCTTGAACGGATAGACTTATTAAATATTTATGCCGGCTCTGTGTGAGATTGTCCGTAGTGTTTTTAAAAACACCAGAACAATGCTAATCTCAATCCTTCACGGCGTGCTGTTGGATGGAGAAATTAGAAAATAAATATGAGATCATACAAAGGAAGAGGAGGTCATGAAGAAATATAAAAGAGAGAGAAACTGAGCAAAAACGAAAGAAAAATTCAAGAAAGCACGGGCCGAATTACAAATGGCACTTTTATACTCTTGAAAGAGAAAGTAGCCTACACTGCAGAATATTCCATCGTATGCGAAATCTTCCTCATGTATTTACCATTTACACTGCATGTTTACATTTTGTTGATTTCTTTGTTTTTGCCAATAATGTTTAATTAAAAGATACATATTTTATGCAAAAAAAAAAAAAAAATCAATTTGTATTGACTAACATTAGTCAGTGCATTAGGTATCATGAAGCAGCAATAAACCTGAAAACCTGAAAGCTGAATTTATTTGATCAAAAATAATAATATTGTGAAATATTATTACAATTTAAAATACCTATATTCTATGTGAATATATGTTAAGTTGTAATTTATTCCTGTAATGCAAAGCTGAATTTTCAGCATCGTTACTCCAGTCTTCAGTGTCACACGATCCTTCAGAAATCATACTAATATGCTAATTTGCTGCTCAAGAAACATTTCCTATCATCATCAATGTTGAAAACTGATGTGCTGCTTCATATTTGTGTGGAAAGTGTGCATTTTCAGAATTCTTCTATGAATAGAAAGTTCAAAAGAACAGCATTTATTTGAAATAGAAATCTTTTGTAATATTATAAATGTCTGTACCGTCACTATTGGTAAATGTAATGTTATTGCTGAGTAAAAGTATTCAATTTCTGGTTGCACTTTATTGTACATTACGAGTACTTACAGTGCACTTACCCAAGAACGTACTGGTAATATAAGGTAACTACATGGGGTAGGGTTAGGTTCAGGGTTTATTTATTACCTAGTTATTGTAATTACTACAATAAGTGCATAGTATGTACATGAGGAACAGGACTGTAAAATAAAGTGCTGCCCAATTTCTTAAAAAAAAAAAAAAAAAACTGACCCCAAACATTTGAAAATACTAATACATTTTAACATTTTAAATTGTAGAAATGAGCAAACATGAATATATATGTTAAATAGTTTATTTATAAATTAATCTAATGCTTTAAAAATGGTGTTTTATTAATTCATGATGCCTAATATCTTATATGTCATATTTTTGTACTTGAACTGCCAGTGAATTAACTCTAAACATTTCAAATAAAACAATTTCCACATCATATACTATCACAAGCATCCACAAACACAAGCCTCCGTGAGCAAACACCTTCATTTCCTGTCCTCCCGTTGACCTCTGTCAATCACAGCACTTCTGTGACTCACTGACTCAGCTCTGCTATTGGAGGAACACCGGCTGTACAAAAATAAAAATCAGATATTAATATGAGAGCGTCTCACAACCTGTCCATGTCGACATCTGTCTAATTTGACTAGATTGTTCCAAATTAATTTGCAATTGATTGAACATGTTATTTTGGTGAATTATGCAGGATTATATGGTTAATTGCATTTCACAAAGGCCTGAAAGTGTGTTCTATGCTCTTTTGCTCACTATAAGCAATATAAACACTTTATGAAGGGACTTTAAAGTAGGAACCGAATATACAACGATCAGTTTCATGAAGTCATTTTTCCATTTATGATGCGATTTTGTTTAGTCAGTCTTTATAAATAAATAAACCTGAGGTCATTTATTTAAAGTTAAACCATCAGGAGCAAAAAACAAACAAATAAACAAAACCCTTATTTATTTACTGTTTATATACAGTTATGTTTGATTTGTTTGTTTTCCCCCATGAATTAAAAAGTGGAAATATTTATGCAAAAGTTTTTCCAAAAACATTCTAGGTAACGCTTCAACAATAAACATTAGTTAATGCATTAGATTTCATGAACTAGCAAACAATTATTTTATAGCATTCAATAATCTAGGTTAATTAATTTCATACAAGTAGGGTGAATTAAGGGTGATTGGGACAGTTTTTGAAAGATGTGCAAGGTTTCTTGCCATATATTTAAACAATCAGCCCAACACATGAAATATTTCAAAGATGTTATTTGCGGAGAAAACAATGTTATATTATAATGAAAGGATGTGTGATGAACACTTTTCTGTGCACTGAGCCAAAATATAATTTGGGTAATATTTTGGCGATTGAGACAGCATATTTTGTCGTTGATTAAGGGTAGTGTAAGGATATTTACTGTATTGCACAAGGTAGTTCATACTTTAATATAATTTTATATGCAATATTTCCTTTTCTGTTCATCGTCATCAAAGCCCATGTTTATTTCTGTTCAACTTAATTTCTCAGTTCATAAATCCATCCAGAATTCATACAATACAACACATGTAGCCTAAATGAGGTAAAAGAAGGCTTGAAGTCCTAAAGTCATTGAAAACATTTTAAAATCAAATAAACAAGTAAAAAAAAAAAAAAAACACTTCAGGTCAAAATAATAATAATAATAATAATAAACATGTTGGGTGGCCCTATCACCAATTAACTCTTTGACAAACACATTTAACCTGCACAAACCTTTAATAGAAACATGAATATGGTTTATTACTGCAACAAAAAAGTTTACCATAATGCTTCTATTTCAGAATTTTTATTTTTATCAAAAATCTAGCTAGTTCATGAATATTTTGTGGTTGATTAGGGCTTGCACAAATAAAAAGGTCGGAATCCACTGATTTAGGGCATACAGAGCATATACAATGGTTCTCTATTACAAAGTCAATCATTTTCATAATTAGCAAAGCCTTTAAGCACTGTCCCATCCACCCAAATTGTGTTTGGGTGGATGGCACAAAATAAAAACAACCAAATTTGGAAAATTAAAAACATGATACTAACACTTTTTTTTTTTTTTTTACTGATTTTGTAGAAGCAGTGCATCATGTTTCCATCAAAAGTTTTTATTTTCACTCATTAGGTGAGAAAATAAATTCTGTATAGTTATACTGTCCTATTTGACCTTATGTCCCAATCACCCTTAGTTCACCCTGGTGTTTTGGGTAACATTTTTTTATGTTTCTGAAAGAAGCCTCTTATGTCAGTGTCAAGTCACCTTTCTATAGCACTTTTTTTTTTTACAATACAGATTGTGTCAAACAGTATTAAACAGGAAAGTGTGTCAATAATACAGGATAAAAAATTCAGTAAATAGTATTTCCTCCTCTCTTTAAAAAGTTAAAAAATATTGGCGCCCGTTATTTTACATTTACATTAAAAACTAGAAGGATATGCATCTCACTGAGGCCTGACTGTGTGTGTTTCTCCATAACTGTGATGTTTCATTTTGTGCCACATGGGGGCAGTGCTTTGTAAACAAAACCACAGTTAGACCATGGGGCTGTTATATTGTGTTCCTTTGGTGTTCTTCACAGTGTCATATACTAATAAAGTGTGTTGAATTTCTTTTCTCAACAGTTGAACAAACCCAGATGACAACACAAGGAAATCTGGAGGGTTATGTTAATATTTGATATTTTAAATCTGGATTTTTCAGGTGAAAGAGACAGGCGGGGGAGAAAAATGCCAAGGTATGTAACATTCATATAATTTAAATAATAAATCAGTCTAAGGTAAAGACTGTGGTGGGAGTTTATGAATATTTAAAATGTGGAGTTTACAGATCAGAAACATTGACAGTGGACGCATACTAATTTCCTGCGGCCGGTATCTGATGAGGGGTTAAACTGGACGCTGGATACATTATTCATTTCCTTTCTTCCTGTTATTTTCGTACCTTTGATAGGCTTCCTTTGGTCAGGCCACTCCTGTATATTTTACTGTTTTATCTGAAAAACAGCAGGGAAAAAAAATAATTTCCACTGAAATATTAATATATCGGAATCTTGGCATGTCAATGAGGGATCAGACAGGTAGAGTTTGTTTTACATAACAATTCAGGTGAAGATAAAGTTCACCTCCCTGCAAAACACAGACGGACGCGTCAAATGTCCAGCCCGTGTGTGTCTGCTCTTAATCTAGCCGTGGATGCATAATTTGTGTTGTAAAAGGGTAAACAGAGTAGCCAGCAGGAAGATCTGGAAGGGTGTTTGGAGCAGGATTCTAATGGTCATGGAAAAATGGGAAGTGTTAGGGAATAGTCCTTTTCAGGCCTGGAAAAGTCATGGAAATGTATGCAGCTTCTAGCTTTGCTTTTTTTATTTTTATCTTTTAGATATTGTCATTTGCAAGGAAAAATTATGATTGTTGAGGGCCTTACTAGAGACATTTGTACTGTAATCACTGTGGAAAGTGGCAGTAAAGACGTTCATACAAAAGAATTGTATTACAAATACATTTTTAAAAAATGTAGCAGTATTCACACAAATGTGACCCTGGACCACAAAATCAGTCATATGGGTCAATTTTTCAAAATCGAGATTTATGAATCTTCTGAAAGCTTAATAAATAAGCTTTCCATTGATGTGGTTTGTTAGGATAGGACAATATTTGGCTGAGATATTTGAAAACTATTTGAAAGGTGCAAATGAGGGTGCAAAAAAAATTAAAATATTGAGAAAATCGCCTTTAAAGTTGTCCAAACTTAGTTCTTAGCGATGCATATTACTAGTAAAAAATTACGTTTTGATATATTTACAGTAGGAAACTTACAAAATATGTTCATGGAACATGATCTTTACTTAATATCCATTGCTACAAATGGATATTGCTAAAAATACACCTCAGCAACTTAAGACTGGTTTTGTGCTCCAGGGTCACAAATGTGAAGCAGCACACTGTTTTCAGCAATGATAATGTTTCAATCAGCATATTAGAATGATTTCTGTAGGATCGTGTGACACTGAAGACTGGAGTAATTATGCTAAAAAATAAATTACATTTTAAGATATATTTAGATAAAATATGTTTATTGAAATTCATAATAATATTTCATATTATTACAGTTTTTACTATATTTTTTTATCAAATAATTGCCACCACCTGAGCATAAAAGTACAAATAAGACAAATATAATTTGTATAAAAAATCTTAAAAATGTTACTAACTTCAAACTTTTGAATGATAGTGTGTATTTTTTTTTTTATTATATTTTTATTCATTACTTAGCACCTTTTTGTTTTCCTTTTACTGTTATTTGTTACTGTTGTAATGGATTATGCATAATGCTTTGGCAATATTGTATGTAAACACAATCATGCCAGTAAAGTACTAGTAATCTATATAAAATGATTTTTAAAAATCATCTGTTGTAAACACTAAAGACTATAAAAGTCATGGAGATTCACTGTGGGAATTCTGAAGTCAGTTAAGGTAAGTTAACCTCAACTAGTTTGGATGTGAGAGCGAAGTAGAAACACCTCGTCTCTTTTGTCGGATCATAATCCCTATTTTTCCCAGGGAACGTGTGTTATTCCCTTTCAAATGAAAGCAAGAGTGAAGGAAGCGCTGGAGGAAGTCGATTCGATGTAAATTATTAAGAATGGAAGAATGCGGCCGAATACCCCCCCACCCACCATCATACAGAGAGAGAGAAAGACGGTCTGGCAGGTGGACAGAAGCCTCTCGCCCTGTCTCTCTCTCCGTCTCTGTCTCTCTCTCATTAGCGGCTGGAGTCGGGGGTTCCCTGAGAGTGAGGAGGCAGAGAGCTCGGCGGGGGAGAGACGGCCGGACCTTCACATCCTCGGGCTCGTGCTCTTTCTCTCTCCCTGGAAGCTCATTAGTACGAGCACTGATGCATAAGAGCTGGTCATTAGCTCTCTCTCTCTCTCTTTCTCTCCTCTTTTACCTCTCAACAGTCTCCGTCTGTCTGTCTGCGTCTCACTGCCGCTCCGAACTGAGACCGACACGAGACGAGGAGCATCAGACGATTAACAGACAGACAGAGACCACTGTCCTCTCGCCTCTTTAGATCTGTTCTCTTCTCAACTCAGTTTCAACTCAATTTGAAGTATGTTTTTTGCATGATTGTTTACAGCCACAAAACAATGGCACAGAAATATAATATACAATAATTATACGATAAATAAACATACAATATTATAATAACAGATTAAAATAAGGTGCTAAATGATTAATAAAAATAAGATTATATATGTATATGTATTATATATGAATAATACAATGATAATAAAAATGCTTTTATCTATATATAACAGCATATATGTGTGTGTGTGTGTGTGTGTGCGCGTGCTCCTGTAATCCTTGCACTGACTGTATATATATATATATATATATTTATTTATTTTTTCCTTTCTCTTCACTCCTCTTATTTTTTTTTCTTTTGCCTTTTTTATAATCTTGTCTCTGCTTCTCAACTCTCAAGCTCCAGCTCTCAAGCTTTTCTGCTTTCACTTTCTTCTCATCTCACCTCATAAACCTCTCCACTCTACTCGCATTTCTCATTTGTTCTCGTCTCATTTACTCTTCTTTCCTTCATTTTTCCTGTTTTGCATCTTATTTTCTCCTTTCATTCTCTCATCTCATCTCGTCTCATCTCATTCTCTCATTTTCAGCTAGCATTTCTCATCTCCTCCTATTTCTCATCTCGTCTCATCAGATGAGTTGACAGTGAGAGCAGCTCTGAGCCAATTTGGACATGAAGCCTTTCTGATGGAGTCCATCTTCCAAAGCAGTCAGTAAACATAAATGCTTGACCATCTCTCTCTCTTTCTCTCTGTCTCTCTCAGTACCTAGTGACTGACCAGAGAAAGACTCTGAGTAAATAAGATCTCTCTCTCTCTCCTCATTGGCTGTGTGCTGTAGGGGCTGCTGGTAAATAATGTCTGGTGAGAACCGTGTGCCCGCGAGCAGGGTGAGAGCCGGACCACAGCGTACTCCTGGGGTTCCGTCAGTCTGTCTATTCTCCCCCCATTCTCTCTTCTTTCCTCATTTCATTCCTGTCTTTTTCCTTGGTCTGACACACACAATTCACGTGACACCTGCCTTTCCATCTGCTTCACAAACACACACTGGGCTCTTCCTAGACACACACAAACACACACACACACACACACACACACACACACACACACACACACAGCCAGATACAGAACCGGTGTGAATTTGAACTGAATTGGAATTACAGTTAGAGAAATAAATTCAGTAAAGTTGCACAACAGAACTGTTACATGACTAATTTGACCTATTATGCATATTTATTATTTTCTTTCTCTCATCTAATTAGACATATTTAATTATATGAATTATGAACACTGAATTGAGTTCAATACTGTCAGAACAGACATAAAAATTTTAATTTTGTTAATGATATTAAATAATTTGCATTTGTGTGTGTGTGTGTGTGTGTGTGCATATCATAGTTGTGTGTTTGTATATACATATTTTTATTTCTTTTTAGTTTTATTTAAATTAAATGATGTTCTTTTGAACTTTCTTTTCATCAAATAATCCTGAAAAAAATATGTTTCCACAGAAATATAATAATATATATATTATATTTCTGATGAACAGGTTTGACTACTTTAGTAATTTCCATGAGTACAAATCTTAATGTTTAAGCATATAATGATATTCTAGGGAATTGTGTGCTTCTAATTTTATTGCAACAGTTTGGACAGGACCCTTTTCTATTCTAACATGACAGTGTCTCTGTGTATAAGACAAGGTTCAAAAAGAAATGATTGATTCAGTCAGTGTGGAAGAACTTGACTGGTCTGCAGAAAGCCAAGTCCTGATCTCATCTGAACACCTCTGGTGTGACTTTAAATGCAGACCTTGAGCCGAAAACTCATCACCAAACACCAATGACTTGTATATAGGTTCAGTCATTTTAGACACTTTCAAAACTGTTGCAACAGAGATGGAAATACAGTTTTTAAATACGTAAATTATGCTTCCATCTTTGTTGCCACAGTTTTGGAAGTGCCTTCTTCTGTTCTAAAGGAGGGGGTGTCCCAATACTTTTGTCCTTATAGTGTATATACAAGTGTTTGGTGATGAGTTTCCAGCTCAAGGTCTGCATTTAAATTATATCAAATATATAGAAGTTATATATTAGTATTATTGTATTTAAATTGCAGTTAATTGAACAATGATCATTTGATCGTTATTGTCATCTAGTGTTTCTAAACGTAGTCCATGATTTGCTTAAGATATATTCATGGATAATTCACACAAAACAATTGCAATTTGAAATTGCAAAACAATTATTAATGAAGTATAATAATAATAATAATAAGAATACAGCAGTACGACTTTATAAATTAAATTAATTAATTTAATAAAAAATTTTCTCCTTCAGTTCAAATTTGAATTACATTTACATCAAATGCAATTCAAATTCAGGAATTTAAAAGACATTTTTATTCTTTTCTGAATGGAGCACAACCTTGATGCCCACCTGCCTTTCAGGAACAGACACACACACACACACACACACACACACACACTGATCTCCTCTGTCTCTCCCTCAGTCACTGCAGTAGGTTGATTAATGTTAGCTGGCTGTGCTCATGAACTTTCAGAGCCTCCAAAGTGCTAATAACAGTGTGTGTGTGTGTGCTGCCCTGCTCCAGTCCAGAGCCAGTCACTGAATTGATTTGCTCATTTATTTAAGGCAATATGAGCAAATTTGTCCAATAAGGCAGAGGGAACCGACCTTTTTCTGTTTGTGCTGGATCCACATCCCATAATTACTGTTTCACTGGGCGAGATGGACTCCTGGAATCTGGGTAGCAGAGAATATTATATCAAATTGCTCTGAAGAAACATTGAGGTTGATTTACAGCAGAGCCGGCTGAGCATGACTATACACCCGTCATATATATTCACCCGGGATCAGATCCCATTACAAAACTGCAAGAATATGACATTCATTAGATGACGGAACTCGTGAAATGCACAGAAACATTATCTTTTGGTATTACTTGATGACATCTGGGATGCTTATGCACTTTGTTCTTACATCCAAGCATAACTGCTAGGTGTGCAATGTAATAGTGGTCTGTGAGGAGACCTGCAAAGAATTCTGGGAGACATTTAGGACAAATGAAGATGTTGCAAAGGTGACCTGCCATGTGGTCTATGGTAACTTTACACTGAAAGCTACAAATAAATGGATTTCATATACAGCCAGGCAATGAAAGAACTTCATTTCACCTGTCAGGTGTTTGATTTCCATGCCAGAGAATCCGGGCTTGTGCTGGGAAGTAATTTCTTTGCTGCCTTTCAGAGCAGCTTTGGTTTAAACCAGCTGTTTTAGTATTAGTTCGTTTTTTTAATTTCTAAATGCACAATTTACAGGAAAATCTTCTAAGAACATGTCCTAGTTATATTTTATATCAATTTTATATATATATATATATATATATATATATATATATATATATATAATTTATTTTTTTTTGCACTTCAAGTAATGCAAATATATATTTGCGGTCAGTAAGATTTTTCTTTTTCTTTCTTTTTTTTATTTATGCTTTATTCAGCGAGGTTGCGTTAAATTGTTTAAAAGTGGCTGTAAAGACATCTATAATGTTACAAAAGATTTCTAATTCAAATAAACACTGTTCTTTTGAACTTTCTATTGGTCAAAGTATCCTGAAAAAATGCATTATATTATAATATGAAACCACATTGATAATAATAATAATAAAGTGTCTTGAGCAGCAAATCAGCATATTATAATGATTTCTGAAGGATCATGTGACACTGAAGACTAGAGGAATGATGCTGAAAATTCAGCTTTGATCACAGAAATAAATTACATTTGTTTTCACTAGGCAAGAAAAAATAAATGTAAAGATTCAGATTTCTCAAAATACTTTATATGCTACCTTGGTAATGATAATGAGAATTTGGGGGAAAATTTGTTAATTGTCATGAAAATAAAATTTTCCTAAACAAGGCCAAGTAAAACTATTGATTTTTCTTTTCTTTTGATTTTAAGATGAAATTTTGTGAAATTGTAAAAATGTTCAGTGTTCCTATATTTATCTGTTCTTACACAGAAAACAAGAAGATGTGGCAGTGAGACTAAAAAGAGACGAAGCCTGCCTTCGTTCAGCCTCCAATTGGAGTGAAGATAAGCTTGATTATGCATGGCGGAACAAGTGATCTAATAAGAAAATGTGTCCCAGCTAAGCTAATAAAAGACCACTTTCAGAGGTATTGGGAAAGTTTACAGAAACAATTCCAGAGAGTTTAATTCTGCAAGTGATGCAGGAAACACTTGTGCCAATTAATGCTGTTTCTCTATGCGGCTCTGTCTACATCATTCCCTTATTACTGCTGTTTTTGGACACAGAGGCCCAAACCCCTCGTTAGGGCAGAAGTGTGCAGCCCGCCAGCAGAGGCACGACACGTGTCCACCGCCAGCAATTAGCAAAGGTGCGGAGGTTTGGAATGCGCAGACGGGACATTAGGCCATTACAATGCAAGGGACGGAGCAGACCTGGTCACGGCTGCACAGCACAGGCCATGTTTGTTAACCCTGAAGGTCAATCCTGCTTCACTTCGGCCAGTAAAAGACAGGGTTTATGTATAACTCAAATCAGCACCATGGACAGAGCTTTCACTAACGTGAACAGGAAGTGCAAGGGTGTTGTTAATTATGGGGTGCCAAGTATTAACTAATTGTGTAGACTGAATGAATTTTGGGGCACAAAAATGCAACTGCACTTAAATGCATGTACACAGAAAGACAAAAGAAAGTTGCATTTTCTCAGCGGAATTGAAAAGTCAGCACTTCATTTCATGCACAAAATTTTAAATCCAATACTGGATTTGTGTACAATAGTTTGGCATTTCATGCATGTAAGGGTTAATGTATTTTTAATTTTGTAGACAACAGAACAACGTCATGAA
Organism: Barbus barbus; assembly: GCF_936440315.1. Classification (NCBI taxonomy): domain Eukaryota; kingdom Metazoa; phylum Chordata; class Actinopteri; order Cypriniformes; family Cyprinidae; genus Barbus; species Barbus barbus. Next base: position 30,522,895 of record NC_136739.1, on the reverse strand, counting down.
ATGCATTTCACCCACAAAATGCACATTTCATGGATGGCATATGCATTTTGTAGTGAATTTTGGAATAGAAGAATGAAAGAGATTTTATGGATCATGAAATGTATTTTATCCAAGAAATTAGTTTTGTTCATTGCATTTTGTGATGCACCCATAAAATGCCCATTTCATAGATGGTATATGTATTTGGAAGTAAAATGCATATAACTTTTTGTGAATGAAAGAGGTTTTTTGGATCATTAAATGCATTTTGTCCATGAAATGATTTTAGTGCATTGCATGAGAACAGATTCTGATTGAATCTGACCAGTCCTGCTATCTGAACAGTAAACGCTTCTACAAAAGCTAAACATTTTTGCACTACTAAAGTGCAAAAATTGCAGTTAAAACAGCTTGTCACTAAAGGAGAACCCTCAAGTGATGCCTTTATACCTTATCTACCCCTAAAATGTAAGAATATGACATATTATGCACCCTTTATTGGTATATAAACCACGAAAGTGTCAATTTGAGGCTTCTACCACAGTTGTAGTTCAGGCTCAAGGCAATTTTTTGCAAAAGAAAAAAAACACACACTTTGAATTGCAACTGAAGTTGAATGAAGTTAGTTTGATAACCAGATCTGTCTGGTTGAATGAGCTCAAACTTCTGAAACCTTCACAACTTTCAAGAAGCAGCTGAAGACACACCTTTTCCGCCAGCACTGAACCACTCAACAACACTAAAACAATGCACTTGTATAAAAAGAAAAAAAAAAAGTTAGTTTTAATGAAGTGATTAGGTTCAGTCATTTTGAGAGATTATATTTTGAGGCACTGATTTACTCATACTAACTCTTCTTGCTATGGTTTACAGTGCAAGATGGTTGCAAAACAAATCTGCTAAATCTGTTATGTTTGTGTGAGGTGCCTAAATCCTGAACTTTTGGGCCCCAAAAACATTAAAACCCCTTCTCCGGTGTTTGTGTGAGTAAGTGTGCGTTTTCCCTCTTTAACACAGGCAGTGATGAATCTCTTGACACGCTTGAGACGATGGCGCTCAGTGCTGCTGTGGCCTTCATTTGTCTGTGAGGACGTGTGAACATCCCGGGGCCGCTGTTGTTGTGTCTGTGATGGCCTATCAGTCCTCCTGCTTATCTACAGTTTTACCATGGAGAAAAGAATCGGTCATTTGAATCCTCCAGGCCGATATCAGAAGGTAATGAATGACTTTAGTCCGGTAAACGGCGTCTCTCTCCCTCTCGTCTCTGTGTGGAGTAAATTAGTATCAGCGTCTGCACACTGTGTCTCGGTGTAAAAACGTCTCTCTGGCGCTTTTCCTGTTATTTGCCGGACAGGCGTCTGTGATTTCATTAACACCACTTGTCAGCCAAACACAATGGGGTTCCCACCTGGCAGCGTTTTAGCATGGACACAAATACGTGTGCTTATTCACGCGCTCTACTGTAGATGACAAACACAAAGCCACACAATAATGTACAATTTGTTTAATGTCCCTCCTGTTTCAAGACAGCGAGTGACGCGTGTTATTTGTGTTCGCCGCAGACGACACAATGGGGGAATGCATCGCGTGCCAGACTCCATTCTAAAGGCCACTTTCCAATTGATTAGATGAGTTGTGAAACAAACCCACGTGTCAGAGAACGGCAGCACGCCGCCGGTGAGCATTGGGAACATCGCCAGACTTGACGTTCTGCCAGCATTACGGTGGCAGTTGTGAATGGAGCGACTTGGAGAAGGTTTTAAAGTCCACTTCTTGATAAAAGCTGTAGTCTTTGCGGGGCCTACAAACCCCAAAACAGAGTCTGAGGTTTATGGTTTGAGATATGAGCATTTAGAGTAATTTTGTAGTGAAGTAGTCAATTAACCAAAATGGATTAAACAAAAGCATGCTAATATATACACATATATATATATATATATATATATATATATATATATATATACACACACACAGGTACATCTCAAAAATTTGAATTTGAGATGTCATGAAAAAGGTCAATATTTTTTGTCACTCATTTCAGAAAGTGAAACCCATATATTATATACATTCATTACACATAGAATGAAATATTTCAAGCCTTTATTTCTTGAAATTTTTATGATTATGGCTTACAGATAATAAAAACCCAAAATTCAGTGTCTCAGAAAATTTTAATATTATATAAGATCAATAAAAAAGGATATTTTAAACAGAAATGTCAGGCTTCTGAAAAGTATGTTCATTTCTATGCACTCAATACTTGGTTGGGCCCCCTTTTGCATGAATTACTGCATCAATGCGGCGTGGCATGGAGGCAATCAGCCTGTGGCACTGCTCAGGTGTAATGGAAGCCCAGGTTGCTTTGATAGCATCCTTCAGGTCATCTGCATTGTTGGGTCTGGTGTCTCTCATCTTCCTCTTGACAATACCCCATAGTTTCTCTATGGGGTTCAGGTCAGGCGAGTTTGCTGGCCAATCAAGCACAGTAACACCATGGTCATTTAACCAGCTTTTGGTACCTTTGGCAGTGTGGGCAGGTGCCAAGTCCTGCTGGAAAATGAAATCAGTATCCCCATAAAGCTTGTCAGCAGAAGGAAGCATGAAGTGCTCTAAAATTTCCTGGTAGATGGCTGCGTTGACTGTGGACTTCAGAAAACACAATGGACCAACACCAGCAGATGCCATGGCAGCCCAAATCATCACTGACTGTGGAAACTTCACACTGGACTTCAAGCAGCTTGGATTCTGTGCCTCTCCACTCTTCATCCAGACTCTGGGACCTTGATTTCCAAATGAAATGCAAAATTTACTTTTATCTGAAAAGAGGACTTTGGACCACTGAGCAACAGTCCAGGTCTTTTTCTCCACAGCCCATGTAAGACGCTTCTGACGTTGTCTCTGGTTCAGAAGTGGCTTGGTAGTCCTTTTCCTGAAGACGTCTGAGCGTAGTGACTCTCGATGCACTGACTCCAGCTTCAGTACACTCCTTGTGAAGCTTTCCCAAGTGTTTGCATCAGCTTTGCTTGACAGTATTCTTAAGCTTGCAGTCATCCCTGTTGCTTGTGCACCTTTTCCTACCCAAATTCTTCCTTACAGGCAACTCAGCCAAGTCAGCAGTCTTCCCCATTATTGTGGTTTCAAAGAACAAGAGATACCCGGAATGTATACTGTAGGGATGGTCATTAATTGAAACTCAAATGTAAATATTCTAATATTTTGAGATACTGATTTTTGACTTTTTGAATCATCAAAATTAAAACAATAAAAAAAAAAATGTTTTACTTTACATGTAATGAATCTCAAATATATGAAAGTTTCACTTTTTGAAATAAGTTACAAGATTCACGATATTCCAATTTTTTTGAGATGTACCTGTATATTTCTTTTGAGAAAAAACAAAATGCATTGATAAAAGCATCAAGTTTTAAAAATTAATCATTAAAAATAACAATTGAATCACGTAAAACATAATGAAAATAATTTATGTCTATGCAAAGCTCGCATATAATTAAAAAAAAAAAACTAGTATTTACCAGACACCCTTTTTCCCTAAAAAGTCATTTATAGGGATTGTTCTATGAAAGTCCCACTGGAGCAACCTGAGGTTAAGTGAATTGCTCAAGGGGATGGTGGGAGAACTGGACTTTGCTCACAGCAAAACTTCACACCTGTGTGGAGCTGAACCTGCAGCCTTTGCATTTGCAGAATAGACACTTGTAACACTTCGTCTAGTATTCACACCCAGACTAATTGCCACAAAATTTATATTAGGGAGGGAACCACCGGCTATGGTCTGTGTTAGTACAAATACTCAAAAAGACAAGAAATAGATGCAATAATGAGTATTATTCACAAAAGAAAGAGGTAAAGAATACATACGATCATCAATACCTGATAGGAAATCACACATATAATACCAGAGTCAAAGCATTTCAACATAGAAGGACAAAGTCACGCATCAACAATATTATTTACAAAAGTAGTGCAAATGTTCTTATCTGGATAGGCAGAAATGACAAAGTCCTTTCTGCTGTACTCAAGTGCACAACAGTCTGGAAATGAAATGGCCGGCACCAATCTGATATAATCCGTCATCAAGCAACAAGACTTTTGTCCTTGTACATCGACATCAGAAGATAACGAGGAGAATAGAAGTAAGGTGTCCTGGGGTTAAACAGTCCTTTTGAAGTACAATCCTCCTGGATATTATCAGGAAGGACTAAAGAGTCCTTATTGACTGAGCAGAAAATCCCATAGATTCCCAGTCTGGACTCTAAGAGTGGTAAGCCATGCTGCTGGTCCCCAAACACCTCTCACTTCTTCTATCCTTGCCTTACTGATATGGTAGAGCAATAAGCACACTACCTCCCCCTAATGTCAGGTAGTAGCCTTACATACCAAAGGGAAACTAATGTGACAGGTCAAGACTGTTACATACCCTCCCCCTCAGAAGAAATTTGGCTATAACCATAACATGGCTTCAGATTTTGTACATGTAGAGTTTCCACAATATCAGGATTATCAATGTACCTCACAGAACTATTAACAGGTCCCAGTACTTTTACCACCTTGGCAGGGCCTTTCCATTTTGCTGCCAATTTAGCCATATACCCTTCGTCTGCTCTGGAAAGAGGATGGGCCCGGACCCAAACCAAATCTCCCACCAAAAACTGCACTGATTTATGCCGTTGATTATAGTACCTTTGCTGTTTTCCTTGGGCTCGTTCAACGTTAGTTTTCACCAGGTTGATGAGTTGCCGTTGTCTGTCAAGAAGAACATATGCAGGGTTATCTGGATCAGGGAGTTTGTGGATGGCTCTTTCTATGGGACCTTTCAATTTTCGTCCCAATGCAACCTCTGCAGGGGTGAAACCTGTGCTCTCATGCCATGCAGTGTTAAGAGCAAAACGAAACTCTGCTATCCACTTGTCCCATAGTCGATGTTGGTCACCGACATAAGAAGCAATCATTGTTTTGAAGTTGCGATTGACTCTTTCTGTGAGGTTGGTTTGAGGGTGGTAAGTGGTTGTCAATTTCTGAATGACCCCCCATTGCTTACAAACTGTACTGAGTAATTGAGATGTAAATTGTACCCCTCTATCCGATACCAAGTACGTAGGTGTGCCCCATCTGGTGAAAATCTCCTCCACAAGAATCCGGGCTATTTGCGGTGTTTTGGCTGTACGTAATGGAAACATTTCTACCCATTTAGAGCAATAGTCAACAACCACGAGGAGGTATTCATTTTGTTTACTGCTCTTAGGGAAAGGTCCCATTAAGTCGTAAGGCAAAGATGTTCTTCCTCATTCTTGGAGAACACCACAACGTCATCAATGTAAATGAAAGTCATACATCCTTGCAGTACAATCCCCCGGTTAAACTTGAGTTCCCTAGCTTCTGTGATGCTCAGGAAGAGGATCCTGTAAACTTCATTGAGCGATGTGAAGAGTACTTTGCAGTTCGACCTCTTAGTGATGCTGAAGCTCTGGCTGCTTTGACTGCTGTGCTCAAAGGTACCGCTAAAGATTGGTGGCTGGCAGAACGGAAACACGTGAGGAGTTGGAAGCAGTTCCGAGAAGTCTTCTTGCAGTCCTTCTTAAGTGAAGACTACGAAGACGTAGCTATTAGAAGATTGCATGAAAGAAAACAAGGGGTGAAGGAATGTATTCGGGACTTTGCTTACCGGTATCGAGCGTTGTGTATGAAATGGAAAAGTGGAATGAGTGAGAGAGACATTGTCCAGGCTGTCCTAAGAAACTGTAACCCTCGTCTAGCTAGTCTGTTAAGAGGGACCGTGAAGGATGTTGCTGAACTAGTAAGGATCGGCACACAAATCGAAAGGGATTTTGAAGAGTCCAAGAAGTATTGGAGTCAAGTTAATACAGCTGACCAAAAGAAGAAAGTTCAACCAGCTCGCTGTCTCCAAGTAGGACCGTGTCATACTAGTACGAGCATAGTCCAACCTTCCCATAATCCAGCCATAACTGGAGTCAAGACTGTCACCATCCCTATTATTTTACAAGATCGATACTGTACAGCAATGGTAGATACTGGTAGCACACTCTCGCTCATTAAAAAGTCAACCTGGGACCAGATGAGCAAGAATGAGTCATATCAGCTCTGTGGTGGACAAGCATTTCTTCTCGCCAATGGACAGCAACAAACTGCAATTGGAAGAGTGACTTGGAAGTGTGAGATCCAAGGATGTAAGATGGAGCTAACATTATACATAATGAGTGATGTGGATTTGACTGTGCCAATCATCCTAGGGATGGACTTTTTGATGGATTCTGGATTGACTTTAGACTTTCAGAGATCACAATACACCATACCCGCCAGAGAAGGAAGAGCTGAAGAAACTTTCCCTTTCTTGCCACATGAATCCCAAGCGACAGTACATTTTTATATAGCTGTACCCATCCCTCCTACATCTAACGAAACCCAGTTGATCATTCAAAAACTGGTTCAGCAAGCTAATACTAATGGTCAGTTCAGAATACAACTGGAAAAGTTAATGTTGCAATGGCCCGCAGCATGCACTCATGAAATAGGACATTCCAACATGGTAAAACACCAAATCCTCACAACTGATGAAGTACCAGTCATAAAATCCCATAGATTCCCAGTCTGGACTCTAAGAGTGGTAAGCCATGCTGCTGGTCCCCAAACACCTCTCACTTCTTCTATCCTTGCCTTACTGATATGGTAGAGCAATAAGCACACTACCTCCCACTAATGTCAGGTAGTAGCCTTACATACCAAAGGGAAACTAATGTGACAGGTCAAGACTGTTACACGCTTAATGGTTACAACCAGGCCCACACAGGATGTGATATTCATCTTGCATGTTTGCTCATTAAATATTTGCTTATAGCTTATAAATATAGCTTACTTTCTGCTACCAATAAGAGTGTAGCATTCATTCTGCACCCCCCCCCCCCAAAAAAAAAAAAAATCAGTGCAGAAAATGCAAAAAAAATAAAAAATCCACAGATGCAATCCAGTTTTAACCATTAAAAGACACTGCAGCATTTTGTTTTTAGACTTTCTGTGGGTCTTAAAAAGCCTTAATTCGCTCTTCCACAAATTAAGGACCAAAAGTTCTTAAATCAGAGCTGAAAATCTTAAATTCATAAATGCATGGCAATAATTGTTGCATGATGTGCAAAAAAATAAGTGTTTTACAATGTTTTTGTACTGCTTTCCAGACCAAATAGCTAAACGTCCTGAAATCATTATACGTTTACTTGAGGTACAAATTGAAAATATGAAGTGTACTTTTATGAGAAACTGAACAAAATTAAATGGCTTTATGTTTAAAAGAAGAACGAACATCTGTCAATGGGGTTTGAAAACTTTTTCTCTTTGACTTCTTGTTTTTGTAATTTTGCTTCTCAAGTAAATGTATCTGGAAAACAAGACAAAAAACTTTTAATCATTGCTAGTAAAGTCAAGTCAAGTCACCTTTATTTATATAGCACTTTTAACAATACAGATTGTGTCAAAGCACTTAACAGTATCAAATTGGAGGATAGAGTGTCAGTAATGTATAAAAATAAGATTAAACACTCAATTTTCAGTTTTCATTATTGAGTTCAGAGATGTCATTGTCTAGATCAGTTTAGTTTAAATAGTATCTGCTAAATCAAATTGAAGATAATCACTAGAAATTAAGTGTCCCCAACTGAGCAAGCCAGAGGCGACAGCGGCAAGGAACCACAACTCCCTCTGTGACAGAATGGAGAAAAAAAAAACTTGGGAGAAACCAGGAAACCAGTTCTCCTCTGGCCAGGAGAGAATTGCTTATTTATTGTTTACTTATTGTTTTAATTAACATTTTAAATGTATAAATGTATTTATTTCTATTTTATATACTCACAATTTCTAACAATAATAGTACTTTGTAGTTAGGTATTTTATTATATTTTTAGTTATTTTCTTTTCTTTTATTTTTATTTTTAGTTTTATTGCATTTAAGTCGAGGTCTTCATTGGGGATATGTCCCCGGGGCTCATCCAGGTGTCCCGGCCTCTGCCGACGATCAGGCAGACATCATCTCCCGGCGCCGATCCACCATCTGATCCGGACACAGACTGAGAAACAGAATAAGAAAGAAACAGACAAATATTAGCGTAGATGCCATTCTTCTTACAATGTAACGAGTACATTGTGTGTTATGGGGAGTGTTCCCTGTTCCGTTTGATCTAATTAATGCAGCCTAACAATCCTTTAATGGATTTGAATAATAGAAGCGTATTAGTGTGTTATGTGTAAGCCAGGTTAAAGAAATGTGTCTTTAATCTAGATTTAAACTGACAGAGTGTGTCTGCCTCCCGAACAGCGTTAGATTGGGTAGATTGGTAGATTGTTCCAGAGTTTGGGCCCTAAAAGGATCTGCTGCTTGCAGTTGATTTGGTTATTCTAGGTATTATCAAACGGCCAGAGTTTTGAGAACGCAGCGGACGTGGAGGACTATAATGTGATAAGAGCTCACTCAGGTACTGAGGAGCTAAGACATTCAGGGCTTTATAAGTAGTTAACAAGATTTTAAAATCTATACGATGTTTGATAGGGAGCCAGTGCAGTGTTGACAGAACCGGGCTAATATGGTCATACTTCCTGGTTCTAGTAAGGACTCTAGCTGCTGCATTTTGGACCAGCTGTAGTTTGTTGATCAAGCGTGCAGAACAACCACCCAATAAAGCATTACAATAGTCTAACCTTGAGGTCATAAACACATGAATTAGCATTTCTGCATTTGACATTGAGAGCATAGGTCGCAATTTAGATATGTTTTTGAGATGGAAAAACACAGTTTTACAGATGCTAGAAACATGGCTTTCAAATGAAAGATTGCTATCAAACGGCACACCTAGGTTCCTAACTGATGAAGAAGAATTGACAGAGCAGCCGTCAAGTGTTAGATAGTGTTCTAGGTTATTATATGTGGGGTTTTTAGGTCTGATAATTAACACTTCTGTTTTTTCAGAATTTAGCAGTAAGAAATTACTCGTCATCCAGTTTTTTATATCGACTATGCATTCCGTTAGTTTCTCAATTTGGTTTGTTTCACTGGCCCGCGAAGAAATATAGAGCTGAGTATCATCAGCATAACAGTGAAAGCTAACACCATGTCTCCTGATAATATCTCCCAAGGGTAACATATAAAGCGTGAACAGTAACGGCCCTAGTACTGAGCCTTTAGGTACTCCGTACTGCACTTGTGATCGATATGATACCTCTTCATTCACTGCTACGAATTGATGGCGGTCAGATAAGTACGATTTGAACCATGCTAAGGCACTTCCACTAATGCCAATAAAGTGTTCTAGTCTATTTAAAAGAATGTTGTGGTCGATAATGTCGAATGCAGCGCTAAGATCCAGTAGCACTAATAAAGAGATACAACCATAATCAGATGATAGAAGCAGGTCATTTGTAACTCTAATGAGAGCGGTCTCAGTACTATGATACGGTCTAAATCCTGATTGGAATTCCTCACAGATACCATTTTTCTCTAAGAAGGAATATAATTGTGAGGATACTACCTTTTCTAGTATCTTTGACAGAAAAGGGAGATTTGAGATCGGTCTGTGATTAACTACATCTTTGGGGTCAAGTTGCGTTTTTTTAATGAGAGGCTTAATTACAGCCAATTTGAAAGTTTTGGGGACATATCCTAATGACAATGACGAATTAATAATAGCCAAAAGAGGATCTATGACTTCTGGAAGCAGCTCTTTTAGTAGTTTAGATGGAATAGGGTCTAACATACATGTTGTTGGTTTAGATGATTTAACAAGTTTCTACAATTCTTCCTCTCCTAGAGTAGAGAATGAGTGAAATTGTTCCTCAGGGGATCTATAGTGTACTATCTGATGCGATACTGTAGCTGACGTCTGCATGATTACAATTTTATCTCTGATAGTATCGATCTTGGAAGTAAAGTAGTTCATAAAGTCATTACTGCTGTGCTTTCGGGGGAATGCCAACACCTGTTGATGCTTTATTTTTCGTTAATTTAGCCACTATATTGAATAAATACCAGGGGTTATGTTTGTTTTCTTCTAGAAGAGATGAAAAGAAATCAGATCTAGCACTTTTTAATGCCTTTCTGTAGGATAGGGTACTTTCCCACCAAGCTATGTGAAATACCTCTAGTTTTGTTTTCCTCCAGCTGCGCTCCATTTTCCGGGCTGCTCTCTTTAGGGTGCGAGTGTGCTCATTATACCACGGAGTCAGACTGTTTTCTTTGATCTTCCTTAAGCGTAAAGGAGCAACTGTATCTAAAGTGCTAGAAAAGAGAGAGTCCATAGTTTCTGTTGCATCATCAAGTTGTTCTGAGCTATTGGATATGCTGAGGAATTGAGATAAATCAGGAAGATTACTTACAAAGCAGTCTTTTTTTTTAGAAGTGATGGTTCTACCATACTTGTAACAAGGAGTAGAATTTACAGTTTTAGATATATGGAGTTTACACAAGACTAGAAAATGATCTGAGATATCATCGCTTTGCTGCAGAATTTCAACACCACTAACATCAATTCCATGTGACAGTATTAAATCTAGAGTATGATTTCGACAATGAGTAGGTCCTGAAACGTGTTGTCTAACCCCAATAGAGTTCAGAATGTCTAGGAATGCTGATCCTAATGCATCTTTTTCATTATCGACATGGATATTAAAATTGCTAACAATTAAGACTTTATCTGCAGCCAGTACTAACTCAGATAGAAAATCAGCAAATTCTTTAATAAAGTCTGTATGGTGCCCTGGTGACCTGTATACAGTAGCCAGTTCAAACATCACAGGGGATTTATCACTAACACGTGTTTCTCTAGATAATGTTATGCGCAGCACCATAACTTCAAACGAGTTATACTTAAAGCCTGCCCTCTGAGAAATACTGAGGATATTGCTATAAATTGTAGCAACACCTCCCCCTTTACCTTTTGGACGGGGCTCATTTTTATAGCAGTAATCTTGGGGGGTTGACTCATTTAAAGTAATGTATTCATCTGGTTTTAGCTATGTTTCTGTCAAACAGAGCAAATCTAGGTTATGATAATTGATCAAATCATTTACAAAAAGTGCTTTTGTAGAAAGGGACCTGATATTCAGTAAGCCAAGTTTTATAAATTGTTTCTCTGTATTGTAAGCATTTTTTATTTGTTGAACATCAGTTAGATTGTTACTCTTAATTTGGTTTGGATGTTTTCTGTATTTTCTAGTTCGGGGAACAGACACAGTCTCTATAGTGTGATATCTAGGTGAAAGAGTCTCTATGTGCTGAGAATTAACTGACTTCTGGGACGTGAGGTGGCTAGCAGACGGTCGGTTTAGCCAGTCTGTCTGCTTCCTGACCTGGGCCCCAGTTAGTCAAGTACGAACTCTAAGACTATGTGCCATATTTCTAGAGAGAAGAGCGGCACCACCCCAAGAGGGATGAAGACCATCTCTTTTCAACAGGTCAGGTCTGCCCCAAACACTTGTCCAATTGTCAAAAAAAACCTATGTTATTCTGCGGGCACCACTTAGACATCCAGCCATTGAGTGACGATAGTCTGCTATGAATCTCATCACCACGGTAAGCAGGGAGTGGACCAGAGCATATTACAGTGTCTGACATCATACTTGCAAGTTCACACAGCTCTTTAAAATGATATTTAGTGATCTCTGACTAAATGATGTTCGGGAAGTCGAACATCATTAGCGCCGACATGAATAACAATCTTACTGAATTTACGTTTAGCATTAGTCAGCACTTTTAAATTTGCCAAGATGTCAGGCGCTCTGGCTCCCGGTAAACATTGGACTATGGTGGCTGGTGTCTCTATTTTCACGTTCCGTTAAATATAATTGCCAATAACTAGAGCACTTTCATCAGGTTTCTCAGTGGGTGCATCACTGAGTGGGGAGAACCTGTTTGATGCTCTGATCGGAACGGAGGAGTGGTGTTTTGACCCGCGACTAGGCCGCCTCACAGTCACCCAGTTGCCCTGCTGCACGGGCTCAACCGGAACCGAACAATGTACACGACTCGCTGAGCTAGTCTCATCCAAAGCAGTATCTACAGCCCTCACATTCTTACTGTCCTCAGTTAAAGTTTGGATGCGTGTCTCTAGTTCTAAAAATCTTCTCTGTCAGCCTAACTATTGAATTTATCACATGTGAATCCCTCGTCACCGACAGAGAGAGATAAACTATACATTACACAAAGACATTTACATTTAGTGACCATATTGACATTCCATTCCATTTTTACTTGGTCTTAATAAGCTTTTAAAAAGTCTTACATTTACCATCATAAAGCCTGCAGAAACTCTGGCCTCAGAATAAAGACAACTACCGGTATTATGAATGATTTTCTTTGTGTTACCTCACAATTAACATCTCCAAGCCGAGCGAGAATATCCAAGAACTTTGGTCCGAGCGTTTGATTAGAGCCTCTTAGACACAAATCAGCGAGGGCAGCGGTGCCTAATTATTATTGTTGTTTTTTCCCTTTTTTATCATAGCAATGATACTCATAATGGTTAAGTATTCTGGAACACACTTTCCACATTTAGTTTGAGATTAAGACACTTGGCAATTAACAATCAGTAATCAGTCTGTTTTACAAATGTTACTTTCCGCAATGATTCTTGGACTATTAATTTAATCACATATCAAAATCTGTGCCACAGGATGTGATAGAAGTGAATCAGGAAGCACTTAAAATATTGATTGCCAGAATTAGCCCGCAGGTCAGGCCGGGGCCAGAAACACAACTCAGGGCTCGGAGAGGGCAGCGGTGCACCATAATGGGGGCCAGGCACTTCCAGACTACACTTGAGTTTGCAATCTGTGATTAGTGGCCACTTCAAAATGTGTGCATGCTTCGAAGCACAATCTCTCTTTCTCTCGCTCTCTAGCGCTGGCTAGTAAAATAAAAGTTGGTGATTGGATAAACAGCACCAGATTACTGTGCTGGAAAATGAAAACATATGCGCTATTTGCATGTTAATGAGCTGGTGAGGTCTGAGAAATAAATGGCTCTCGAAATGCACAGATGATAAACAACAACAGCTCGGGTCTGAATAATACACTAAATGACAATGTTGGTTAGAAGGGCTGGGTCCTTTTTAGCCATTTAGTGTATATGAAATATATGTATGGCTTAAAAAAGGGTGTTTTTTTAATAATAAAACTCAAAATATACACATTTTCATATTATAAAAACTATAAACATAAAATGCTTTATATATAAATAATATGTGTAAATGTACATGTACATATGTATTACAATTATTATTAATAACAATATAATTGTTGTTATACAAATAAATTATATTTGAAAATATAAAATTCATTCATGACAGTGGTGTAGTGTGTAGTGTAGTTAAAATAAAATAAATATGTTTTTATTGCCATCAAAATCATCACAAAGTTTGGGATTATTCAGTGTAGTTTTCATAGATAGATAGATAGATAGATAGTATTTGACTAGTGTATGTCGATGAGCTATATGTGTTTTTAAGTGTAGTTATTATTACATGTATTTTCTATCTCTGAAGTTTTGATGTATACATGTCATAAGGTGATTATAGGAGATGATGATAGTATAGTACACAATGTTTATAATGAGATGAATATAAGCATGTGAAATGTTTATTGTTATAGTTTGTCTGTAGTATGTAGAGAAATTACAAGCCTCATCTTTCCAATCATTCTGAGAAAATCACGCGTCAATGACTGCGCGGCGAAACAAGAGACGGGTGCGCGTCGGGAAACGCTGTTCAATTAAACGCGAACAACGGCGTCCAATGCAACAGAGAATACAGCCGCATACACAGAGTGATACTGCAGCACGCCTCTAATTTATGGAAAGCCAAAGTGGTCAAAAACGCCTGCTCGGGCGTCTGATTGCACACTGACACGTCAAAAGCGTGCGACTTGACAGCAAACTGCGCGTACTGGACGCGCGTTTGCCATGAAAACGCGCGTTCTTAGCGCGGGCTTTGGGATTATGGAGAACGCGCATCGGAAACGCGCAGTTTTTTGTATCAAAACGCGCGTCCTCGACATGTGATTTCCTATAAAACGCAAGAACGCGCGCTTTGGAGTCACCAAAAATGCGCGTTTTTGACGTGCGTTTATCATAACAGGAAATGGGCGTCGAATACGTGGGTTTGGAGTCGGACAAAATGCACGTTCTGAACGTGTAAACAGGTAAACCAAACATCTTTTGAAGTATCCACACAGGCGAAAACAACGTGCTCTTTCTGTAGCTTGTGTGCTTACTTCATTGCCCGATTCTGTCATGTTGTGTCCGCTATATTGTGCATTTTGGGAGACATAACAATTGAATAGGAAAATAAATTATATATATCAATTTTCTTATGAAATATTATATATTGTTATGAACATCTGGCCAATTATTACTCCCATTATGACAACTGTTTTTTCAACATGCTGTCCCAATAGCAACACATTAATATGCAAATTAGATACAGTGTATAGATACACTGTGTTTAATGGGAAAACCAGTTTATGGAAATGTGTACATACATATTGCATAAAACAAAATGGTATGTCAAATCATTTTGTTATATATTTATAACATAGTTGAGAATCATCCTTAAGCAAAGTTTAGAAGAAACAAATCCTGAAACCTAAAAATGTATTGGTGAGTTAAAAAAAATCCCATTGTTTTTGCCTTTTTGATGTCTAGTCATGCCATTTTATTTTTAGGAAAACTTAGTCCTAGTGTTCTCTACAGAGGACATAGAAAAAAATATGAATAAAATATATTTTTTCAAAAATATGAATTTTCCATTTTGTTCTAATGCTCTAAACAATGTAATGACATGAAAAAATACTAAATTCACAAAGCTTTTTTGGAGGTCTCAGGAGGATATAGTGGACACAACATGACAGAATTGGGCAATGAAGTCCGCGTTTCCGACGCGCGTTCTCCATAATCCCAAAGCGCGCGCTAAGAACGCGCGTTTTCATGGCAAACGCGCGTCCAGTACGTGCAGTTTGCTGTCAAGTCGCACGCTCTTGACGTGTCAGTGTGCAATCAGACGCCCGAGCAGGCGTTTATGACCACTTTGGCTTTCCATACTAGTTCAGCAGTGCTTCATGCTATACAATTTAGTTAATGCATTTTCTCTTGCTCTTTAAAACAGTCAAATGTGCCAGCGTAATCTCTATGACAGAAGTCATTAATTATGGTCGTCAGACGATCCTTGTTTCTTCACAACATCTCTGATTAAAATTTCACACTTTGCAATGATGTGCGATGGAGCCACTAGCTGTGAAATTTCCCAACGCAGTCAATCAGCTTCACTTCGTATCCTTCAGAGATTCATCAAGCAGAAAAAAAACGATGACTTACAGCCCGCCACAGTCAAATCAAAGCCCTTAAGTGCTTGAGGAAAAGCTTTATTTACATGCAAATGGTAATACATCTGGAGTTTGTGTTCATTAAAATATTGTGCAAATGAGGGAACAACAAAGCAATAACTTCTCTTCTTATTCATGGGTTCAAATTTCATATTTGGGAAGTTTAATTAAGCAATAGATTACGTTCTGAAGGGAGAGTTGGACCTAATGAATCCCGCGAGACGGCCGATAAACACAGCAATAGTATCAAAGCATCCGTCTGGATGGGTAAATTAGGGATGTAAATGCTCTTGGGGGCTTCTTTGCATTGCTCGTGGGAATGTTTACCAGATAAAGATGACACTTACATAACCTGCATTATACCAGGCTTCTTTATTTATTTAACTGTTTGTTTTAAGCTTGTGAGTGCTATTTTTGGTATGCAAATGAAGGACAAGGACAAATGACACTGAGTTTTGCCGTCTTCCTATATGTCATTTAATGAGAATGGATGTCGGGACTGGCACAATATGTTAAAGAAACTTTCCAAAGCCGGTTTGTATCTGTCATCGTAGTATAGTGGCTTTGCTCAGTGCTGTTTTCTGTGTAGAAGCAACTGTGCAAACTTTTTTTTTTTTTTCAGAATTAAAACGAATGCATTAAAGAAATGCACTTCAGCAGGCTTTTATAAAAAAAAGTACCTATTATGGAAATAATAAACTTCAAGGAATAGTTCAGCCAAAAATAAAAATGTGCTGAAAATTTACTCACCCTCAGGCCATCCAAGATGTAGAGTTTCTGCATCAGAACAGATTTGTTGAAATTCAGCATTAAATCACTTGCTCAATGCTCACCACAAAACATCACAATAATCCACAAGTAATCCACACCACTCCAGTATCAGTTAAAACATCGTGAAGTGAGTGGAAAGCTGCATGTTTGTAAGAATCAATCCATTATTAAGGTGTTTGAACTTAAAATAGATTCCATAATCAAAATACATAATATTTGTTTAGAAATGTTTTCACTTGTAAACGGTGCTTGATCTGTGCAGATTTCTCTCCTGATTCAGATGAGAACTTCTTTTCACTGTAGAAAGCAATATTATAGATAGAAGACTGTAGAAGACTTAAGTGCAAACTGAAAGTGACTTTTTCAGGCAGTTAAATGCAGGTCATTTAAAAATTTAAATATACAATGATTAAAATTACTGGTAATATTTAATGCATTTAGTTGAACTTCAGAGTGTTTTTGACCCACTTGAGTTGTACATCTTTATATATAATTTCATAATTACCTCTATTGTCTTTTAAAATACGGTTTAAGTGTGTAACGATTTACATGTTAACTAGTCATGAAAGTACACTTAAATGACCTTTTATTTCATTAATATTAAATTATCTGCGTGTAGTTTTTTTAAATACACTTTTAAGATTTTAAGTACACTAATAAGTGCAATTTAAAAGAAATAAACACTTCTTTTTCACAAGTGTATGCACAGAAAATATCAATGTGTATTTACTTATTATTGTAGTATTGTTTCCATCCATCACATTCTGATTGAATCAGACCGTTCCTGTTTGCTTGCTAGTAAAAGTTACCATCCATATTCACAAATAAAGACAAGTGAAGTCGATTCTCACTGAAAAGAATGCAGCTTCTCCTCTTTTTAAACCCCAGGCCTGAGGATTGCGGGAATCTGGCTTTCCATCTCCACTTTTACCAGCCGGCAGAACAATGAAGTCCACACCTCTGTTTGAATCCATCCTGCAATTTCTGAAACAGTGGAGTCAGTGAACCCTGCTAGACCGCGTGATGGAACTGTGCGGTACGTGCCTTTGGTGTGGAGCTCTCATACGTGAGCGTTGTTTATCTCTGTAAGGCCCAGTTGATTGCATGGCTCCCTGAAACTCGGCGGCCCCCGCTGCGCTCAGCGGTGTGAAGATGTCGGGGCCAGTTGAGTGGTGGTCAGTAGCTGTCAATCACAATGCCAGGGATCAGGCACTTGCCATCATTCTGAAGCCCTGCGTTAGATTCCAGGCTCTGCTCTCTCATCTGGTGTTTGAGACGATATGGTTGAACTGGTCCTGATGGATTTGGCTGAGGGCTTGATTTTTCACTAGACTTACTCAGATGTTTGGACTGTAGTGTGTTTCCACTTGCATTCAAATTTCAAATTACTATCCGTCTGTCATCTATCTATCTATCTATCTATCTATCTATCTATCTATCTATCTATCTATCTATCTATCTATCTATCTATCCATCCATCCATCCATCCATCCATCCATCCATCCATCCATCCATCCATCCATCCATCCATCCATCCATCCATCCATCCATCCATCCATCCATCCATCCATCCATCCATCCAGCCATCTGCTGTATTTATATAGAACTAGATATAGATTTTTTTCATACTGTTTTTATTATTAATAAGAATATATTTACATTGATAAATATTACGTTTCATGCTTTACTTACCTTACATATAAAAAAACTATAATTATGAATTATGTAAAATTATGTTCATATTTAGTTTTAAAAGAAAATATAAAATACTTTCATGCTATAACAACTGAATTGAAATATATTTATATTTATACATATTAAAATGTTCATTCTTTATTATAAAAGCTGTACAAAAATACAGTATTTACAGTATTATATATATGTAATTTTGCAAAAATTTGTATTGTAAAATAAATAATAATAATAATATTTACATTTAACAATAAAATAAACTTGAAAACTTTTTAAATTTGAAGATCAAGGTAAATTTAACTTAATTTGTCTTCTGGAAAACATGTAAGTATCTTCTGTAGCTTCTGAAGGGCAGTACTAAATGAAATAAAAAAATGATATTTAGGCAAAACAAGAAAAATGTACTCATCTTCATTCTGTTCAAAAGCTTTTTTTGTTCAAAAGGCTCTTAATGCATGGCTTTTCCTTCTGGATCATCAGTGAGCGTTTGAACTTTCTGTAATAGTTGCACATGAGTCCCTCAGTCGTCCTCAGTGTGGAAAGATGGATCTCAAAATCATACAGTCATTGTTTGAAAGGGTTCAAATACACAAAAATGCTGGAAAGCCAAAGAATTTGTGGGACCTGAAGGATTTTTCTGAAGAACAGCAGACAGTTTAACTGTTCAAGACAAACAAGGGACTCATGAACAACTATCACTAAACAAAAACAACACAGCTGTGGATCGTTCAGCTAACAACACAGTATTAAGAATCAAGGGGATGTAAACTTTTGAACAGGGTCATATTTATAAATTCAACTATTATTTTCTCTTGTTGACTACATGTAAGCATCTTTTATGTGAAATATCTTATTCAGGTCAGTACTAAATAAACAATAGCGTGCCTTTTGTATGATCACTCTTACTTGGTAAAATAATTAACATTTTGCAGATACTGCAAGGTGTATGTAAACTTTTGACTTCAACTGTATGTATGTATATATATATATATATAAATATATATATATAATATTTACAATTAAATGTAAAAACTTTAGTTTATTCATGACAGTAAAAAAATGTTTAACAGTTCATTCTAGTTAAAAAAAAGCTCTTGTAACCAAGTATTCCTGTGCACTTTGTATTTTTTGTAATATTTAGAGCATCATGACATTAGCTTGGCAGCATACTAATGGCTAGCTTTATTGTCGAGTCAAGCTTGTGTGGCATGCGGAGTCATTAGTGTTCCACTGTTAGGATACTGCCTTAGTAGACAGAAGACAGCAAGACGGCTCGCTAGGTTCCACAATACTGTGCAACTTTCTAGAGTCAAGCCGTTAAAAGGGGGCATATGTTTGTTTGATTGAGGATGACAGCTTGTTTTTCTCTATGAGAGCGTGTGAGGCATCCATGCTGCTGAAGTAAGAAGTGAGGCAATCTATTCTTTACCTGCTGTGGCCTCACAACCGGACACTGTGAGCCGGTGCAAACTCCCAAACACACACACATCCTCGCAAAACACACTCCCAAGCCAGATACGAACGCATTGATTATTTGATCTATATGGCGCTGGAAGCCTAAGACGCTGTTTTCTTGATATGAAGTAAACAGAGCGTCTGACAGTAGCGTCGTCCTCTGTGTTTCATTTGCACCGTGGCCTCTCCGACGCCGTTCCTGACCTCGTCCCTCATCTAATTTCCCCCATCACATTCAGATCAGACAGCCAGCGGTCAGCCTCATTAGGGCCAATGTTTTAAATCACCTCTCGCATGGCTCTTTGCCGGCCTGCGACCCGTCTCTCCTGAATCATCAGCATTTAAATTTGGCTCCGGTGATTGCGGTTGCAGGTGGTAATACATTAAGGGACTGAGGCGGTTGGCTACGCCGGGCTGAAAGCACCTTTTCCTATTTGCGCTAAGTTCGCCTGTGCATTCTCAGGCATGTAACCTCCTAATTAGGCCGCTAGTTTCGGCTGTTGTCATATTCAGCCGGGGCAATTTGGTCTGTGTTGTACAACTCGCTGATTCTATATTACAACAGCGTTTCTATAGGTATTAGACGGTGAACTGGTAAATTATGTCACGGGCTGGGGGAATTTCAAGGAGAGACGCTGCCTTAATTCCTGCCGGGAGAAAGGCACGGTTCATTTTAAGCTTTACAGGCTTCGGAGCCAACGGGGACTACTTTAAACCTGCTCTTCAGACTAGAAAACCAGACGTTCAATTTAAAGCAATAGACTCAAAATGGGAAATGAGATATTACAGAACTGATAAAGTCACAACATCAAAACACAAAAAAATTACTTTCAAGAATTCACTGGGAACTCACTGAATTCCCAAATTGATCAATATGTATATATTGTGTCTATAATAGAGTCTATATATATTTTTGAGTATATATATATGATATTTTTATGTATAGTTTTATCGATCATGTAAATGTGCATTTTATATTAATAATAATAAAATATATAAATTAAAAGATAATTTACTATTATGAATTAATTATGAATCTAACTTCTCTCTATATATGTAATTATATAAATATATTTTTATTATATATGTGAGCAATATATATATATATATATATATATATATATATATATGTATTACATTTTTATGCATAGTTTTATAAATCATGTATTTATTAATAATTATAATTTATATTAATTAATTAATACACATATATATTTTTCAATTTATTGGCCAGTTTAGTTTAGTTTAGTTTTATTTAAAGTTTGACATGACAGGATATTGTAGCACAAAACCCTGAAATGTGTCAAACATACACATACTCCAAGACAATCGTTACTTAGTATAAAATGAATAAAAAAATAGATGATATACAAGCATAATACATTTTTAAAAATTACTAATATATATTTAATATTTATATAATTTATAAATAAAAATTTATAAACATTTATAATTTATATATATGTATCAAAACTAATTTTGAGTAGTCTGTGATTGTATTTTCGAGTTAGTTACCACCGCTCTAATCTAAACGTCTACAGTAAATACAGCCCTGAAGGGACGTGTACAAAGATGCATTTTTCTGTAGTAACTTCAGAAAGCATGTCACATGTTTCCCCAAATCGACTGCAAGTGCGGATAAAAATCGGCCTGACATCCAGCCGAGGGAAAAGCTGCTTGAAATGACAGCAATCAGTGTGTGCGAGTGTCAGACAGTCCACAGTCTTAGAGCAAAGAGAGAGCCTTTGTCCAATAGAGCTCAATCTTGCCCGCCCTCCCGAGGCTCTTGGAGGTGGGGGGACGGATTACGGGTTTCCCTCAGCACTCGGCCTAAGGCCCATCCAGGCACCGATCCCTCGGCTCACAGCCCATGGAGCAACCCACCAGGCAGCCAGAGAGCAAAGAGACACTGGGGACTCGCCTAATTGTCCATGCTCTCAGCAGCGCTCGAGCAGCTCAGCGCCAAACGCAGAAACCCCCCTCGTCTTCTTCCTCCACCGTTCCCAAGACAGCGCAGGTCCTTCTTTCTTTTTCTCCCCCCTCCTTCTCTCATTGGATGGAGAGATTTAAAACGGAGAGCTTTGGTTTGAGGTTCTTAGGGACCGAGGCCCACAAGTCCACCTGGAGATTCAGGAGAGAAGTCCAGAAATACTTCAATCAATATGGCTGCCTGCCAGTGCCATAGCAGAATAAGAAGGTCAGACCTCTCCACACTAGAGCTGCTGTGGCTCTGCGCGCTGCCCAAAGGACAAGCGCTCTCAAGCACAGTTTGTATTCATTTCTGAGTCTCAGCTTTAATAGAAAAGACACCTCCCCTGATAAATACACAAGCTGAGTTACAAACTAAGCTTACAAATAAACAAAGTATGCTTTAAAGTGGTAGTCCCCCCTAAAAAATATTTCATACTCAGCCTCATTATTTTTTAATATTCATGCATTTTTCCATACTTCGCAATGACCAAATAGGAGAAAAAAACACCATAAGTGCACCATAACAGTAGAGCATCACTGGTTCTTTATTGGCATTTAGTGGAATACAAGTGGTTCTTTTAAAGGAATGGATCACCCAAAAATCTGATGATTTACTGACCCTCAGGCCTTAAGATGTAGATGAGTTTGTTTCTTCATGAGAACAGATTTGGAGAAATGTAGCATTACATCACACACTCACCAATGGATCCTCTGCAGTGAATGGGTGCCGTCAGAATGAGAGTCCAAACAGCTGATAAAACATCACAATAATCCACAAGTAATCCACAGCACTCCAGTCCATCAGTTAACATCTTGAGAAGCCAAAAGCTGCATGTTTATAAGAAACAAAGCCATCAAGGCATTTTTAATAAACCAAAATACTCCCATGATAAAGTCCATTTCTTGTTGTCCTCAAACATAAAAAAATAAAATCCATGTTTGGTTTGAACTGTTTTGGACTGTCTTCAATTGTAAACGGTGCTTGATCTGTGCATATTTTCAACATATTGTTCATTTTTGGCTGAACTGTTCCTTTAAATTTTGATGTGTTTCTCACACAAACCTATTACATGGCTTCAGTGTAATGGTGTTTCATTTTATTCAATAGTCATTTCTTCTGAAGTTTGCATTATGAGGAGTCCTATACTTCTGTTTATGATCATGTCTGAAGAGGCTTGACAGGATCCTGAGAATGAAGTGCAAACGGCACTGGAATGACTTCCAGGTGGCTTGTAGATAAAGGTCTCAACAGTGCTGTTTTCCCATATGAGACCGTTCTGATTGGGGATTTTGATTGATCTTTATTGAAGCATCACCTGACAGACTACCTCCTCTCAGTGAGGGCTAAAAAGAAGAAACGTTTGTCCTGGACATATTACAAATATCACCATGTTTCCTGCTGACTGTCACACACACACTAGACCACACACTGACACGGCTGCACACAGCGGCTTCGCTCAGCAGAGATTGTGTGCAATGATCTGAGACTCCAGTGTGGTGAATAGTCAGTACCGAGAGGAGCAGCACATATTGTTTCCCGGCGATGCTGCTGGTCTCCTTCCTGTTTTATTTATTGTATCAGAAATAATGCCAGCCAATGAAGAGCTGGGAGGGTCAGGCCAGTGTGGCCGTTTCTCTGTGTGTTTGTTCACTGACGCAGGTTAATGTGGAGAACTGGAGAAACGCTTCTGTGCTTTTTGTATGAATATGAATAACCGTGAGGTGCAATCGGCCAGAAGTATATTAAACCCAGTGAGTGGAAAGAAAGCCATGAGCGGCGTAGATTTGCTCTTTACCCTCCAACATCTTTAAAATCTAGCAGTGCTTCAGGTGTGATGTGTGTAAGATGCCAATGATAAAATAAAACAATGAAGGGCACTTGAGTCAGTGCGTTAACATGATTTTACTGTGGGTACGAGCTGTTCAAGCAAGACTTTTTCACCACAGGAGTAAACAAAAAAAACCCTCTTTGTTATTGCCAGTTTACAATTTATATCTCACATATTTAAATGACATAGATCATTGCTTAATTTCTTGTTTGCACCTTTATTTTTTCACAATTCAGAATTTGTATCTTACAATGTGACTTCTTTCTCATAAGTGCAAGTTCATATCTCATATTTGACTCACAATTGCAATTTTGTATCTCACTTAATGTGTCACAATTGCAACTTTATATAACTTTGTTTCTCATAATTGCGACTTTAAAATTTCATCATGTTGACATTATATCTCACAAAGTGACAATTTTTACAAATGTGGCCACATCTCACAGTTGCAATTTTAGTTCTCATAATTATGATTGAACTTTATTTTTCATAATTATGACTTTTTTGCCATAAACAGTCATGACTTTATTTCTCATTATTGGTTTTCTTACAATTATTGATTATCATACGGGTTTCTATGTAACTTTCTCTCAGAACAAATTTGGGGATTCATTTCTCAATGGAATTTCTCATAACAGCAACTTGAACTGCTGTGTAATTGTATATCTCACAAAGTGGTTTTATTGTTACATTTGTGACTATATCTCACAATTGCAATTCCATATCTCACTTTCTGATAATTGATATATATATATATGTATTATTATTATTATTATTACTAATTATTTTCGTTGTCTCAGAATTAATCTCAACCTAATTTCTCGTAATTGCAACATTCTTTTTTATAATTTACTGTATACAGTATTTCACAAAGTGATTTTGTTCTCACAGTTGCCTTTTTCCCCAGTTAGATGTGTTAATTTGGCAAAGAAACCATTTATAATGTTTGATAACTGTTTCTCAACTTTCTTGTAAAAACCTGAAACAATTCAAATAACCAACTTCACAAACAGATATTTTTGTTGTATTTCCCAACAATACAAGTGCTGCCACTTTCGCAAAGTTTGCGAGAGGCCGCGGGTCAACCGTGGGTCGTCTTAAATCCGAACGCTCGTGCCTTCCGCCGTCGATCTCGAGAGATTGCACTGCGCCAGAGCCTCTGAATGGCTGACACAACCCAAATTAGACAACCCACATCCTCTGGTACAGCTCTTATTGTCAGACCATTGTAAAAAAGAATGAGTGCTAAAACGCGCGAGGCTCGCATGGCCGTCACGCCGGAGGCAGTGCAGCGAGAGGACAGCTTCACAATACTCGCTAACTGAGCTATGACAGGCTAATTATTGGCCCACTGTTGTAAAATTCTCTCTACATAGGTCACTTGGACAGTGTAATTAAAAATGCATTACAGAATCTTTTTATTGAAGCAATTAAATCAAAAAAGCAAAAAGTAATTAAGCGGCGAGGTAATGATAGTGTTAGTCAACAACGTTTATTTGAGAGATGAGCTGTGTTTGCTCAGCCTCTTAACGCGTCGCGCTGTTGTATTTATAGCCGGCGATTTGATGAATGTGTCACGCAAGCCTTCAGTAAGAGCCAATTATGTTGATAATGTCAAATTTTGAGCAAAATTACTTTTATGGCTGTATTGTCATCTAGGAGGTAATTGGAGGAGCGGGTTCTGAGCACGATTCAAATCGTGAAGTGTACTTTAGCGTATTACGCCATTCGAAAATACTGCCGTTCCATTTGTGCCACCAGGTTTATAATTACATTAAATTGCTTGTCTTATCAGCACTTAAAGAGCTGAGATTATCAGAGTCAGGGCTGTTCCGGCCTTGCCAAATACCTCACGGGCGTTTGCCCACAGCCTGCGGAAAGAGAAGAAGAAGAAAGAAGATAATATTCTGAGGTTAAAAACCACAATTTCCTCTTTAAAGAGGGGCTCTGTGTGGAGGAGTCATCATATTAAAGCGCACAAAGCTTTGTGAGGTAAATCAGTCTGACTTTGAGTGTGGGAGGCATTAACATCCACTTGACTTTGAGTGTGGCTGGATCTTGCTGCTGACGTATACGTGGAGCTGACACATCAGAGCCCCGCATCTCTGTTATTATGTCAGGTAACTGAATTCTGATGATATGGAAATGCCGAGAGGCGGGCGGATCGGCGACGCCGGCCTAGTTAGCATATGGAACCGGTCCTCGCCGTCCCGGACCGCCATTAGAATTCATTGCGCGTGCCGCGCCACAACGGAAATACTAATGTAATTGTCAGGTGTGGGGAAAATGCTTTACGCCATGCTATTAAGGTCAAATTTACATTCCTAACGAGGACAACCACAATCCACAATCACATTTCTCATTGTGCAGGGATGTGCATTCCGAAACCTATTTTTATTTGATCTTATTTTCGGTTTTTACTTTAATTTTAGTTCATGTTTTAGTAAAAAACATGAGCCACATGAAAATGAGAAATGTTGGCAACAAGCTGACAGACAATCAGTCTTTTATATTTTCTTTCAGTTAACATTTATTTTAAGTAATAATTGTTTTTATATACAGTTCAAGTTCAAGTTCAAGTCAGCTTTATTGTCAATTCTTCCACATGTACAGTGCATACATACAGAGAATTGAAATTGCGTTACTCTCAGACCCTTGGTGCATACAGTTAGTTAACGATAATAACCCTGCCACAGTTTTAGTTAACGATAATAACCCTGCCACGTTGTCAGATGTAAGATGCACAGCTTTTTACTTGAGAAAGGATGAGCATGCAGCCAGTTAAAGTCTTTATCTGTGTGTTCACAATCAGTTTTAGCATTTTATCCTCAAGAGATGTTTAGTGCAGCAGCCATGTGGTTCATTTTACAGCTGCTGAGAGGATAATACCTCAGTATTACTTTTAATGTGTAAGTGAAAACTGTCTGCACCAAGTATGCCATCAGATAACATGGAACATTCGTAGAACTTTGGCTTAACTTTCTGGAAACGTTCTCTCAAAGTTATGAACAAACATTCTTAATAGAATATTCGTTCAGTGTTTTCTAGTCTAACATGTTCTCTAAATGTTAGCACAAAAATGTTATTTATACATCGGTTCATGGTACTTTTTTCTGAAATGTTTTAGTTGGACGGTCATGTAACATTTTTTTAATTCATTCCGAATATTCAAAGAATATTCAAATGTAGCATTCCAATAATGTGTGCAAAATGATAAAACGTTCCCTTAACATTCGTGTAACCAAGAAAAAAACAGTTTTGAAAAACTGGACATGAAGATTCAGAAAATAACATGTTCATAATTTAATGGGAGCGTTAGCAAATCAGTTCAATATAAATCCTTGCATTCAATTTTGCACTGAAAAAATATCATCTAGTCACTTGTGCACATCATAAAAAGTTTATCATTCTTTTGGTACATTCAAGCAACTGATTACTGTATGTACATTTGTCTTTGGTTTCCTACATTTTCAATTGCTAATGTCATGTTGCTCAAAATGTATAGTTCTCTGCGCTATTGTCTTACCCCTCAAAACCTCAAGTCATTAGTTCATCGTATAAATCATTACGGTAAATGCAAAATGGTTGATCTATTTGACAAACTGTCAAGAATATTTTCTACACATTTCTATTAGACATTTTATAAATTTGCCATGAATTGTTCAAGTGAATCTTGACTTTCACTAATGAAGAGAATATAGATCAACCAATGACAAACCAGTTCTCTGAAATAGCTCAAAGGTACATCTCATGAACCTTCAATTGGAAAGCATATATAGAAAGAGGACAACACAAGGCTTACAAATTCTGATAGTGGACTTTCTCATTTTTATTTTCGCCTTTGTGCACATTTCTTTTTCTATTCTATTCACAATGACGTTGTAATGTGTTTTTTATTTATTTTTTTATTTTTTGGTCAGACCACTAGTAAAACTAAATCATATCCAGTCTTTTTCAATCAATATCCCACATATAGTAATGTGTACATTTATACTTTTGAAAGGATATATGACATACATAAGAAGTGCA
The DNA here is from genome assembly GCF_936440315.1 of Barbus barbus. Taxonomy (NCBI): domain Eukaryota; kingdom Metazoa; phylum Chordata; class Actinopteri; order Cypriniformes; family Cyprinidae; genus Barbus; species Barbus barbus. The sequence continues at coordinate 30,495,779 of NC_136739.1, read as the reverse complement.
GCCTTCTGCATTTCAGTACAGTAACTGTCATCCAAACTGTTGCCGTAGTTTACATCAGGTAATACTAACAGAGTGCACTGTTATATTGACAACATGACTAAGCACTTTGACTATCTTGTTTGTGAACAATGACACAAGGACATCAGGCATGCGAGAGGATTTTACCCCCGCTGCCTGGCCAGGGCCAGTATAGCATGTGATGCTGAAGAGGTTCTTTGGCCTGTCCCAGACCAAAGATGGGATACTGGGGCAGAATAATTATTTTTGTTGTTTCCTGTATTGTACTGTACTCTACACATTAAATTGAGGAATAAATCATTTGGGGAGTACCACAAGCAACACTTATTACCGCTTTTTGTAATATTGTTTTGAATTTATCTCATCAGTGTGTAAAACTGTGTTGTAGTGTGTGTGTTTTTGACTGTTTGTGGGTCATGTCTGAGAGCAAAGTTTGGTTTTTCAGCGAGACTGAGTTGTTTTGAGTGGATAGCTTCATTTTGACCTGAATATAGGGAATTGTTTGGGGAACTGAGTTAGAAGTAATGGATTCGTGTTTACTGTTTTGAGAATATGAGGCATAGTTTCAAGAAATGTGTTTAAGCAATCGAGAAAAACTGTAATGCATTGCATAAAATCACATCATCTTAAACACATTTTACAATTTGCCCTGACCTTACATTTGTTAAATAGAAACCAACATGCCAAACCACTTGCAAAACGTAATTGGGCTTTTGACCAAAACTGAAATATAGATCTTGTGACAACTAGCCCCGGTCTCCCCTATACAGTTATTTTTACTCAAAAAGATGAATGCTGCACACAGCTGAACGGAGTTGTGAGCAGACGCAGGTGTCAGTAAGGATGCTGTCCGTGTGCTCATCTGCGTCTCCGGCGTGAGTGTTTGGCTCCACACAGTTCAATGAGCGACAACTGGTCTTCATGAGCTCTATTGTTATCATCCTTTGTCTTGTCATTGAGACAATCAACAGTAGAGGGCAGCTTGAATACACAAATAGATACATACTTCTATCGGTTAACACACACACACACACACACGTTCAAAGCTTCACTCGTGTGCTGTTCTCCAGAAACAGCAGATTTTACATGAAGGCACAGTGATTGACATAAATAGTCATATAATGTATGCTATGCAGTACAAACGTGACAATAACAAACTGGATAAAATATGAAACTCAACATTTTTGCAGATGGAAATCAGGTCATTGAAGTGCATTTTAAATCACTAGTTTGAATGAAACAATAAAAAACTAACAATTTATTAAGAAATATAACATTTTTTTCTAACGGTTTAGGGCTTGTTGGCTAAAAGCAATACAATTTTACAATGTAATGGTGTGCTCACTTAAATGTGTAAAACAGACACCAATTTCCATCCTGTTAGTCTTTTGTAAAATCCCTTTTACAAAAAAGCCAGTTCCCTAGTGACATTATTTTACAGGAAGTGACATCATTTTGTAGGGAAAACAACAGCACAGATGTTAGTGAGTTTTAGCAATGGATTTGATTAATTATGTGGTGTTTGTCGGTTTGTATCACTCTAACAATCCATTTTCTCTCAGAAAATTTTGTTTTGCTTCCTGCTCAATTTACATAATTATAATGAGCTCATTTGAAGTAAATTGAGCAAGCAGCAAAAAAGGCATTGTTTTTAAGTGAGAATGAATAGTTGATTTAATCCACATATGCTGGGACTACATGGATCATTTTCATTTGCATTAAATGAACTGGCCAGGGGATTTGTAGTTCCCTGCATGCTTTGCATGAGATTAGATTGGGAGCGTAAATGCTGAAATTAAGTGTTGTTTTGAAGCTAAAAGAAGAACATTGTTAATGTTTAAGCTACAATTATATGGATTTGGAAGAATTTCAGATGTTTGGAGTCAGTATTTATTTATTGGTTTGTTTGTTTTTGAAAGAAATTAATACTTAATTGAACAATGACACATTAAATTGAACAATAGTGACAGTAAAGACATAATGTTACAAAAGACTTCTATTTCAAATAAATGCTGTTCTTTACAACCTTCTAGACTCCTAAAATTTAAATATATCATGATTTTCCCAAATAAGCATGGTTTCAATACTGATAACAAGAAGGAATGTTTGTTGAGCAGCAAATCAGCATATTAGAATGATTTCTGAAGGATCGTGTGACCCTAAATGGAGTATGGCTGTTCTTATAATATTTTACAATAGTAGGCTACTGTTTTAATATGCTGATTATCCAGCCTTCTTGAGCATAAGCGGCTTCTTTCAAAAACATCTCACCAACCCCAAACTTTTGAACGGTAGTGAATGTCCTTGATTCACAGCACAAGTCATATTCATATGTTACTGTAAGTCTGTTTTGAACGCAGTGTGTTTGTGCGCGGTCACAAACTGTTCTCCTCTCGTGCTTGTGGCCCCACTGCAGCTCACAAGATGAATCTGTGCGTGTGTGTTTGCGCGCTCCATCACTGTCAGGCGCCTAGCGGTGGTCCTCCTTTCCCTCAGAACCGGGTACCAACTGCTGACCAGAATTATCCTTCACCAACAATCCCACGGCTTTAAATAAACAGAGCGCTCAGTGGCTTTGAAGTGCCGCCCATCCATCTTTAAGAAGGAGAGTCACTTTTTCACTCTCCGTGAAGGCCGCCATTTTTAACAATCTGCCCTAATCATATATTTTGCGCTCGGCGTAAATGCGCGGGAAGATACTGTAATTTTATTGTTAAGGGCGGCAGGGTAACAAAAGAGCTCTGTAACAGACACTATTTACTATTTTACAAGCGTTTCTGGCGTGACAAAAGAACAATATAATCAACAGAACATGTATTTTAATCAAACTGAAGAAAATCTTCACACTTCTCTTGGAAGTCCTGACCAGCAACTTGTCTGTTTATTTTATTATTTAGTTATATGTCTTATAGAGGAGATGGAAAATGAGCACAGGTATGAAAAGTTTCCCTAGTGGTTATTCGCTTATACAGTTTTACCCTGGTCATTATTCAGAAATATATTCAGAATATTTTACTGAATGACCAATCAGAATCAAGTATTCCAGAGGAGAGTGTCATAATCAAAAGTTCATGATTTTAAAATCAATTGTAACATACATCTTTCATCTGTTTACGCAGCTAACAAAAACATATTCTGAGAATATTTTGCTAATGTTCCCATTATTTCTGAATGTCCATTTTTAAAGCTTTTTTTTTTGGTTATGGGAAAAGTAAGGTAACATTACTATTTAAAACATTATTGGGAACATTACTTTAGAATGTCCTCTAAATGAATCAGTTACATTTAAAATATGTCCAACATTCCATGAATGACACATAATGTTTTTGTGCAAAAGTTTTGAGAACATCATTATTACAGACCAGAGAACATTCCAGTAGAATATTTGTTTAGAACTTTAAGAGAACCTTACCAGAACGTTAGCCAAAGTTCTGAGAACATTCCCCGTTTAGCTGGGTAGATATTGGGTTTTATTTAAATAAAGATGATGCTACCTTTATTCAAATGAAACATATTGCATATTCATAAATCTAATAAATAAGACATCCCTAAAATGACACTCTACACAATTTTAGACATTGTGTTGGTTACATAAGCTCATATAAATTTAGATGAGCCATTTTAAAAATATCTTCACCTCTGTGATTTTTAATCACACCTTCATGCATATATGAATTAAAAACACTTATGAAAAGACTCGTCGATTGGATTTGGACTTGTTAACAGGCCTGCGAAAAGGTAAAGGATTGTTTCTGTGTGATTTGACTGGTGTAATAATAACACTAGCTGATATTAAAAGCATACTGTAATAGAGGCACGATTGATTGGATAGCTCCAGCAGCCATTAGTGAGGGGGTGCTGGGGAGCGCTGAGGTAAAATGATGGAGCTCCCCCCATGCAGAGGCCCTCGCTGTGGGGTGGGATGATCCCTGCGAGGGGGTAGCAGGGCCAGCGATGCTACATCTGATGGCAGTTTGAGAAACTACAGGAGGGATCTGTGTTAATTAGGCATTTTTCAGCACACTTGGCTCAGCCTGCCTGTGATATTATTATCCGGAGCATTTAATCTGAAAAATTCTTAAACAGTTCAACATAAAATCAACACCGACCCTATTTATTTTTTAATTAATGCATGTTGCTGGTTTTATTGTGCATGATTCATCAGCACATGTTGTTCTGTTCTTTGACCAAAATGTAATGGCTTTATCCATTTCCAACTGACGTCATGAATCCCTCCTAATTTTCAGGCCCCATTCTGGTGCGTAATGCTTATTTTTCACAATAAAATCAGCTCAAGTCTCGCCCTACAATGTTTCTCATTGTAAAGGCTATCCTGTTTTGCTTGAAAATCTCAGATTACCAAAGTAACAAAAGTCAGTTTGTTTTTGAAGTGCATGAAAGTCAATAAAGCAATTCATATACTGTATCAACGTTATGCAGTTTTAATGTACTTTGGCAGCAGTCAGAAGAGATACCAAAATTAGAACAAAAAATCTTGCATTCTCAAATACAGCCGTTTAGATTTTGTCCAGCGATTTAATTGCCTGTTACTTGGATATAATTATACAAAGCAGTGCGCATAAACACCGAATGCATTTCTTTTTTTTTAATGCATGTTGCTTACTTTATTGTGCACGATTCATCAGTGCATGTTATATTCTGCATAAAAATGTTCTTTGACCAAAATATAATGACTGAAACAGCTTGTTTGCTTTCCAACAGATGTCATGAATCCCTCCTAATTTTCAGATACCGTTCTGGAACATAACACCTATTTTTCAACTCAAATCAATTCTCATTCTACAATATTTCTCATTCAATATCCTATTTTATTTGAAAAAAAAGAAAGTCAGTAAAGCAATGACTTGTAAACGCAAGCTTTTTAGTTCTAAATATGGAAATGAATGTCTTTTCTGATTGCTAGACATTGCTTTATTGACTTTCATGTTTTTAAAAATGGGAAATAAACTTACTAATGGACATGACAAAAAGTCAACTTGTTTTACTTTGGTAATCAGATTTTTTTTTTGCAAAACAGCCCCCTTTTATGTATTTTTTAAATGCATGTTTCTGATTTTATCGTGCATGATGACCAGTAAATGTTATTCTGTGTAAAAAATGTTCTTTGACCAAAATGTAACAACTTTTCTGAAGCATCCTCCATTTCTGAAACAGCTTGCTTTGCTATTGATGTCATAAATCCATAAAACTTTTCAGCTCCTTCTGGTACGTTTTCACAATCCAATCAACACAAGTTTCTCTTGGAATATCCTGTTGGTAAAATAAGTGGACATTCAAAAGTCAGTTTGTTTTTGTATGTTTCCAATTTCTGAAGTATAAAAAAAGTCTGTAAAGCAAATCATATATGTAACTTAAATCAATTCAATGTATTATGGCAGCAGTCAAAAGACATTGTATGTGCATCATTCATTTTCAAATTTAGAAGCAAAAATCTCAGATTTGAGTCCGTTCGGAACGGTTCAGATGACTTTCATCGTATTGCATGATGTGGGACGTCACAGTCACCTGTGGATGAGGAGGGACAGTGATTTAATTGCCTGTTAGTGGGATATTATGCAAAGCAGCGAGCGTCTCCTCCATGCCTAATGCCTCACGCTCGTTGGCCTTCGCCGGCTACAAAAACGTGATTTCTTTCTCCTCCCTGACTCTGTCAATTTACCAGACTGACTTGCGTGCACGTTTTGTTTAATGGTTAGAGATAATGCAGCACGGGCTCCGTGATATTAAGCTAAATGAAAAGAGCATGGATTCATACCACACAGAAATTAAACTGCAATATGACAGCCATAAATCACCTTAAAAAGGAATCCACCTGGAATACCTCTTGATTAGGAGTTAAATAAAATGACCCAGAATTCTAGACCTTTAGTCAATCTCATATGAAAGTAGGCGCTCGGATCTTTTCCCTCCCCCCTCCTCCCTTTTTCTGCTTGAAACGCTCCTCGATCCAAATACGCACTTATTAAGTTCCCTAAGTTTAATTTGAAATGAGTTTCTAATTAACAAGTAAAGCCAAAGCTTTAAAATGTCAAATTTATTGTATTGCTATATCTCTGAATTTCAGAACTGAGGCAGAGTTCTACGGCGCCGTTGATAAGAGGCTTACACGGGCCGAATCTCAATGCTGATCACTCCGCTAACGACTTTGGTGGCCACTAGTTAAATTGGTTTCACCCTCATATTTGGGCCCTTTCTGGAGAGAGATGGTTTTTAAAAAGTGGTAAGCAGTTTAGCTCGTCTTACAGGCGGAGGCCAATGCAAATTAACTCAGTTTGTTTAATGTGGAACATTATGTGTTTTATGAAAATCTATGTTCAGCCCATCCGGTGCTTATATAAGCTTGGCTTAGACACACCTTCAGTGCGTTTGGTCTCTAAACCCTCCTTGCATATCAAGGACACTGGAACGCGGTATCTGATAATGCCATGCATTCATTACATTAATGAATCTAATATGAATAAGTGTCCCCCCATCAAGCCGCGCTCATTAGTATAGTCATTAATATTAATATTAATGCAGGTTTGTGTTACGGCGAAAGGCTGCGTTCGCAAAATACAAAGAACTTCCTCCTAAATGCTAAACGCGGTAGTGGCAAAGTGTGATTTGTGAAAAGTGCATCAACAGAGGAGATCGACCGGGTTGGCTGCGTCTCAAACATGAATATTACTCATATGTAGATCAGGCTAGGGCGTGCTACGCTTCGACTGCTCGTTTGAGGCCGGACAGAAGGAGGGGTGGGAAGCCTTTGACTCCGTCTGCGGGAGATTGAGCAACCGAGACCATTCGCTGTCTCTGCCAGACACGGGTTGTTATTATTATGCATACAATAATGAAAGAAATGGCGAGTGCACTTTCTACATACAATACATATATACATACAAACACACACACACACACGATAATTTGATCTTTAAACTGAGAAATGCTTGAGTTTATAGAAATCTGACTTTTGACTCGGGAACTATTGGAGTCTCCATTATTCTCTCCCATTGCTGTGTAGGAGAAACAATTGAGAAATTATTGAGATCTATGTGATTTCTATTTCCTGTGAGTGTGTAGAACTTGTGTGTGTGCATGTGTGTGTGTGTGTGTGTGCATGTGTGCTGCATGTTCACGTTCTGCTCTGGTTCTGCAGCTGTCAGGTGACATTTAAAAGGCCTTTCATTGCCTCCATTATATAGCTGAGCTTCCACATCATAACATCTTAAAATCATTTAACAGACATACTGTTTAGTTAAAGCAATAAACTCACACACTGTCAGAGCAGCTGCACTGAATTCATTTGAGCAATCAATATGAGTTAACCCTCGTGTTCTGTAGGGGTTCCGACAGACGCCGAGGCCCTTTTAATATCTCAGAAACGCATTTAACATTAAGGATCTAGTTGATACTTCATGACTTTTCTTAATCTTATGAGAACTGATTATAAACAAACTTTCAGTGCTATGGCACGCTGCATGAATTATGTCTGTTTCTTCTTCTGCCAGTTTGCATTTATTGTATTGTTTTGCACTGTTTTTCTTGAGCTTGACCCCAAAAAGAACAGTGTTACTACATATATCGTATACAAGTTCATCTGAAAAGTTCACAATTCTTTACAACAGAGGGTTAAAGAATCAATAATATCTGTTAAATGGATTTTGTTTAGGTCAGAAGAACATATTAAAGCGTTTGAAGAGGTTAATTTTAAAACTACTATATAGTTATATTTTTAGACATTAAGGGGTAGAGAAAAAAAACATTACAGGCATAGCATGGTGCTATTACACAGCTAACAAAAATATGTTCTAAGAATATTTTGTTAATGTTCCCATTAAGTTATGAAAACGTTTCTCTGGACGTTCAAAGTAATTTTAATTTTTTTTTTAATTTCCAGTAAAAAATTTAAAGTCTCTTACAAAATTCTACTGATTTTATTTTTACTCAAAATATAACTTTATTTGAATGTTTTTTTTAAATATTCTAAGAATGTTCAAATGTTAAGTATGCTTGATGTGATTAGAATGTTATTTAAAGGTTACAAAAAGGTAACATTTCTTAGAACGTTCATATAAAAGTTAAATGACTTTTTAAAACGTTAGTGAAAGTTGTGATGGCATCTTTAATGTAGATGGGACGTCATCTGCTCCCTGTAATCTATCACAGGGGGGCCGTTGGTACCATCCTGCGCCGCGGCCCAAGGGTTCCTCTCAGCATGCTTTGGGTTTGGCAGCTGAAGAGATGCACTTTCACATGCCAGCGGAGGTCACCCAGATTTTCTAAAGTGGGCGGCCTCCCTCTTTTTTTCCAGCTGTTTCCAATCAGCTAGCCTCTTCTTGGCCCATATTTTCTCACTCTCTTTCTCTCATTTATTTCTTTCTCTCAGGAGTTGCATCAACAACACCAAATATCAATATCAGCACCACGTTCTGAGCAAACTATGTCTGTATTAAAATATCAAATGTATTTTAAAATAGTGGGACAAGAACTCCAGTCCATTGAGGTAGATTTTGATTAGTAGCTTTGATTATTTCAAAGGTGAAATCTGTATTTCTTTTTCTTCTTCTTCTTCTTCTTATTTTTTTTAGGTTTCTAGAGAGCTATGAAAACCTCTGATCTATTTGTTTGTCATCATTCTAACCAGCCCAACACAACAACAATGACTCAACCAATGGCGTCCGTTTAGGGGCGGGGCTACCACTTTTTTTTTCTGAGCAGTATCTGGAAGGGTAAGTGTACTGAAATTCTCTTATTTTTGCAGTTTGCTTTAGTGCTTTAACTTTTGTTTTTGTTTTTTAATGTCAATCTTGTAATTTAGGACCGTATTCCAGTGCAAATATGAAATTATATCATTTTAACATAATAGTCTGGCGTACTCGTAGTAATTTTCCAGTTGCGCCAAACCCCCCCCCACCCCCTCGACGTGCATTCATAAAGACGTATATTAAATGTGACGGTTGGCAATATTCACTAAAGAACAGTTGTACCTCAAGCATCAGAGTTGATTCATCACAAGGGCGAAAAAGCGGGAGACGAGGCATGCTAAAACCATCCAATGCAAATTAGTCCGATTTACAATCGTGTATTCTTCTGCAGACCATTGCTAAATGGTCAGGCTAGCTAGTCACAGATATTAAAATAAATTATGTCTAATTTGAATTTTAGTCACGGTACATTAACTAATAGAAAGTTATTAACATTTCAAGAGAGGAGAAAAAAAAAGCTTTTGCCTGCAAAATTAACAGTGGCTGGGCCTGACCTGTGCCGCGCACAGTTTGATCACTGTAATGACAGCCTAATGGCATATTTACATTTAAATCTCTGTAGCTAATATGGGATTCAGAATGGGACGCCAAGTCAAGGATTATTTGGTGTGGCCTGCTGGCCCCTCCGAGAGAATTTCTTCACTTCAATCCTTGGCAGAAACTTCTTATTTCATGACTATTTATACCAGAAGCCTCTGCGGTCTTGCCAACCCCTCCCATGTCCTAATGTGCTCTTTGGTGCGTATCTTTTATCTGTGCTCCTCTCTTCTCTCTTCCTCAGTCTTTAAAAGCAATTATCATAGCCCCGCTCCTCTCCCGCGTTGCTTCCAGAGCCTCGTTAGATGAATGAAATTGCACACGGAGAGTGACGGCTGTACGTTCGTAGCCCTCTGCCGCCCCCGTCCCCCAAATCCTCGAGCCCTGAGAACAGCGCAGGAGAGTTTTCTTGCATTTTAAACGTTTCTGCCCCTTCCATTTTTTGCCTTCCTCGTTTTTTTGAGCAAGCGTCATCGTCGTGCGGCTGCACGTACAATTTGATTGAGGATTTAAGGTGCTGCGGTCCACAAAAAAGCGTGTGATCTATATGATCGGCAAAATACTTAAACAACTGAGGCTTGTCAAAACAGGCTGATGCGTTGGCAGGTTTCGCAAGTGTGCGTTGTGAACACGACCTGTACGTTTAAATGCAAAGACAACCGGATAGATGTGAGATGTTTAAAGAATTTTTAAAGAGAGAGGTCAGTTGCTAAGAAGAAGGTTTTTGTGCAAACTGGTGAGAGGAGTGATGTGAAATACTGACTGGCATAACATTTTATTTTTTTCCTCATCAAAACTTTAAGTGTTTGAAATCTTCCTTACCATGGTTAAAGATTAGATCCATCAACATCCTCTCGTGCCATAAAACCTGATCAAAACACATACCTGAAGCTTGACCTAAAAATATAAATTCACATTTGAATGCTGAATCGAGACAAGATGATGTGTGGTGAAAGCTGAACTGACTAACTTAAGCACTTAAAGGCCTGGTTTATCTGCAGACTATCTGGCCGATTCATCTTGTTTTCCCCCACGTGCTCTTTGCGGGAGGCATTTTAAAATAAATCTATTACAGGGAGCTGCGCTGCCGGCTGATGCTATCAGATGCTGACATTCTGCAGGTGGGGGGATGTGACGTGTATTTAAAAATGCAAAATGACATCTAGTGTTTGCATGCTAGCGTGTTCCTCAGACCCCGAGTGTAGCTGGCCATCTGTTGATCTGGTCACATGAGCTGAGAGCTGGCACGACTCGAAACACAGCCTCTGTGCACATACGAGGAGAGCAGAAATGAGGAAAAAAGACAAGACGACAAAATAGGAGCAGGGTGAGAACAGGAGAAATAAGGAGAAAAGAGCATCAGGAGAAATGAGGAGAGAATATGACAAATTAGGAAAAAAGACGAGAAAGGAGAAATGAGCAGAGAACAAGAGAAATCAGGTGAGAAGAGTACCAAAGATGTGAAAGGGAGCTGAGAAATTAAGATAAAAAGGAGAAATAAGTAGAGAGGAAAAGAAGAGAAATGAGCAGAGAAAATAGGAGAAATAAGGAGAATAGCATCAAAAAGGTAAAAGTGATTGGACAAATGAGGAGAGAAAATGAGAAATTAAGACAAACGAGGATAAACAAGGAGAAATAAGCAGAGAAATGAGGATAAAAAGGAAAAATGGCAAGAGGAGAAATGGGAGAAAATGGAGGACTTTAAAAAATGAGAAGAAAAAAACGGGAGAAATAATGAAAGGGGGAAGAGAAGAGAAGAGAAATTAGAAAACAGGAGAGAAGAAAAGAAATGAAGAGAGAACTTGAGAAATAATGACAAAAAGAGCATCAAAAGGTAAAAGGGAATGGAGAAATAGGGAGAAAAAAGAGGTAAAAATAAGAAGAAGAGAAGAGAAGAGAAGAGAAGAGAAGAGAAGAGAAGAGAAGAGAAGAGAAGAGAAGAGGTGATATAGTGACTCCATGTGGAAAAGCAATATGGCCGAGGAGTCTCCACAGCAGTGAGACAATGTCACATTACTGATTAAAGCTCTTCAGAAAACACTAAAAATTAATATCATAAGCACACACAGAGTGGCCATTAGGGTGCTGTAATGTGACTCAGGAGGGACATGATGGATGTCCGGCGGCTCGAGGGCCTTATTTGCACACAGGCTGTTATTAGGCCAGCGGTGGAGGCAGAGGAATGGAAAGATGGCTTTTTATTAACGTCCACAGAGATGGACACAACCCATAACTAACAGCACCACGCTTCACAGCGCCGCTTCTCGACTGCTGCGTCTCCACCCAGAATTGGCTGTGGTGCTAAAAACAATGCTAATATAAATAATATGATGCAAATGGCCAAATAATCATAGCTGTTTCAAAAGGGTTTTCGCTGCAATGATATCCAGCTAACAAAAAGTTATGAAAATGGTATTTTTAAATAATGTTCAAAATGACCAACTTTTTGTTTGAAAATGTTAGTGAAATGTTCCATTTTATCATTTTGCAGGAGCATTACTTTCAAATGTTCTCGGAAACAAGTAGCAACATTTAAACAAACATCCAAACACAACGTTTCAGAAAAAGATATAAAGGTATAGGTATAAAAGCATGTTTGTGCTAATGTTTTGCTAATTATTAAAGACTAGATATCTCTGAACGAACATTCTGAGAACGTTCCCTGTTAGCTGTGAGAGAAGAACCATTTTGAGTTCTGCCGAGAACCTTTGAGTGAACAGTTCTTAAGAGAACCAGTTTTCTTAGTGTGAAGAACATTTTAGTAAAGGATCTTTTTCTACTATAAAACGGATTCCATGGATGTTAAAGGTTCTTTATGGAACCACCGATGCCATTAAAAATGTTTATTTTTAAGAGTGTCGCTTATTATTTAGTCTGTGCAATGTATGGCATGTTTAATATGGTGACCTTATTATTTCTTTACTTTTGTGTGTTTTTTGCTCTGTTGTGAAACCAGTTGAGAAGCAGTGTTTTAAAGTGCAGCTTTTTTCCATAAGCCTGTCTTATCGGCCCGCTACGGTTCTCCTTCTTGATCAAAGCGTGAGTCATATCAGACAGTCTCCTAAACTAAAGCCATTTCCCTGTAAAACACTTTTTATGTATGGTTTTCACATTCTCAAACATAGATTTACTCCCTGGCTTTGCTCTCTCCCCCTTTGACAGCGCTATTGCATTCTCCTCCTTTTTATCTTCTCACATTTTAGGAGAATGAATTGCCCATCGCTGTCACTGGGCTCTGGCCGAGAATTCATTTTTGTGGGTCAAGTGTTTCAGAATGTCATCTCTGACAGGAACCATCCAACACGATGAATACAGGGACAGACCTTGGCTCGCCTCATCCTCCCATCACAGAATACACAAATACAAGGCCTCTGCCACGAAGACGTCCACTTGATGGTGGGCAGCATGCAGAAAATAACCACAATAAAACACCACAAAGCAGGGAGAATTTATATGTAGAGAACGACTGACATATTTTAACCTCGCCTTTGTGTAGCTGCCAACGAGGCGGTCCATTGACCAGGTTTGAGAAGAACAGTTTGTAATGAAAAAGTCCCTTCAATTAGATTTCTTGATTTTATTTTTTACTGTATTGATTAGGAATGGGTCATGATGGTCAGCTAGTCATCCAGCAACTGACAAGTCACTTAGTGAGGTTAAATGGTAGTATAAATATATATTGCATTATTAATTTAACAACAAAAATCTCTCTCTATGTGTATATACATATATTGATTAGGAATTTATATATGCTTATATA